>NW_009259107.1:1134864-1212403 GCF_000687185.1 Egretta garzetta | reverse complement strand
TAGGGAAAGGAGGAGATGTAGGTTATGGGTATCATGTCTAGAACCAGGAGTGCTGATTACTGCCCCTGGTAGTGGCCATCCCTTGAAAGGCATCCTTCCAACTTACACTTTGGACACCATGCCTCTTCAGGACAAAAGATGAGATCTTGCCAGACTGTCTCGCTTCTTTTGCGACAGTGTAGCTGAATGCATGCTTATTCTGTGGGTTAATTAATCATGTGCTTCATTTGGTCAAGAAATTTTACTGATAACCGAAACCAAGACTGGGCAGCTGTTTTGTTTGTCTCAAAAGTATCCTTCATTAAAAGTTGGGTTTATTCCCATCTTGTACCTGTGATAGCTGTACATTCTAGTGTGGTTAGTACTGAAGGTTAGTAGACCTTATGTCAGCAGACAGAGATCATCTTTCCTTGGCTAGGTCTCTGACTGCATCAAAAGAATGGTATCCTTAGGATATGCTATGCTGGGAATGCTGTAGCTTTGACCTGGATTATTCTTATGCTGTGATTATACAAAATTGTGGCCTGCCACTTCCTTTCCATATGTACTGCTCAGTTCTCTCATAGCAAAGTCACTCATATTTGTCTGGTTTTGAATGGATATACAATTTGGTAAAAGGAGCTTGTCTGTACAGAAATGTACAGCTTTCTGACTTCTAGTTGTACTTTCTTCAAAGATCACAGAATCACAGGAAAGTAGAGGCTGGAAGACACCTCTGGAGATCATCTAGTCCAATCCCTCTGCTCAAAGCAGGGTCAACTATAGCATGTTGTTCAGGGCTGTGGCCCATTGGGTTTTGAGCGTTTCCAAGTGTGGAGTCTACATAACCTCTCTGAGCAGCCTGTTCCAAGTGTTTACCCAGTCTCCCAGTGTTTCCACATGTATTTCAGTTTGTGCCCGTTGCTTGCCACTGAGAATCTGAGAAGTCTGGCTCCAATGTCTTTATGCATGACTGCAAAACTGAGTATTTGTATGCATTGATAAGATCCCCCCCTCTGAGCATTCCCTTCTCCAGGCTAAACAGTCACAGCTTTCTATGCCTCTCCATGTATATCAGGTGCTCCAAGCCTTTTATCTTCATAGCTGTCTACTGGATTCACTCCAGTAGGTCCATATCTCTCTGGAGAAGCCCAGCAGCAGTTGGACTAGATGATCATTGTAGGTCCCTTTCAAGTGAAACCTCTTCTCCCCTCTTCTCTTACCAGCCCTGACACTGCAGATGTGTCTCACCTCCCTTGGCCTGCTGGCAGTGCTCTTCCTAATGCAGCCCAGGATGCTACTGGTCATCTTTGCAGCAAGGGCATGTTGCTGACTCATGTTCAACTTGGTGTTCACTAGGACTCTCAGGTTCTCTTCTGGAAAGCTACTTTCAAGCCAGTTAGCCCCCAGCCTCTACTGGTGCAGGTGTACTGGCAGACTCAGAGTTTCTGGTTGGGTGGCTGGAGGGGCTGCATCACCGTTCTTTATAGTTGAGGCACTGGGAAAACACAGAAGGAGGTTTTTGTAGGGACATGTCTCTCTGAAGGAAGATGATCATTATACTGATTCTTACCTATGCTTTTGAAAGCATCAGTAGTAATTCTCAAAACTTAGTTACAATAAACATGTAAAAACATTAAAAGATTTACTATCATAGCAGTTTTCACTAACGTGTAGTTTGCTCTACAAATATTTATCTTCTGCTGTTTGACTGCGTAGGAATTATAAATTGTAATGGGTTCATTTTAAAAGTTTTTCAACAGCAATCAGAGAATTTTGAGTGCTGCTTTGAAACTTTTAAAGCAAAGTATAACTATTAAAGCCTGGTAGATCAGCACTTAGTGGCAATCAGAACTCCCTTTAGATGTCCCATTTTTTGTTGAAAATCTGGTGTATAATGTAAGGAAAAGAATGGAAATAAGTGCATAAGCAGGTGGAACAGCATGTAGATTAATTGTTATCAAAAGTTTTTTGACTGATAAACTACTATCAGCCCTCAAAATTTCTCGCTGACTAATGAAAATCTTTTTTGTGACACTGATTTGAGAACACCACTATGTATGGTCTCCTGTTCCACCACTGGTATGCAGACCACAGTTTGTGAATGATGGATGCAAAACTGAGATGGTGAGTGTGTGTGAGTGAGCTCCATAAGGCTTGCTAATAAACTATTGTCAATTATTTCTGTAACTTTGTTACTTGAAAATAAACTACTATGCTACTTCGACTCTTGATGTATCAAATCCTTTAAAACATTGAATGTGCCAGGAATTGTGATCTTAGGCCCAGGCAAGCTTTATTGCTTATGTAACGTCTTTCACTTTGAAAACACTTTGTTTGCTTCACGCTGCTCATAGCCCATGTGGAACAGATAATTGTAAATAGTAAGGCTCATGCTGTGTGCATCTGATATTAAAATGTGGTGTAGCAAACACTTTTAGCTTTCTGCATGGATCAGATAGTTTGCTGGTCTTCTCTTTCCTATTGATAGGTATTGTAGAAAAGAAGGTATATGCAATTATTTAGATTATTTAATAGAGAAGTGACTGGCCTATCAAACCTACTGTAGCACTAATTAGTTAATTTTAAGCTTATATGTTTCTGCATCGAAGGACAGGATTTTAAATGAATGACTATGCTTAATCCAGGTGATTTTTTCCAGCTCTTCAGGGTCTGAAACGGCTCTGTATTGACCAAAATCTTCCATAGGGCTCTACTATGTAGCATGCAATAGCAGAGACATGCTGTCTACACTGCAGCTGTTTCCATTTTCCTAGGATTAATAAACTGATTTCTCTTATTAGAAAGCCTTAAATGTTGTGCAACATGAAGTACTTCATGTCTTATTCCTGCCTGTAGAGGTTGATATAAACAGATGCAGATTGGTTGGTTTGTGAGCAGAATTGTAAATTGTATTTCAGTCATGGTGAGATTTGAAGACTGATTGAAGATGGTGCAGTAACTCTGACACAACCTGCAGGTAATGCTGTCTGTACCTGCTCGGTATCGCCGAGCACACCTTCTGGTGTGTAACACTGCATCAGCATTCCAAGAGTCTACAGCTTTCTACCATAATAAAAGTTTTCTGCTAATACAACCGGTTTCATAGATTTTAAATAAAATAATAAATAATTGTTCTATTTGTGTCTGAAATCCATTTATTTGTATGATGTATTAAAAAAAAATGCATTTTGTGCAACTGTTTCTTATTGGTATAATGTGTTACTACTGCTTTTCAAGTACTTCACAAAATGTTAGCACTATCAGCCATAGTGTTAAACATTATTTTTATAAAAGTGATTTCTTTAAGTGATGGGATTTTTGGCTTGGCTGTTATGTGCTGAAGACAGGTGAGAACCACGCTGTGTGCCAGGCAGTGTCCCTGAAAGGGCCTGGTTGTTTGGCCGACAGCTGAGCTAACCTAATTCAGCTGGAAAGTGGGACAGAGTTCAGTTGTGCAGATCATTTCTCGCACTGAGTTATTGACTGCATTCACCGCCTCTTCCCTGAGAAATTTCACAGTCGGCAAAATCAAACACGTGCAGTGTCCAAGGCCCATTTATCAAATCAGAACAGTACCCAAGGTCTCAAAGATTTGTTCAGTACTTTTGAGAAATAAAGTGGTAACTTTATTTTTCAGTACTACATTTCCCATGCTAATTTTGATTTCCATTCTTCAATGGCAGGAAACAATCTAATGTTTACTGGAAAGAATGCCATTTGCATTTCATTATTTTCAAAATTGGAAGCATAGGCATTCAGCCATATGGATCACAGTTTTTTAGTTGTGTCCTCTGATCCTTTGGTTGAATGCTTATACTTAATTTTTTAATATGAACTCAGTATTTTTCTATTTAGATGTTAGTGATCAATGCTGTTTTTAAAATGCTATGCCATTTAGCTGTTTATTGTTTTCCTAAGTATTGTGCAAGTGTCTATCCATTTCTATTTGCTGGAGATTTAAATAACTGAAAATTATATTTCATTATGCACAGGACAAGTCAATACTCTCTCTGTAGTACAAACCTTCATGCTAGGTTTGTCTGACATGGGAAAGCTCCCTGGGAATGCAAATTGCTTACTTGATCTGTATATGTTTAATGGCTGAAAACACAGAATTTCTGTGACACACCCACTCCCCTAAACATTGCAGAAAGCTGTGCTACTAAAGTTCTAATGTCATGGGGATAGGAAGGGACACTGTATTCAGAGAAAAAAATATTTATTTTTCTTTGACTTAGAATTCAGGGAATTTTTTTGGCAAACTTTATATTCCTTCTTAGGGAAAACTTTTTCCATCAGGTGTGTCCACATGAGGAAGTAAAGTTAGAGGTAAGAACGCTTTTCCTCTTTAGTTTGGGCCAGGTAGGCTAGGTAGTCCAAAAATAAATGTCTCTAATACTAGAAACATATTTTGTTTGCTTGCATATTTTGTTCAGACAGGACCAAGAGGAGGAGAAGTGCTTTTATGACTTTCAGTATTGGTGTTGAATTAGCAGTTAAAGATGCAGGTTCCACTCAGCTAAATGCTGTAACAGCACACAGAAATATGTGACTGCAGTAAGTAATCTCCTTCCTCTTCTACACCGTCTTGCCTTTTTTATTTCTTTTCTATGAGATAATGTCTGGGAAAGTTAAGACTTGCAATATTGTGAAGCAATCATAATTGAGGCACTGAGGTTTACTGCACTAGAAAAATGAAATAAAAATTATTTGCTGCATAGATATTAATGTTAGCTGTGGAAACCCTCTCCACCAAAGTGTCTTTAAGGCGGGTGGCTGTTAATAACGCTGAGCTTTGTGATGATTTGGAGAGGGCCTTCTCTCTGCCTGCCAGGGGAGACAGCAGGAGGATTAAAGCATAAGTGCCAAATGTTTCATAGCTTTTCTCCTTTAGATTTTATGCAAATTCCATAATGGATCCATTTGCATATTCCCAGGTAGTTTGCATATCTTGTTTAAACTGTATGGGTTTGTTCTGAAGGTTAATCTTAGTAAATTAGGTTTATTGTTTTGATGTAAGATAGGGATGGGACAAGTCTATTACGCTTGTGCCTCACCTTGATCCCAAGGGCATGAGTTCTTTTTGAGCAAGTTGACAATTTGGGTTTTTGTTGTCTGGTTTATTTTTTATGGTTCTGCTAAGCACTAGACACTGCAGGGAGTTTGTGCTGGGGCAGTCATCTCTGAAATCCATCTGCTCAGGAGGTGCCACCAAGCACCCATCTGAAGTAAACGCTATTGCTCACAACACACTGTGTGGGCCTGCAAAAAATGTTCAGCTGCAAGTTCAAGTGATGTTACAGCACTAAAAATGCAAGTTAAAATTGAGGCTCACCTTCCCCATCAAATGGGTTGAAGGCAGAGTCTGCTGCAGGTCTGGAGCTGTGGGTTGACAGATACCTTTGATTTATGATGAAGAACAATCTGGTGAAAACCCGGCACAGCCACATGGATTTTGATGCACGGATAATGGAAGCCTTGGAGTTGAAGGCATAGAGAAGGTTTAAGTAGGATTTAGCTGAGCTATATTTACTCTACACAAGCTTTTTCAGGATTTGTTATGAACTGTGTCTGTAAACCCTGTTTTGTTTTATCACCTAGTCTCTTCTTTCTTGTTTCTGAGGGCTCCCAAGGTATTTGTTATTTCAGTTTCTCATCCTCTTTGTCTCCCTGTAATTGCTTATAACTAGTCTTACCAGCCTCTCCAAGACTTCTGAGTCTTGTGAAATGATGGCCTCTAGAATCGTCTCTTGCTTTGGATGGTCTGTATTGAATCAATATCGGACAGAGCTGCTGTAGTGGAAAGTGCACGTGATCCTATGCAGCTTCTATCAGATACATTGTCTGAGAGAAAAAAAACACGGAGAGGGAGAATTTCACCTGAGGGATTGTGGAGGTGGCTGGAAGATGGCTGGCAGCATGAAGCAAGAAGAAATATCTAAGGTGCTACAAAGAACAACACTCTGATGAGAGTTTTTCCCTGCCACTGATGGCTAGAAGTTAAATAAGAATATTTGAACTAAACAGCACAGCTCTTTCCAGTGCAATACATGGAATCAATCATCCCTGGAAAGTGCTATTGACTGGTATCTTAACTAGACTGAATAAAACACTGTTGTATACTCTAAGATGTAATTTTGAATTGGTAGAGGAATTCACTAATAACCCAACATTATTTCTAACTATTGTTCACTTAAGATGTAGACCTAGAGTGTTAATTTTTCATGGAGGAGTAATTTGGGTAGAAGGGAAAGCAAGACTTGCATTTTTTTTCCCCGACTTGACTCAGCTCAGTCTTTGTAGAACTGTATCAGTAGAGATTTCAAAATGTGCAGTTCTTTGTATGCTAACAAAAAGGTTCAGCTCCTCGGTGTCCAGCTCTATGGGAAACATCTTGTTACCATCGTGTGATTTTTGGTTTGGTTTGTGGGGGGTTTTTTTTTGGTTTTTTTGTTACTACCTTTTCATAGATACAACTTGCTGATTGTGTGACGATGGGGGTTGTTGGGGTTTGGGGTGCTTCTTTTTTAATGCTTGTGGGGTTTTTTTGAAAAGAAAGTTAAACTTGAATGAAATTACTTAGTGGGCCTATTTTGTCAGTCTCCTAGTGAATGGGTTTATTGCTTTAATCTCTCCAACTTCCCAGACTCAGCTCAGTGCCAAAAAGATGCAAATATTTACATGTATCTGATAAAAGCAAAAGTGAAGGACCTTTGCTCATTGTATATGTTTGATATTTTGGTTCTGTTGATGGCTTTTAAGGGATAGGAGTTCTCTTCATGCATTTTCTCCCATCCTCCCCTTCAGGTAATAAGTGCAGTCTCTCATTTTGTTGCTTTTATTCTAATTTTTAGTCTTGCAGGAGAGACAGTGCACTTCTGACTATAACGCAATGAGGTGAAAGGTGCTTCTGTTTGGTTGTCATGCAAAGCTGAAATCTGGAATCCAGATGTCTGGTTTTAGCTCTGTTGCATGCTGCTTGTTAGAGTTTGTCATTTAGTCTTCTACTTTTAATACAGCAATGATTTTATCCACCTCCTTGGTTTTTAGGGGCTATTTTTTTCACAATAAGGTTGTGCTTATACTTGTTTTTCTCTAATGTAAAGTACACCCACACTTTAACAATAAGGTTGTGCTTATACTTGTTTTTCTCTACACACTTTCTAGGAATTTTTACTTCTATTTATCTTTGTCTTTATATGCAACTTAAAGATTTTCTGGAGACCCTCATTGTTTGGTTTTTACCTGCAGTCTATCCTACTGTGTTTCAGATGACAAATGTCCTTGTCATAATTTATTCTTCCACTGTAATTACATAAGTTTTAACCATGTCTTCCTACTTTGATATGTGTAATATATGTCTGGGTTTTGTTGCAGTATATGTGCAGCAATGTGCAGATCCAAATAGCTTTTACTTTATCTTGAACTTTTTTCTCCACAGGATACCTTTTTACCATTTATATTTTGATTTTACTTTGGGGGTGGTGGTGGTGTGGGCATATATTTATGATTTCTGAGGTAGCCTTCAGTAGTTAAGACTGTCGTTACATCCTTGTCATTTTGGATACCAATACTGCCACCAACAGTAGGGTCTACAAGCCAGGTAGATGTACTTGAGAAAGACGTGGGAGTGCTGTTAATTCTAGTGGTTCGTCAGAAATCCCCCTTTATGAGAGCAGGGCTCAGGCAAAGGACCTTGTTCTGAAAAACACAAGAGCTTCAGGCTTTATTTAGACAAGTCTGTCTTCATTTAAATAGAAGCTGTATTCACTGTAGTCTCATCTGAGCTGGGTACAAAATGTGCAGTTATATAGCTTTTAAAGGAAACAGAATTTTGTGGGAATACTCAATAATTCTTCTTCCTCCTTTTGAAGATCAAACAGATTACCCTTCACATTGCTTCTGAACATGACAACAGGCAGGCAGACTGTAAACATAGTAAAAGGGTTCTTCAGAATTTACTTGATAGTTTGGGGGTTTTTTTTATTCTTTCTTTTCATGCTGAACTGTAGTCACAAACTCATTTTGAGAACTCAGAATAAATCACAGCACATTCAGTGTGGAAGGGACCTCAAAGTCCAACTTTCTGTTTGAATAAGGGTCAGTTGTGAGATGAGACCTGATTACTCAGTGCTTTGTTGAGTTGGTAGCCTTGAAAACTTATAGTTAGGGAGACTGTACAACCTTCCTGAGCAACCTTTTGCACTGCTGGGCTGCGCCACGGTGACAAAGTTTTTCCTTACATCCACTCAGAAGCCAGACAGAAAACATCTAGGACTTCTCATTTGTAACCTCTTCCCTCTTACTCTTCTCTTTAGCCTCTATTTTAACCTCAGCTCTATTACCTCTCCTATAGTCAATGATGTGATGTGTCTATCTCCTTTGAATGTCCCACAAGCACTTCTCTTTAAAAGTTTGTGAAGGTGATGACAAAAGTAATCACTAAAGGAAACTAAGGCAAAGAATACTTTGCTGGTAGCATCATATTTAAAGCCTTGCTGCATGCTTGACACTCAAAGTCTGGTACAGATGGTAAGCAAATGAATATGCTACGTTTATTTTGCAGTTTTCCTTTTATGTTTAAGGATAGCATAATATGTGTTAAAAGTGTATTTGAAAGATTATGCTACCAGACGCTACAATGTCATGAATGTTTTTTTCAGGAACGTTAAAATATGATGTTCTAGAAACCGCTTCAGTAGGAAAACTGTAACAATATGTGTACAGTTATTTCTGATTTTTTTTTTTTTTTAATTTTGGTAGGTTAAAGTTTTGGTAAGCTAATTCTTAGTTAAAACATAATTTTTTTTTCTTGTAGTATCCCAGAACTGAACCTCGGTTTTGCACCTAGAGGATATTTTATGAAATTAATAACAAAGATATTAGTTTTTGTTAGGATAATAGTTGTAAAATTAGGAGTCAGTCTACCTAAAAATACCAAAGTATACAGAAGGAGGTTTCAAAAGATGATTACATGGAATTCAGTGGGTTATTCGAATATTAAAAGTTTAAGATCTGCCTTGAAAGACTTGGAAAAAGTAACTATGGATTTTATGTCTAAAGTCTAATGAATTTAAAAAAATGATTGTATGGTACAAAGACAGAGTTCCTCTGGACATAAAGTCAATAAGTTGATATCTCAAGGGAACAATGCTGCAATCAGTATCACTACGTGCTTTTATCCATGATGCATTGTAAGGCTGTACAAGTAAGGTGATATGGCACGTGGTGGTTGCTCACTGCTGCTCACATTAATAAAAACACAGTGAGGTACTACTACTGTAGTCTCAGACCCGTAAAGCCAGGCAGAAAACACATAAGTTAACTTGCACTAGTCAGTTATGTTAAGAAAATAACAACTTACATACTTTTCTGACTTACGGGTCCCTCATTTGGAGGCTGGGAGAATGGCATTAGCAGATTTTGGTGGTTTAGTGACCGCATATCCTATTCAAGAGGAATATAAAGCAAATAGCGTTCTTCAGCTGTTTTGAAAACAGATAGGAAAAAAGTGGAAAAACATATACATTGAAATGGTGATTTGCCCTCAGAGAGAGTAGTGTTCAATTCTAATGTCACAGCTAAAACTGAAGCAGGCTAGATTAGTGAATCTAATCTGTTCGGGGTCAGAAGTCAAGTTAAATGGTTGTTTACGGATTTATTAGTGGAACAATATGAAGTGATAGAGAAGACAAGAACTAATTGGGAACTTTAAGACAATTTTATTACCCAAACTCATGGATGGTGCTTTAGAAAAGGTGCTTGCTGATCATGTTGTCTAACTTGAAAATCTGGGGGTTATCCAGATATCTAAAATAAAATTGGAAACCAGTTCATGCAATCTCATTCACCTCCAGGAATAACTTGAATTTCTTGTAAAAAGTGGTTTGATAAATTAAAAAGATTTTAAAAGTCTTTCATAACAAATCAGCTCACAGGTGATTTAATACAGTTTAATACACTAGCAAAATAATTGTATCTGGTTTTGTAAAAGACAAATGTAGTAACTTGCAGCCCTCCTCATAGCCTAGTAAATTATGAATAAACTTGCTATATGTATACAAATTTTTCTTTTCTACTTTTTTCTTTTCTACAAATCTGTCAGCATAATGAATAGCTGCTTTCAAGCTTTTTATCCTGAGCAAAGGTCATTTCTAGGAATGAATGTTCTTTTCTTGATAAGATGTGACATACAGAAAGTGGATGAGAGCTCCAGGCTTTGTTTGGGGTAATAATATTTAATACGGATGAAAATCTTTCTTTCTGAGGATGTAGAATTTACTAAAATTGGAGGAACCGTACATTTTTCTTGTTGTCTGGAATATGCAAATTAAATGCACTGTGGCAGTTAAAATTTTGTTACATGAGTCATCAAACTTGGAATTGAAACTTAAACTTTCTAGCTGAGGAAAAAGGAACAAGAAAGTTATGTATCTAGAATGCTGTGCATGTACCTTTTTCAAAAACACAAACCAACCAGTAATGTGTTTCCAGAATGGAAAGTTAAATTTTGCTGGTTTTCTATGTGGAGAGAAGGGTACTTAATCTCATTCAAGGGGGCGTACCATGTGGTTACCCAAATGTTTGTAAAAATGCTTGTTATCCTCAGACTGTATAAATGCTGCTGTTTCTTAGTAATATCTAGTTTCGGTGCATTTGCATATCTCGCTTACTCGTTAGAAGTGAAAAAAAGGAAATAAAACTTTTCCTTGATGTGAAGACAGCTTTGGAAGCAACTTGAAAAGTTTTGAATTTCACCAGTCACCTGAGCTGAGTGGCTTTGCAGTGGAGTATGAGGCAGATATATGAAATATAGATGTTGGTCCTTTTCTCACAATTTTCACACCAAAATTTATGCTCAAACGTCTCAGGGATAACATTACAGGATTAGAAGTGAATACGGAAAGGAACAAGGTTCAACAGACTTCAGAAGTAAAAAGTACTGAACTCTAGACTAGGGAAAATTTGTCATCCGAAAGCCAGAGTGGCAAGTGGAAAACATGCATGCAAGCCTGTCCTTATCAATGCAAGACATACTTAAGAAAATAATAAATCACAGAGGTGTTGTCAAGCTGTTTAAAAATGAAATCTTTTGTTCTAGGCCGATACTTGTATTTTTAACCTGCAGATAAATGTTTGCTGCTCTATATTTCTAGTTTTGTAGCCGATTGTTCTGTGTGTGCAGTAACTTCTGAGGCTCAAGTTAATACGCTTATCCCTGTTGCTGTCTTGCAGAAGCCTTTAATAAATTTTAAGGAGTGAAGAAAGTCCCTTTGTACTTCGTTGTACTTTTGGGTTTTGAATAGGCAATGTCTGCTTTTGTTCCTTTGTTAATTGTTAATATTAATTGCAGAGACTGGTCTTCCACTTGTCGAACTCTGCTTTATACCTCCCAGTTTTTCTCTCTTGACTGTTGCTGCAGATATGTTTGATAGGTGTTTGTACTAGGTGTTTGTGTAAGTCTTGCTATAATGGAGGTGTATAGCATGTATAATGAAGTGTGTGGTTTTCAGGCTATATCATAGCTGCCTATTTCTAAGCAACTGTGATGCTTCTTAGGAGCTCTTAAATGGTGTTCTCTTAAATGGTGTTCTCTTGCCAGACCTCAAATTTCTGTCTTGTTTTCTTGGCGAAGTTCGGGGATTTTGACACCTGTGAAGAATGATACAGTGAAATAGTTCGGGTTTCTACCCGTGTTTGTTTTCTCAGTCCTTTGTTATACAGTGGAGAAACTTTGTATTTGATGAATAAGGTAGTTATTAAATGAGGAATTCCCCATTTGTTTGGTCCTGAGAGCATTAAATTGCTTGTTACCACAGTAGCTACACCATAGTTTACTAGAAACTGCAAGGTACATAAGGTATTTGAAGTAGAAACTTGCCATGGATACCCTGGTCAATCTAGCAAAGAAGAATTAAAAGAAGCTTTTTCAGTTGCATTTTATGGGAGCTTTGCTTCTGCAAGAGGCGAGCACCAGGGGCTGCAACGCTGTGTGCAGAGAGCCAGCGGGTAACGCAGTTGGGCCTTTCAGAGGGAATGGCCCATGTGCTGTCGGCAGGCTCCCATCTTTATGCACAAGGGTGAAGAGCTGTACATCTGCATTCTTACATTTAATTCCTATTGTTTATATGCCGTGAAATACAAAATATGTAATCCACTCGTGTTTCTGTTGAAAGATACAAGCAAGTAAATTTCAAACTTCTCTTTATTTGTATATACGCTCACTTTCCATCTCCTGCTTAGGTCTCCAGACCTGGGTGTAGTATCAAAATTAAATAGAGAGACTGGCAAAATTGCCAAAGCTGGAAATTAGGAAGGAAAAATCACTTGCTTTGCCTATGATGTCCTCATGTTTATGTCTCTTACTTTAAATTAGTTGGCAAACTCCCAGAATGTTTGAGGTTTGTTCAAAAGTCATACAGCTGGGTGAAAAACTGTAGCCACAGACATGATGTATATGTAAGCGATAGTTGTTGTAGCCAAAAAAACTGGTAAAATAATTGAAAAATATTAAATGCTTTATTTATTTGCTAGTTTCAGTAGTTTGATCTCACATAAGCGGCTTTGACTGTGGACATGAATTCCACTGTTTGTTCCAGGTCTAGTAACTAAGTGTGATGCTTTGTTGCAGGTCTGCCAGATGAATGAAAAAAATAGTGATTTTTACAGACTCATGTTTTTGACTAGCTGTTCAAACACTGGATTTCTGGATAAGCAAACACTTTGAGCTCCATTTAAGTGAATGAGCAGCCACTGCTGAAATTGATTCAGCTTCCTCTTTTTCCTTGTTGAACTTTTTAAGCTGTTCAGATGTATTTTCATAAAACCAAGCACTCTTTTGCCTCCTGTGCTATGCGTATTGTGCTGTTGACTGGTTCTAGACATCAGAACCATTTCTTTGGGCATGTCTTAACTGAAGGCTTGTGGCAGCAATAAATACCTTTGTAGATACTAGTTGATGTTTGTCCCTTAAAATGAAGTAGTTAATTATTTTGTAATTGCTAGCTTGGATGTGGCTGGAATGTTTATTCTGGGCTACAGATATTTGTAATTTACTCTGGCATGTCTAGCCCAATCCCTAGGGTAAATTGCAATTTTTTAGTTTGGAAAAAAAACAGTTTGGGATTGCCTAGCTAACTTTGACAGTTATATTTATGGCAGCATAATTGGTTCAGTCATCTTGAGTTTAAAATATAATATAACATGACAAACTTATTGAACACATGCTTCGAAAAGGGTATGGGGAGGTAATTGAAGAAACACATTGTCATCCTTTGGGACTGAGATAGTAATGCAAATCTTGGGGGAAAGGGGTTGTGTTGGTTGCTGGGGTTTTTTGTTAGTTTTCTTTTTTTTCCCCTTTGTGTATCCTAAAACCATCTAACAGCCAGTTACGCTACAGTTAGCTTGGCTCTCTTTCTGGAATACTTGATTTGCCTTGGTTTTGTAATTGCCTATTCTGAAGGGAGACGGCCAAGTCCCACTGCTAGGGGTAGGGGTAGACAGAGGTGCTTGATAACTACTGAGGATGAGAGCAGGAGGTCCATCGTGGTAGGCTCAAGGAAGCAAAGTGGAGCTTTGTCCCACCTCCAGGCTGAGGGCACTCATGTGCCAAAATTTAGGATCTCAGCTACAACTTTTCTTCAAGTTGAAGAATAAAAGCCCATGTTTATCACAGTATCTCTGTGATTATGTAAGTTTTCATCCAAAATAACACTTGTATTACAGCCGTGGTTGGGAAAATGAGTCTATGGGGGAATCTAATACCTTGTGGTCAGCTTGAGCAAATCCCAGAAGAGAGGATGGGTTGTTCTGCCACTGAGGTCAGTGTGCTGAAAGAGCTGGCTTCCCATCTCTCTTCCTTTGCAGGATTTGTGTCCACAGCAACACCCATTGGCAGCTGTGAGATTGCAGTGCCAGGCTGCCCAGCCCTCTGCAGTACTGCTGCTCTCGGCATACTGACCTAGAATACTGCCCTAGATCTGTTTCAGAGGATTTCTTTAATTTTCCCCTTCTAGCTTGTCAGAAACCCCCTCAGGATGTTAAATTGGTTGGTAGTTGCAATGTGACAAATTGGCTGCTAATTAGTTTTTTCTAGAAACATTAGTTCTTACCTTTTACATTTTTTTTTCTATCTTGCACTTGTCCTGACACTTTACTTTCTCTGACACATCAGAATGTTAATTAATCTTCTTAGTTCACCTATTTGTGTAAATACAGATCCTGTAGGCCACTGTGTTGTTTTGTATTAAATGTTAGCTTTGTACAACTGTATACTAGCTAGTTCATTGACTATCAGCAGTTGCAGACATTTGTGGTGTCCCTCCATCACCATTTTTTTTGTTTATTGCCGTGCTTTTTTTGTGATAAATCACAACACAGGCTCTCATGCACAGTAATTAGTATCAAGTCACTTCATACTGAAGTCCTTAACTGTCAAATATGAAATGCTGACTGCCTTTTTTTGGCCTGTGCCTAAATAAGAGACATAAATAATGCTCTAAAATTGGAAAGGATGCTGATGGCTAGTTAGAAAGGGCATTCACCTTTGAAATGGTCAATGTAATCCAGAAATGATAGCAATCCACTACTTGTTTAATGGCTTACGTGAAACGACTGTTCTGGTCTTAGTCCCATTCTCTGAGGACAAATGACCACATCATTGGAAAAAAACCTGAAAAAACCAGACACTTGCTGCTGTCCTTTGAAGAAAGAAATCTGAGAAGCCAACAACCGAATGCTTTTTTCGGTGTCTCTGAATTCAGCACCTCTCCTTTCTTTTAAGATTCAAAGTTCTTTGTAGTTTCCTTTTTGTCAGCAGTTAACCTTCTCTCTGTATAAATATAAAAATCCAGCTGTGTGAGCGCTGCTAGGCTTGTGTTAGCATTGTTGGGTGTCCCTTCAGTATCAGAGTGTGCCTCAGAGTTTCTTAGGTTATGGTAAACTCACCTTGTGTTTCAGCTGCACTTAGCTAGGGAGGGTTAGCTGTATGCTATTCTTTAATCAAAGCGAGGTCCTGGAGCCATCTCTGATTTGGCGGGACCACTTGCGATCTCAGAAGAACTTTGTCCTGAAAAGGTGCTGTTCTGACCTTGTTGGCACTGAGTGTTTACAGTTACCTGTCTAGGTAAATTTTAGATTAAAAGGATATTGAAAGTATTTAAGAACATGCATGTTTCCAAAATATTTGTCCACCTAACCGCTCCATTCCTCATGGATAAAAAGTTTTTACGTTTTCTCCCTGCCTCAGTTTCTTAGCTTCTCCAGTTTCTTTTGCCTAAATTGGAATCTTTGAATGGCTCTTTCTTATGTGTCCCCCTACCTCATATCGCATTAATTTTGAATCATTGACACAATCCCTTTGTCAACCTCCTTGGAGTTTCCTGGTACGGGAATAAACTCCCATCTTTCTCACTCCTACAGAACCTTTCTGCAACTTCCTCAGATTCCTCAATTCTTCCACTTCGTTTTGCTGCTTCTTCCAAGTCTCACCACTTCCACCCACCTGAGACCAAGATTTGCAAGAATTGACAAAAATGATTCTGCTTTGGAAGTTTTTCCTTTACAGTGAAATTGGTCTGGTTTCCACAGATAGAAATTATTAAAGTCTAATGATCCTTGATTCCCATTTCCCTCCCAAAGGCCAGTTGGCTAACGCACGTCACGAATCTCTTAGCAATGGAGAAAGCACTTGTGATATAACCTGGGCATGGATGGACAGGTAGTCAAAACTGTTGCACTTGCCTTACTGAATATTTAAAGCCTCATTAAGCAGCATTAGGAAGTTCTGTTCTGGTACCTTAAGGAAGATTTAGGTTTGGAAGATTTCCTTACATACAGCTACCTTGATTACAAAGCAGGCACCTGAAAACATGACTGTATATTGACAATAAAGGTGAGTCTAGTACTGTGGCTCTTAAAATGTAGGGAACAAACCACAAATTTTAAGATGGATGGTTACAGCTAGTCACTGTATTATATTCAGTGGAATTTTCCCTACCATAACCATATCAAAGCCTTGCAAGTGTATAGTACTTGAGCCTGAAAATGTTGGTTTTAAAACAAGGGTGTAAAGAAAAAAAAGAAGAAAATAAAAGCTGCTTGGCAGGAGTTACTCTAGATTATTAGACCCAGGAAATAATCTAGCTGAGATTAACGTGCTATGTTGAGTGCAGTGGAGTGCATTTGGGAGCCGCTTGCAAAATTTTACTTAAAATGAAGTATTTAATCCTCAAGTGTTGGCTTTCCCTTGGACAAAGCAGAACTGTTTTGAAGTTCTAATATCCTAAATGTCCAAGTTAACTCATTGAATATAGGGAAGACATAAATTTCACTTAATTATTTAATTTACTAAGTGTTAAGCATATTAAGTACTGAAAGTAATGATTACAGTTTGTAGTGTAAGGAAGCCAGACACTTTTCATTCTTGGGTTCTTTTTCCTTTGTTTTACCAATAAACATAATTTTCAGGATGTGCTGAACATTAAGGTAGACATGGTTACATAAATTTTACTTAGAAATGTTGCTCACAAAGAAATAACTGGTATTTCACAGAATCATGGAATGGATGGGGTTGGAAGGGACCTCTGGAGATCATCTAGTCCAACCCTCCTGCTAAAGCAGGTTCACCCAGAGCAGGTTGCACAGGACATTGTCCAGGCGGGCTTTGAATATCTCCAGAGAAGGAGACTCCACAACCCCCCTGGGCAGCCTGTTTCAGTGCTCTGTCACTCTCAGAGTAAAGTTGTTCTTCCTCATGCTAAGTGAAACCTCTTATGCTTGAGTTTGTGCCTATTGCCCCATTGTCCTGTTGCTGGGCACCACTGAAAAGAGTTTGGCTCTGTCCTCATGATATCCACCCTTAAGATATTCTTAAGCATTTAGAAGATCCCATCTCAGTCTTTTCTTCGGGCTAAACAAGCTCAGCTCCCTCAGCCTTTCCTCATAGGAGAGACACTCCAGTCCTCTAATCATCTTTGTAGCCCTTTGTTTTCTTCTTTGCCTTTCACAGGTACATAATTTAATTGAAATTTTCTCTGAAACACTTCTGTGCAAAAGTTAGATTAAATTCTCCATTAAGTCTGGGTTCTGAGAGTGTAATTTAAAAAAAAAAAGTTTATAAATATATGTATATTTTGAACTAAGATTTCTATATAATGTATTCAGTCTCTTTAATACTTTCTAATCATAGCATTTAAGATAATACTGAGCAGCAGTAAATCACTGCTTAAGAAAAAATAAGTACTGAAAGAATTCTAGATCACTTAGAAGTGGTCTAAAAGCACATGGTTTGTCATTAATACTTATTTTTAAAGGTGTGTACATAAATGTTCCTCTGTTTGCAGAGACAATGGAACCTTTTGTAGTTGAGGCTTGGTCAAAATCAAGGGGAGGAAGAAGTATCAACTTTGCAAGGAAGGTGATTTGCATACTATTACCCCTTAGTCTTTGCTTTCTGTCAAATTTTGTTAAGCTTGCTGTGACCTACTTTAGAGTCTTATGATGAGATTAAGAATTCCAGTGAATTCTATGTTGCAGGCTACAGTAGTTTTAGCACTTATGTTTACATTACCACTTTTGTTTTACTGGGAATAATATGCAGTTTCCCATCATAAGCCTTTGATTAAGTCCTTGATTAATTTTCCTCTTCTGACTCTTGTTTTTCCTTTGCTTGTTTGTTGGGATTTTTTTTGTTTGTGGGTTGTTGTTGGTTTGTTTGTTTTTTTTTTTTGTTTGCTTGGGTTTTTTAATTATGTAAGAGAATACTGTCTTGTTTTCATGGTTTTAAGTTTCTAAGTTATATCAGGCAAAATATTGCAGCTACAGGTTCACACCGGCCATTCTGGCAGTCCGACTTACATTATGAATTCCAGGGCAAACCCAACTGGAAACATTTGTCCTGCACCAACATTTTATAAGTCGTTGCCAGAGTATTCCTTTTGTCACTGCAGCTATGACAGTCTGGTAGCATCTTTGCTTTTCCCATCTTGGTTATTCTAGAAATATGAGAAAAGCAAAACCCACGCTGACATTTGGGTATTTGTGGCTGTGTGGTAGAATGTAGTGTCTTGCAGAGAAACCAAAGAGACTCTTGAAAGTCCTTTCTTGGATACCAAAATTAAGATTAGATACCTTTGTGTGGTGAGTAGGCATGAGTTAATTAGCCTACTGATAAACAGGTATAGTATAATATATATGGGTATAGTGTAGTATATTTTATGGTTGGACTCGATTTTAAGGGTCCTTTCCAACTGAAGTAATTCTGTGATTCTAGTAGTGGGTATTTTGCCACTTGTGCTGCTTCTTCAAGCTACTTCACTAGAAATTAGAATATGTAACTCTACACGGGTCCTATGTTGTAGTTTATGAATAATCCGTATTTTTGGAAAGCATTAATAATTTTATAGTTGAAAAAAATGAATTAAGTATGAAGTTCTAAATTGCAAAAGATATGCTTCCAAAGATGGAAGTAAGTTGGTTTTTTTTTTGTTTGTTTGTTTGTTTTTTTAACAAGGGAGGAGTAAAAACTGGAAAGCATCTCATTCAGTACTACCCTAAATTCAGGAGGCATGAGATAAAATACATCTCTCTGAATTGCCCCGGTTTCGCTCAGCTATAATTTGGTTACCTTTTTTTCCAATAATTTTGGAATGAATTAAATATACTTTAAGTATCATTAAAGGGAAGAAACCTACCCTAAAACATAAAAGCCAGAACACGGTTGTCCTGCCACCTTGTTCCACTTCCCAGTCCTAGCCATACGTGTTTTAAATAGGGCTAATGTTGATGAAACCAGGTCAACCCTGAATATTTTATGTAAATCCCTAGTCCTGATGGAGTACGTTCATAGTTCAAAAGCCTACCTGGGCAAAGCAAGGTTGAATCATTAAGATGATATTTTAGTCTTGATTCGGCATATACTTGCCCTACATTACAATAATTCCATTAATCTGTTTAGTATTTGTAACGGAGGCCAATCTCCGCACTTACCATCAGGCCCTTTCTGTGTCCTGGGTACTACTCTGCTGCTTTTACAAAGGCACAAATGAAAGATCTTTTCAGTTTAACTTTTAATTCTAATTCATCCATCACTGTTTGATCACTGCTTTTACTGGTTGTTGCTTGCTATATGCCAGTGTTGGTGGTTGTTTCAATCATTAAAAAGAAGAAAGGAAGGGAAGGAACTGAAACAGTAAAATAGAAATGATAGGGCAGATGAAAATAAACGGATCTAATTTAATAATCACCACACCAACTTTTTTCCTGAAAAGGTGAAGTGTTGGTAAGGGTGTTTCAAAATAAAATTTGTAGTTTGTCTCTTCTCATGTCTAACCCAGCTGAAATATAAAGGCTGCAAATTCCACAAGATGTACTTCAGCAAGAATACTCTGTTTTGGTTTGCTCCACATCTCCCATTCTTTTGGAGACCGAAAGCATAAAATTGTCTAATTTGCATATGTTTTAGACAACAAGTATGAAAAGTTGTAATGCTTTACTTCACTGGTTTTGATCATATATAATTTCCTTTCTGTGACACTTCAGTGGTTTACATGCAAGCCTTCAAGGATTAGGTAGGATTATATTGGTCACATAATGGTATCTGTTTCTGGCACAGGAGTAACCAAACCACCAATGAGTGTAATTAGCATAGGCATTAACATTGCTGCTGGTTGGAACTAATGAATTTTAGTGTTTTTCAGCCCAGTGGTGATTGTGGGCTGACCTTTCAGATAATCCTAGGGAAGTGGAAAAGGGATTCCTTTTAATTGGGATGGTAATTCTAGAGTTAATAAACTGCATATTTTTTATGAGTTGAATATACTACATTTGAATTGTTTAAGAAAGTTGGAAGCAATGTTGCAAGCCTTGGTGTACCTCTTACTTTCCTCTTTTTCCCCAACTTTAACTGTGTATTGGGTTGCAAATAACTTTCCTACTCCATAAACCGTCATTTTTCTTTGATTTGGTCTTTTCAATTTGCTTTTAGGCAGAATAAACACATTACAGGCTAGGGGTTTATTTACACACCTGTAATAGTTTTAATTAGTGAGTAGGATTATGATATGGATCAAAACCCACTGCTGAGTCATATCCAAAACAATGATTATTCATGTGTGGTGCTCCTAATGATTCTATATTTCAGTTGGTATCTCAACTGCTTATATTCAGAGGTCTCAGGCAAATGATTTTTTGAGAGAGGGAAGGGAACAATACAGAAGTACTAAATCATACAGCTGTTTTAAAGCCAGATAAGTCTAAATAAAATATACTGTTGTTTTTAAAGTATGTTTGTGCTTAGCCATCTTCAGATTCAGCGTTTGGCTTGGCTCTCAGCTAATTTTTTTCAGTGGTTTTGAAATTCTTCTGTTTAAAAAGAAGAAATCTCCATATAGTAGATGTGCCACATGATGCTCATCATGTCAGTCCTAAGGGCTTGTTTCATTCAATTTTAAAAACATCCTTGCATTCTACTGATTGTCTAACTTACTAATTTTCACCACCTGTATTTTGCTACTAAAGCTAAAGTTGATATTGGAAACTGCTTGGTGGAGTATAGGAACTGAACAACTGTCAAGCTGGATCAAGCCACAGATGTCTCTTACCTGTCTATTAATCATCTGCTGGGAAAGTGTGTAAGAAATAAGGACAGTACAGATTCAGCCATAGTTTTTAGAGACTTCCAAAGCCAAAAGGTGCATTAGGACTGTTGTACTTAAGTCCTCCTATATCTGTAAACCCTCTTGATAACTTCTATTTTTGTTCTTCACAGAGTTCTGTGGCAATGATGTTCCATAACTTGATTATGCCTTTGTGAAAATATTATTTGGTTCATTTCAAACCAGCTGTTGGACCTTCATTCCTTGAAGTTGTTATGCTTTGAGGAGAATGGGATAATAATTCCATATTAATTTTCCCATAAGGTTTGTGATTTGCATACCCCTGTAATATCTTGTCAGTTAGATATCTTTTCCAAGCTCAGTTTGTTACTGCAGTGGAAGATGATGCTGATAAGCCTTCCTGTCTTTCTCTAACCAGAACCTGTTCTAGTTCTTCTTGTTCCATTTATTCCAAAAATGTGGAAGAGAATTTTGTGCAAGTGGGGTCTTTACCATGGATTTTGATAGTGGTAGGACTTGAGTACTGCAGCAGTTGGTTTTCTATATGCTTCAGAGCTTTGAATGGGCTATGCATTGGTTGGTCTGTGCCAGTTGCCAGAAGCTGACTCTGACCACAGTTTTGCTTATACCTTAACTATAGGTTTTCTGTTTGCTTGTTTAATGTCATGGTGGCAGCTGCAGCCATTATCTGAAGCACTCACCTTTGAGATGGACATCCTTTACTCTATTCTACATTCTTGATGCAGATAAAAACTCTGACTTATCTGCTTGGTGCGTCTTGTTCTTGCTTCTGTGGGTAATGTTACTGCCAGACTCTAAAAGAAATTTTTTCTTAGGCTAGAGTGGTGGGAACTGTGGTTTCTTCACTTGTTTTTTTGCCTACTGGATTCCTGAGCACCATCATTGCTGTTGGGCAATACTGCTCTTTTTCCTGCAGCACCATACAGCTGTGACGTGGTCTTTGAAAGAAGAAAACTGGGTATTTAATTGTGGTGAATTATTTTTATCAACTTTTATTTAAAGAATAAATTGCTTTCTGAGCTGTTAAGTGTTCATAGCAGAGAGGAAAACCTCATATAAGGAATTCCCAGGGTAATTTGCCACAACCTGTCTTTATTTTCTCTGTGGACAGTGCAATTTTGTGCATTAACTGCAGGACACTGACAAGATACTTTATGGGACCGTCACATATGTAATTATTGTTTTGGTTTACATAATCGACAGTGGTAAGGTCTCAGTGATTTATTCCTGAATTAATATGTCCTTTCTAAGGGTGTTCAAACAAAAAGCCAAAAGTCCAGTAAATTGGGAACGAATTTCTGAAGGTAGATGCTAAAAATAAAAATTTTAATGGCTGTGCAATGGAAAAAATCCATTCATGCTCCACTGCCTGACCAAATAATTTGTTTAACCACACACGTAACAGCCAAAGGTATTATCACTGTGGTTTATCACTTAGTAAATGTTCATTTGCATAAAATTTATTTATTTGTAGAATCTCTTTTTGCAAGGGCTCTTCTGCTCGACTTTCATATTTTTGTTTCAGAAGGGCTTTTCAAGGATGGGAGGAAAGTAGAGCTTTGTCCTCGCCTTACCTCAGATGCTGGATAAATCCCATGAGGCCTTTGTTACTCTGGATCCCCAGGAGGCTGCTAATTGTAGGGACATACACCCCACCCCAGTATTTAAGAAAATGAATGATTTTAAATTAGCATCATAATTATATCAGCTGTATGTGACGTGATGGCCCTCTTGATGAATTGTGGCACTGTGGCCAAGTCTAGCCCTGGAGCTGCTGCTTGTTTGCTGCCCCTCCCTGGGAGTGGTCCCTTCCAGGGCAGCAGCCTCCTTGGGAGGAGGCTCTGCATTTTGTTGCTGGTTATGCCTTGACTTGAATTTCCCTTCCTTCCCTGCCTTATCCGTACTCCTTTCAAGTGAAGTTTGGCAGCTTCTTTTCCTTTAAGTCTGTGAGTTTTGTACCTATGGCGTGAACAAGCAGCCAAGTGGATAGATTGCAAATCTGGTTGATTTGAGTTAGCTTATTTCAGCTTTGTTCCTAACCCGCTGGCAGACACTGGGCTGGCACAAGTCTTTTTACCTGTGTCTGCTCGTTTTTCTTAAATAGAGTTTTTACTTCTTGTGGGTTTTCTTTTTTTAAGAGTTTCAGGAAAGAGTCCTGGAGGTTCTTTCATCTGGAGAAGGATGGGAAAACTCCTTAATACTAAAAGAAAGGAAGTACCTGTGTCTGATTTGCTTCCCATTGCCCAGTTTCTTGTCCAGACTTTGACCAGTTTCACTCAGGAAGTATTTCTTGGTGCAGGATGATAACGTGTGCCTCCCAGTACTAATTTCTTAGAAATACATCACTGTTTTCCATGCTTTCCTGGACCTGTGGTATCCCAAATGTATTCCTAGGCTTCTGTGTCAAATCCAGAGGAAGGGGTAAGGAGGGAACTGTTACAAAGGCAGTTATTTTTAGTGACTCTCCCCAAGTGTTAAAAACCAAAAGAATCATCTTGTCTCTTGAAGTACTCTTACATAAAAATATAAGTGTTCAGATGCAGCAATGAATCTCAATATAAACATTTAAAGAGGACTGTTTGCTCGTACACTTCCTTCCCCCCATCACATCAAACAGAACAATCGCCCCTTCGTCAGCAATCTTCATTATCCCAGTTGTTTGGATATACTTTTCAGATAAATTTTTCTCATGCTTTTATATAAACAGCTGCCAACAGAACCTAAACTCTCTGCACCCTTGATTTTGGAGTAACAGGCACTGTTCTTAAGCAAGCGTGAGCAGAAGGTTCTGATTTTTCAAGAGGATGGTGCACTTGCACTTCTGAAAGTGGACTGTAACACCACAAGAGATACTGTTAAAAGTAGACATCTAGATGGTTTTTTTTTTTATTTTTCAGAGCTTTGATTAGGAAAAAAGTATATGCACTTGTTACATTTCTGTTTGGTCATACATTTTAAGATACTTGTGGGATTATGTTAAATATCGCTGAAGTTTTAATTTTACGGAGATTATGGATTAGTGATGAAATTTTGCAGGGCTAAATACACTGAATTCTGCTAGCTCAGCTATTGAAATCAGGCTGAAAAGTGCAGTGGTTATTTTCGACCATTAAACCTAATAAACCAGCTTAGAGCCAAGTGGGATGCTTAAACTTGTGTTCAGCAGTCTCTGAGGATTTTCACAGGAGAAAGTAGTTTTGCTTTACTAGTCCTGATAGCTGTATTCCAGCATATTTGAAACGCTTCTCAATTACACCAGATCAAGAAAGTTCTGCCTCATTTAAGATAAAAAACATGTGCCAGGGTACTTGTAAGTGATTTGTAATCACTGTCTTCCATAGCGGCACTTACTTCCACACCTTGCCAAACTGTTCTGTCTCTCAGGAGGTTTTCTGATACAAAGTTCTTATCTACAGAGGCTTGACTGACCTATAGGACAGCCTACAGAAGCTCACAATTACAGTTTACTTTTAATGTTAGCTAAGTTGCACAATCTGCTTATTGTATACGTTGGTAGGGTTTTTGTTTCATTACTGGAGAAATGACTACTCATCATTAAAACCATATTCCAATAATTTTTGATGTGCAGCAAAAAATTGACATTTAATGTGCATTTTAAGTAGCAGTGTGGATAAGGCTCATAGCTTACAAAAGCAGAATAATTTTCCGAGTTATAAAATGCTAAAGAGAACATTGCAGATATGTTAAAGTCAAAATAAACAGAACTCCTAGTGGGAAAATGAAAATACTTAAATTAATAATGAAATGGTTGAATGTCAGAGCAATACAGATTACCAGGAGACTTAAAGTCACCTGAAATATGATACCAGACAAGCTAAAAAGTAATGGCATTGAAAATTGCAGGATGTATTAATTGTGTGTGTGTGTGTGTTGGGAGTTCCACTGGTTTTCCAGTTATGTTTTTTATTGTCTTCCACCGATGGCAGGTCAAGTACAGAGTTAAACTCTGCTCTTTCAAAGGAAATAGAAGAAAACTGGACAGTGTTTCATCTATAAGGTCATTTTATGGACCTGTCTGTTAGAAAAAATTGTATGGTGGAAGATGGGTGCTCTGTCTCTTTTGAATTAGGGAAGAAAACTTATGCTCTGCCTGCCTTGGCTTCCTTGAGTGCTATTTTTTACTTGAATAGGAGTAAACAGTGAAATACTAAGGGGGAATCGGTCTTGTTATGGTCAAACACTGAGACCACTACTTCATAAGTCCAATCAAGGGTTTATTTAAAGTGAAGGAGCAAAAGCAGCGCTGGGCGGCCGGGGAGTCGCAGCTCCACCTAGGCGCGCCAGGTCACATCCTTTTGGCCTTTATTTATACAGAGCTAGTTTACATATCTATCATGTCTCACAACTATTACATTAATATTCATCACCCCTTGTTCGCCTCGTATTTAAATTTTCTTCAAGCAGGTTCCTCCTCTTGAGCGTGCGCAATGGTGGTCGTTAGGGGTAGTTTTGAAGGAAGGCCACGGGGTCCCTCTTTATCATCTTGAGTAACCTGGCCGGTGGTAGACCACAGGAGGTGGGTCCCTCTTTATCATCTTGAGTAACCTTGGCTGCAGCAGACCACAGGACTGAGCTACGTGGCATTTTCACGCCGGACCACAGGGCTGGTTTTAACCGATATTATATCCTTTTTCTAGCATATACATTCCTAGCATATGCAGCCCCGTTCTTCTGCTCCCTCATTCTGATTCAGCAAATTTACCTCAGTTACTTAATACAGTCTCATTTGCCGGACTCTTTGATACCAAACCCATGGAGTTTCTCAGCTACTGTACTGTTGTCTAATTGTGTTCCCCTTGGGCAGCTCTGCTAGGTGGTGAGGAGAGTAATGCTGCAGGTTGCACAGCAGTCTTGTTTTCTTTGCGGTTCACAAGACTACAGCTCTCCTGAGCATGGGTTTGCACGGTGCTACCTGCAGTTTGTTAAAGGGTGTGAAATTACGCCCCCCAAGTTCGGAGCAGCTTTTTGTGCTACAATGCTCTTGGGGAGGAAAGAACGGGGAAATGTGTGGTCTTTAGACTTTGAATCATACCCAGTGTTCTTGCACTTAGGTCAGCATGAAATTGTAAGGAGGTACTCATCTATTCAAGGCCTTCTTTAAAATAACCGTGTTTGTATTATTCTGAAAAAGTTTAAGTGTTTTCTGGGAGATATCTCCTGTGTCTCAAATTATGTGAGGCATTTAATTTTCCCATTCAATTTCTGCTGGCTTTGTAGGGGTATGACAGGTAGCCAGCAAACTTTCTGGCGTATACAAAAGTATCACCATGGATCTGGATTTGAAATCATGTAGAACTTTGTGTCTCTTGAATTTAACTTTTTGGAGGCTTTGGTGAGCACCACCTCATGCTCTAATGAGGTCCAAAGTGCACTGAAGAGTTACCATGAGATCTGGTATCTGCGATCACAGGGCTTTGTTGGCTTCGAGGGACCTCAGATATGATGCACTTGTGCTGTGAATACATTAACCTCCCTTCATTACCATACCTGATACTTACAGGAAGTTACAAAAACCCCTGGTGGTTTATTTGATTTTAACCAGAAAGTTTGGTTCCCGAAAGGCTGTGAACAAACACGGAGACTTTTTCAAGTTAAAGTTAAATAGCAATAGCTTTTCTCCTTGATCATGCTATTAAAAATTAAGGCAATTACTTAACAAATTTTGAAAACTCTTAGAACTTTGGAATACTTAGTCTTGCTACAAATCATAGTGAATAACATAGTTATTTTTAACTAGAAGAGGTTGTTCTTATAGATAGTGTCATCTTAACGTAACCTACTTTTTTCCACTGACTCCTTTCTACTGGCTGGATTTTTAAGCTGTTGCTGTTTCCAGGTAATGGAGGAAAATGACCCTTCATCCACACTTACGGTTCCAGATGGCAGTCTTAGTGCATCGATACTGCATCTGTAGTTATACATTGGAGAGCTGTGAGACCAGCTGGTTGAACTTCATGTAGATTAGTTCCTGATTGTACTGAGTCCACCTCGCCTTCTACCGTAATGCCTCTGACAGGTTTTACATTGACATTCTTTTTCTGTAGAGAAGGAGACTCCTGAGCAAATTTGTAGGGAGGAGCTGTATCGTCTATTTGTAGGCCCCAATGGGTACTAGGTTTTCTAGTCTCGTGAAGACCTGTTTGTTTTACTTTCTTTTTAATTTTAAATTCCTAGTTCCAGAACTAATGCAAATCAAGAAATTGCTCTTAGCAGGGTTGATGTAGACATAATAAGATGCAGAAGGAGTTCAGGAAATATAAAGGGCTTAACTAGCTATATGATAGAAGAGGAACCTTGAATGAAATCTCATACCTGCAGGGTCTTGCAGGGACCCTGGTGTTACATGTTATTCCAGTTTTGGTGCTCTAGATTGGCAGCCATTCTCAACAGCAAATAGGTGCCATGACTTGTTATTTTCAGTGCTCTGTCCTAAGATTTAGTGCCTAATAGCTAGGGTACCCAAAGGAAAGAAAGAGTTAGCAAAGTGTTTGTGGGTATTGGGAGAACCAATCAAGCTATTATCAAAGAGATGATAAGGATCCTGCCTGTAGCTGAGATGCAGGATGAGGAGAGCTTGACAAATGTTCAGACAGTCACACTAAACTTATTATCTGTGTTAGAATTCTCCTCTGGGCTTTGGCAGCATTATAATCGGGGATTTGAAAGTGATTACCTTGCTGAATTCAAATGTTGAGACCAGCCCAGGAGGGAATAGGTCTGCTGCAGCTCTGTGTCCTTTGTCTATTTCAGACTTGGTGTTTCCCTTATCTGTATAGGTAGCTGGTCCTATTAGCAGCAGGGATTCCAGATGGTTTGGTTTTGGTTTTCAGACAAGTACAGAACAGTTGTGTTTAAGTATTCTACTTTGTATATTCTTTTCAATGCTTGGACACTGGTACAAACTTTCTTGATGATTTTTTTATGTGCCTTGAGGTATTTTCATGAATAGCTGTTCAATAAATGTTATTAGGAAAATTTCCATGTGAGCACTCACCTCTTATGAGCAATGGACTGCTGCATGTGAGCAGCACTTGAGATGTTCAAAAGCCACATGTGGCTCAGGAGTCCAAAAGCCACACATGGCTCAAGAGTCCTGGACTGTTATCATCTGAGCTATGCGTTTGATCCTTTTAATTGTGGTGTACATATACAGGCGAGAGAACTCACATTCTTTCATTTCTGTGTAAATTTGAGTGTGTTTATCCTCAGTAATCTGCAAGAGATTCAAGGATCACTTCTGTTATTGAAACTAACATTCATATATATTGTGTTTATTGAAAGGAGATTAGTCTTTTTCTATCACTGTCTTCATTAGCTTGGTTCTGGTTTGGAGCAAGCCTCCTAGGGTATCTGTAGGCAGCGCAGTGCATTACTGAACAGATGCCCGAATTAACTCGTGTGTTGGAAGCATGAGCATGTAGCTGTGCTATCATGCCACTCCCTCCAGATCAATTCATATGTTTTTTCTTAGTGCATGTGATGGCCTTTTACAGTAAGCTTTGGACATTCTGCATTAGCGAAGTTGTATGCCTCGGTGTGTTAATGCTTCTAAAAGCTCTGCCTATTTAGAAATCTAAAAAGGTTCTTCAGCTTCATTTGAGGAGAAGAAGCTTCATCCTGGAAAAGGTGCAGAGAGGGTGACAAGAAATTGCTTATTCAACTTTCCCACAAGAACAAGGGGATATGAAATGAAATTCTAAGTGGCACTGTAAAACAAAAGGAAGACTTTTTTTTTAAACTGGAAAGCTTACTGTGAGTTTGTGGACACTGACATTATGATGTATGTGAAGCCTCATGAGGCAAATTCATAGAAGAAAAATCCATGGATGGTGGTTGAGCACAGAAATATCATGTGTGTTTCAGGATGATCCCTGTGCCACAGAATCCTGAGAGCTGTACTGAGATGCTTGCATTGCTTGCCAGTGGTCAGTAGCTTCAGAATTTACAAACAGTATCCTGGGCAGAGTCATTGGTATGATTTTTTTTTTTTTTAAAGGCTGTCCTGGTGATGTGCTCTCTCTAATGTTGCATTTTCTGCAGCTGTTTGCAGTGCTGCATGTCTGTTGTATTTACTATCCATAAGTACATATCAAAGGATAGTTTTTTATGTTCCTGCAATAAAGACCACTGAATCAGAGCCTTTCTCAAAGGTAATATATACACATCATTACTAATCAGCTAAAAAACTGCATAAAACCAAGCTCAATTTTCCATCATAAAAAAAAAGTGACAGTAAATAATTGTTTTAATTGATATAATGACTTCATAATGTTAGAAGCACCCTGATTTCATTTATTACAGCTTTTAGGGTTATTTTTTCAGCTGCTGAATAGAAAATAAACCCTTTAAAATGGTTTTACCCAAAAGTCTCAATCTGGTGAAAAAGTGCAGAATAAAAACTTTCAAAATTGCTTCTGTCACCAATTTCAATTATAGCAGATAATATCTGGAATCAATAATAGCTTCTGGTCATCTATTAGGAGGAAAGGAACAACAATGTTTGCCTCATTAGTTCTTATGTGCAGATCTCCAGTTACTTCAGGCATAAAAATTTTAAGAATATAACCCCAAGCAAAACTTCGAAGTGGGCCACCCACCCCTGTTACCAGCTAATCAATTCCTTTTCTATCAGAGCATCTTGCTCCCTGTCAAAACCAGTCCCTCTGACACAGTGTTCCCACCCTCCAAATCTGTTACTTTCCAGTGTGTTTTTACCACATTTCTGTGTGGCTCATATGCTACCGCTGGTAGTTGGGGCATCATGACTTAGGGCATTGAACTGGAGTCTATTTTTTACTCCAGCATTTAGCATGCACAATATGGCCAACTAATTATTAAAGTAATTTACATTTTTCTACCCTACATCCTTTCCCCCCCCTCCTGTTTCTTCAGTTGAAGGACTGGTTTCTATTATGTGAAACCCGAGTCTGTTTTTGTGCTACAAATGTTCATTTTTGAGGTATTAGTGGATGCTGTAGATGTTGCTTCTGTTGCTGCTGGTTCTTTTCTAAGTGGGGGTGTATGCCCTGCTATGCAGCCAGGAACTGCAGTGTATTGTGTGTCTCCTTTCATAGTGTTGAGCATCTTGAGCACCATGTCACATTGCACCCTTTGTGGGGAGACGTTTTCATCTTCTAAAGAAAAAGTCAAGCCAGCCATGAAACCCAGCATGCTCTTGGTGAGGCTTAAATCATCTTTATAATGCTAATTCACATGTAAGATTTGAATGCAGTAGTTGCAAGTAGAAAAAGAATCTTGTTTTATTTTTTAGAAGAGCAATGCTATCTGTGCTCTAGATGAGCAGAAGGTGAATTCCTACACCAAAAAACTTAGTTTCAGCTTTAATTAAGACCTTGGGCTGGGATTGATCTTTTTATACACCAGGGTCTTAAAACTGTCCAACAATGAGGAACAGGCAGGCAGTGATTTGGATGAGAGCAGAAAGATGAAGTTTCTTTTGAGAAGCTGAACGTAAGAGGTCCATCAGATTATTCCTTCTCTTTCTTCTTTTTCCTAATTGCAGTGGTGGTCTGATAATAAGGTAAGGGTTGGAAAACTCTTTCCAATTATTCACACATGTCCTTGTAGCAAAAAGCTGTGTGAAGCACATAGAAAGAATGACTTGTAAGCTCTTATGCCATATTCTTGGTTGAACCGACTCTCATAATGAAATGTAGAAGAATATTAAGAAAATATTATCATATTTGACTAATTTTAGCACTTAATCACAGACAGCTAACTTAATTGGCTATCTCATAAAGGTTCTTTCTGATTATCTCTCCATAGTTCTCGTGGAAATGGTTTGTTTCATAACTTGGGATTCATTACACCTGCAGTACTCTAAAAATTTTAAGCTTGGCATTAAACCCAAAGCTGCTTTAATATTGCATGTTACTGTACTTCTCACCATATGATTTCACCTTTTGTGTGGATTAGGTTTTTGTGTCCTGTGTTGTTGTCTTGCTTTCTTATCCTCTGAGTACCCCTTGGCAGCAAGAAGATATTTAATAATGCCAACCGGCTGCTGTATTGAACTCAGTTTCTATACCACTTCTGAGAATATATCCTCCTACAAACTTTTATTGTGGAGTTCCACATTTCTCCCGCGGCTGAGAGGTGATTGAAGAGGGCATCAATCACTATGCCTGTGCTTGAAACACAAACAGAACATTTATGTGACCTTCAGGTACTACAATGACAAAAAAAATGTACCTAGATGTAAGCGCTTTTGATACTTAGCTTCCTGGGGACACGCATGTGGACACTGCATCTGCAGAGACGGCAGATATTGTAGGTGAGCTATATTTAGAGTGGATTTCTCTTCTCCTGTCTGTCCTCTTTATCTAAAGTCTCTGCTATCAACTTGCAATGGAAGTGAGGGAAGGTGATAACCACACCAGCTACTGTTGTTACAAGAATGAAAACAGTGCATATTTGATGCACGTGGCTTGGTGTATGCTGTATATATAAAAAGTCCAGTTCTATGAGTATGATAAATGTGTACTGCTCTCAAGTTAGGGTGAGAACACCTTAAGCCACAATCACTGCGGAGTGATTAATTATATAGTTACTACTACTAGGAGAAAGAATTAAGGAGCATCTGCAAAGTGTTGCAGAACAATGTGGTCGTTGGAGGAAAGGGCAGGAGGTTCAGTACATCAAATTTATGTCATGGCTTGGTTAAGAACTCTGTGTCTGAGCTGAACCGTTGAACCTTGGGATCTTCTCTGGTGGAACTGTAACTACCTATTTCCATGATATCATCGTTATCCTCACTGTAGCATACTTATGTATATAACCTACAGATAAACTAAAAAGAATAGCCACCCTCTGTCTCGTTGTCTCCAATTCTGTAACATGACTTGATTAGTAGGAAGTTAGCCAAGTATGCATTTGTGTGAGAAGTTTATCTCTGGATTCCTGTGCTTCGCATTACATTCTCTGCCACTCTGCAGTGCACTTTTTGTTTTGAGTGGCATTGCTAAAGACCCCAGGCTGCCCGTTTTGAGCCTGACCTCTCTGTAAGACCTCTGCAAGAATCCAGGCAGAGTTTTGCGGGTGGATTGTGTGAATGTGCTGGCGCAGTGGTACAGGTGATGCCCCCGTTTCTTTCTTTTTCTGGTACTCTGCAGGCTATCCTTCTAGAAGATATTTCAGGGTATAATTTTCTTCTTCCATACGTGCTCTAAAACGAATTCTAGCTATTTTCTATGCTGTGTCAGATTTCAAACTTTTTTTGTCCTAAAAGTTTTTTTTTAAACTTCTCTTAAAAAAAAAAACCAACCAAAAAAAGATATCTCTAACAGATCTAATAACTAAGTCATAAAAACTGAATGTCACAGCAAAGTCAGATCATAACAATGTGACAGGATATATTGGCTCTTAAGGAGAAAATTACTGTCATTCTTTTTATCTCATGGAGTTTAAAAATAAGACATCTCACAAGTGTAATAACACACAAGGGTTTGGTTTGGTTTTGCATGCTGCTTCTGTTAATTCCTTAATTTTATTTCAGTGGCTGTAGGTGCTATTTTGGCAGGCTTCATAATTCAGTTTTGCTTCTTACAAGCCAGAAGGGTGACCAGAATGACTCCTGTCATTCCAATGCCACAGAGGAATTTAGATATAAATTGTATTGATATTCAGGGAGGTGTGGTTTTTTTTTTTATTATTTTTTAACCTGTTCATAGTTAATAAGCTGTTTTAATTTTTAGATCTTTGTATAAGAAATAATAGAAATAATTCTCATTTTTCAACCCTTAGACAAACTTTTTCAGTGTACAAATGCTGTCTTGCAATTAACCCCCTTAATGGTGGCTCTTTTTATTTCATAATGCTTATCTCAGGGTATTTTAGTTCTGTGTAAATACCTTGGAGAGTAGGAGGAGCACCAAAAGGAATAGAGATTGATTCAGTACACATGCCCGGGGCAGGGAGGGGTGTCACATGTTACATCAAACTCCTAGGGACTGGCCAGGCACATAATCTCACAGGCTTTTTTCAAAGTGATAAATAAAGACCATGGGTTAAGCACAGTGATGATTTAGCGCTGATTGAGGTGATGATTGTATTCAGTGAGTATTGAAGCCTTTGGATTCTGAATAAAGATTTGGCAAAAATGTACTTTTTGCACATTTTTATACATGCCATCCTATAGTATTTGGTTTACTCTTAAAATCTGGAACTTTCTGGCAAAGAGTCACACATGAATTTTCAGTTTTTGCGGTTGCTGACAGCTAATCTGTCCTGCTGCCTTTGACGAACAATGTGACGAGCCCAGGTGGTGGGTGACAGCTTATACTGTGTCTGCCTGGGGCGGGAGAGACCTCTGACAGCAGGCAAGACCCGCCAAAATGGATTGCTGGGACTCAAAATCTTGCAGGTCTTTCGGTGGAAGAGTTAGCTACTTGATATGCCTATCTGCACCCATGGGGTTTCTCTTTGGCTTTTACATGTGAAGATTTGTTCTCGCACCTCTGAGTTAGTGGGTTTTTTTACTTTGCTGGGAGATTTGGGGTTTCCTATCTAGATGGATAGATTGGCAATAGCGGCAAATTGCTGTTAGGCCACTAAGTAATTTCATGCATCGTGCCCTGCTGAAGGCCATTTTCAACTTCAAAATTAAGCTCCAAAAGAATATTACAATACAAGGAATCAAAATCACTATGGCTTGGTCTCATGGCCTGAATTAGGCCATATTTTAATTCAGAATTTCAAATATAGTAAGCACAGGGCTGAATAGCTGAATTGCTATCTGGTATGTTAATGGATTTTTAGCATTTGTAGGAGCGAACATTTTGAATGGCTTTTGAGAATTATATTTTGGTTCTGAGTGAAAAAAATAGCTGGCTATTTTTTTTAGCACTAAATTAAAATTTGACCACTGTAAGTATTTAGGAACATCACTTCTCTGGTGGACATTTTGTTTGAGGCGTGTTTTATCTCCAGCAAGGGAAGCCCATTTCCATAGCCCTTGTACCAGCCTGAGCTCATGACCTGGGCGTCGCTGGCTTCGGGGAGGCTGCAGGGGAGACTGTGTGTGCACTTAACATATGTTAGTGAACAGCACGCTTTACTGGTCTCCACCCCCTAACCGTTTCCTCGCATTTGGGATTATGTGGGGTGTCGGGTCTATAGCATCCATTAAGCAAATGTGAAATAAGGTTTTCCCTTTGTGGTGTGTGGGTGGTAAAGATGGCGACAAAAATATTGGCGCTTTCAGCTTGCAAAATTCTGAGGTCTGATATGTGTTAGTGTGAGCATTTGGAATAAAACAGTTTCTGTCCTTCAGGGTAGTTATGGTCTAGCTAACGCTGTTCTCCAGTACAAGCTTTCCATTCATGTATAGTATATCTGTAAGTGTGTTGGGTTTTTTCCAAGTCCTGTAATTTAAATTTTCTGCTCATAACAGTGGCTTAACCTCTGATTCTTTCTACAGCTTATTAAATTTCAGTAAGTCTGTTTGTTCTAACACTTAACTTGCCCTGTTAATATACTATTTTTGTTAACAAGAGGAATAATAATTTATATTTTAATGTTGTAAATAATTGAAACTTTTAATATCTTTTTCAGTAATAGCTGGTTTTCGAGGGACAGTCCCACATGGCCTACCACTGGAGATTGGAGACACTGTTCAGATACTAGAGAAATGTGATGGTGAGTTCACAGGTTGGAATTCCAGTGATAATGAAGTTTTGTATACTGTTGATTTGAACCCCATTACTATTCATTTATTTTCTTAAATTAACACATTTTTAAAATCAATAATATAACACATTCTGGCCTCTTCTTTTTCTTTTTTTTTTTTTTTTTTTTTCACAATTCCAATGAGCTCTAATTCCTCTAATAATTAATTTGCAGTTCATTATTTTCATTTAATCTCTCTAATAAGCATTCATAGAGGGTAACAGTTAAAACAGCAAGGAGTTCTCTTTGTGATTCTTCTGCTTTCTTGGTATTTCCAAGGGAAGCCTGGCTGCCTTCAAGACCCTTTCAAATGAATTCAAAGTCATAAGTTTAAATCTTAAAGCAGTGTAAACATTCTCTTCTGCCTCTATTCTGAGGTACAGAATACTAATAGGATTTTAGCAAAGGTCTGTTACTAGTGCAGGAGAAATAAAGTTGCATTTTTTTCATAATTTGCCTCCTTAATAGGCAACCTAGGGCTTGTCTGTTAATATGATTTTTTTCATCATTTAGGATTATATAGCTATTTTTTGGCTTCATATCAGGATTATTTACTGTTAACCTTGTAAGAAATTTTCTTATGGAAGGCATAGGATCTGTTCTTTTGAATCATGGTTATTACGAATTTTGTATAGCAATGTGGTTGATAGATTTAGAACATGAAGTCCAAAAATGGTTTGTAAATGCTTACAGTGAATATGAAAGCATTTCCCTTTTGTCTCATGTGGTGTCTAAGTGTAAAATGTACCTGGGTTACATTGTTAAAAGCGTTTGGGGATACAGGGTTAAAAAGTAAATCCTGAAATTGTGCGCATTAAGCCATCTGAATATGAGCTGGCTTAAACAAGATACATTATCACTGCAGTCTGACAGCACTGTGTAATTGTCATATCTGTCCAAAAAGGAAAGATGAAATCTGTTTTACATATGGAAATGATTTGCATACTTTTAAAAGCAAAATGTTCTTTCTTCGCAGGATGGTACAGAGGATTTGCCTTAAAAAACCCCAATGTTAAGGTAAAGGTCAATTGCAGTTTTGCATTCTTTGGCAAAAATGTATGTTTACTTTTTAAAAGTTTATAGTCTCCATGTAAGCTTATGATATTTGCTCTTAAAAGAAAACTAGAGCTTAGCGTTGAGTATATTATTGATATTTCTGTAATTAGATTTGGACATGGATTACACTTCTGAAATGCTCATATGTATTAGGATCATACGGTTTACAAATCTGAGGCACTGGTGAATTTTTTATTTCTGATTTTTAGACTGTGAACTCAGAGGAAGCCAAGTTGAAGGGAAAAGACTACTGAGAATACAAACTGTAAATACTGTTGGAACAGTTGGTTAGACTGTGCATATTTTTCTTGATGTTATGAATTAATTTAGAGTAGCCAGTGGAGACAGCTAGTTTATAGGAGCCACATGCAGAGTATCAACTGAATAAGATATGTATTGTCATGTAAAATATATGGTTCATTTTATTTCTCTTTGATCTGTAGTCTTTGATTTCCATAGTAGTGTAGCTGATAGTACTCTAAACCAGACTTCATTTTTTTTTTCCTGCATTCAGACATGAAATATGAAAATCATATTTCAGCATCTGTTCATGCTGAATGTGTTTAAGCTTTACCTATCTTATTTGTCTTTCTATTTTCTTAATCTTTCCAGTTCACTTGCCTCTGACTGTAAAGATTTTGTTTTTCATATGGGAAACTATTTCAAGATTTCCTTTTTTTTTCCCAATACAGTACTAGAGTTTTTTAGTCTTATTAAAGTCATTGAAGAAAGATCTTAAATCATCTGTTGCTATTTTAACTTGCATTGTAAGCTTCGCTCTTTTTTTCCTCTCTTCATTTCCAAGCCTCTTTAGCTGCAAAATAGGGCACATATACGTTAATTTCAAAAGTTTCTAGTGGCTCATATCGTAAGTCATTGGCCTTTTGTGCTTAGGCCTGCAGTCTCTGCTCACATAAATTTCCTTTGCTTTATATGGAGGGTCAATGTGAACAATAAATTTAGCCACAGAGTCTAATTCGATGTTTACTACTTTGACCTCATTGATATATATTGCAATTTGATTTATAAGACACAAGCAGTTGGGATTTGTTATTGCATCTTCTGTGTCTTTTGTTGCAATTCTCACCACATGCTCGCTGTCAGTCTTGCTTTGTGGTCTGTCAAATGTGAGGATAGAAGTTATGAATAGGTTTTCTAAACATGACTTGATGTGTGAAGAAATGAGATATATATTTTCTGCTTTCCTAGTGTGAATGCAAACAGTTTTCTGAATTGGATTTTTGAAGGGAGTCTCTCCGAAAGTAAAATAATAAGAGCACCTTGTAACTCCACTTGTTATTGGTATTGCTCTGTCAAGATTCTTCCCTTGTTATTCCGCCAGCTTTGACACTCAAAGAAATTATCTGTGGCAGCTGGTCTGCAGTAAGTGTGCATAAGCAGCTCTCCTGTTTTCTGGCACATCGTTACAAGTGCAAGGCTGTACACTTGGTGTCCTTGGGAGATGCTCTCCTGAACTACTTTACATTACAGAGGAGTAGGAGCATTTACTTGGGCAGTTGCCTCCACGTAGTAGATGCATTTTTGTCGAAGGTCTAATGTCTGTGTTAAAAGAAAATGGGGCACCATCATCACAAAGGAAAGCTGTATGCAGCTGTGCTTATGAGAACATATATGTATTTTCCCTCACTGCATTACATAACGAGCTGAAGCATATTATGTTCTCAGCCAGGAGCTTGAAGCTGAGTTGCTTCATTTTGCTTATTCTGATTTATGAAGGTTAGTGTGCTGTAAGAACAGTATGACTGTTGCAGCAATGCTGTCCATTCTAAAGAATGGAGGAGAGCCCTTAAATAACTAGAAATGACCACTCCTGTCAGGACACTGAGACTCTTTGGTAGGCATCTACCATATCTTTCCTGTGCGCTGCAGGGCATAGTAGCCACCAAATAAAACTTTATTTTGGCATTCTGTATTAACTTTATTTAACTTTATATTTACCGAACTTTCTTATTTATCTTGCCTTGTTTTGAAAATCCCCATCTGAAGATACTATTTTTAAGACACTGTTGGTAAGATGTTACCCCCTACAGTTGGTCCATTTCTTGTCAAGGTGGGAATAATTAATAAAAACATCTAGGATAAGTGAGCTCTCAAGCAATCTTCTACATTTTCTGCATGTGTTTATCTTCTAATTTTCTGAAGTATTGAAGGATTTAAACTCTACTGAATATGGCATTTTAGTTTCCGTGAGATCTGTACTGAGTATATATTGCATTCTTTTTTTCTGCATGTTTTTTGGTAATTATTTGGAGGACTTTTAATTCAGCACACATTTGCATGTTAAATGGTACTCCAAACTCGTGTAAAGGGAGTTTTTTGTTTTTACCTAAACTATTTTATTTTTCAGGGGATATTCCCATCCAACTACATTCACCTGAAAAATGCATGTGTTAAGAACAAAGGGTAGGTGAAATGTTCTGGATTCAAATATTTAAAGATGATCAGTTAGGTGTACCAAAAAACTTTTACTTATAAAGTGAAGTGGTGATTTCACTGTGTTATAATATCTTAACTTCAGCTGACTGCCACAGGACTTGAAATGGTTGTCCTTAGCTAACTTGATACTCCTGTACGGTCATAAAATTGGAATGGCGTATTCTGAAAAGGCATGGAGCACAATTGGGATTATCAGTCTATTGTCTAGAGGAAAGAGAAAACGATTGCATGTTTTCACTTTCTGTTGATAAGTTTGGCTTGAAAAAGGTATTGCATTAATTAAAAGAATTTATTCTGTACAGAAGCTGGCTATTGACCTGCTGTTTAAGATTAGTTGTTTTCTTTGAGGACAGCAGCTGTGCCGTGGCAGACAGCTGGCATTTTAAAAAAAAAAGGTGAAATAATATATCAGTTCAATGGCAAATGATTTCACTGAAACTGTAAATGGAGATGTTTTTTCCTTTACTTCTTTTCTTCAGGTGATGAAAAGCCAATATTTATTTTTGACAGCAACTGATCTTTCTTCATTTTTAGAAGAGTTAATAAAAGCCAGAACGATTGGTTAAAATTAGTTTAAAAATTTTGTTTTGGAACTCAAGTGTTCTGACTAAAATAAACACTGATTTTTATTTTTTTTAGATGTAATACTTACCTTGATAGTATCACTTTTAAAAATTTTTTTGTCAGTGATATTAGTTCAGCAGAGTTTTTTCCAAAGTTTTACTTAATTTAGGAGTGTTCACTTTGTATAATTTATTTAGATTTATTAATAAAGAAATGATACATGACAGTTTGAAACTTGTTTACATAAAGACATTTCTTATTATGGTGCATGCCTAAACGTCAGGTGTAGGTGACCTTTATTTTGGGAGCATGAATGAATGAGTAGAAGGTCCGTGATTCACGATGGGCAAAAATAATCATGAAGACTGTAATCATATTTAAAAAAAAAAAAAAAAGCTCATTCCCACAGATGAAAATGGCTCCACATTACTGTTAAACACTCTGTTATTTGCTATGGAGTTCCAAACCACATGTGGTTTGTCATGCCCTGGGATCCTTTCTCCTTTAAAAGTGGTCATAGATAAAACTGAAGGTTCATTGAAACAAAATTGTTGTAAACCATCACAATAAAACAAAGCTTCAAGGTGGAGTAATTTTTGTTAGCTGACACCATGACCGTATTTGCAGGGAGTTCAATCTTTGTTGCCTCTATTTTCTTTGTTAGTCTGTGTTTCCCATTCAGGCCATGTGCCCCTACAGCGCGTCACGGTCAGGGGCTGTCACATCGTTATGTTAACTTGATAAGAGAGAAATGATATAATGAGGAAAGTAATCCAGGCATGAGTGCAAACCTTTGAAATGTACTGTGTGTGAGAACGAAGTGGTAGTCGTGATGGCGTGTAAAGTGATGGTGTGGTGGAGAGTGTGGTCTTGACCAAGCCAAACCCAGCTTATCTTAGCCAGCATCAAATAGGCAAGAACTCACTTGCACTGTACTAGTTTTCTTTTGAGTTTTTATATCTTTCAATTGAAGGAATGGCATTTTCTGTCTTAATTCGATAAACAGAGATGTGAAAAAGAGTGGCAACAATCACTGGTTTGGAGTCTAAGCTAAAGCGGCAAGATCCCTTTGGAAAATGGGGATTACTCTGTTGTGAAAGTAGTTCTTGACATGCTTATCTCATAGTAAAAAACCTCACCTTGACTTCTCTAGGACCAAGACTTTCTTTGGGGATTAAATTATTTTCACCCAAGACTTCTCCATGGGGATTAAATGAAATATAAAAATAAAAAGTGTCATTGGCTGAAGGAGCACCCATTTAGGTTGATAGACATCACTGTTGGCAGGAGAAAGCCTTTATATTAGTAACTGTAACGGGATTTGTAATATTTGTGTAATATCATGTGTTCTTCTGCATGTTACAGACAATTTGAAATGGTTATTCCAACAGAAGATTCTGTTATTACAGAAATGACATCAACTTTAAGAGACTGGGGAACAATGTGGAAACAACTCTATGTGGCAAGTACCCCGAATAATATTGCTTTGATTTAATACCAACTCAAAAGGCATGGTGTTGTTTAGATACTCTAATTTAGTTTAAGTATATATTTCAGAAAAAAAAAGCATTCAGTTTGGTTTTTAACTGATCTAATTGTGGACTAAGTACGTGTCTTAATTTGTTCCAATCATTGACTACTACTGCTGCTAAACTTTAGCAACTTACTGATTGAGTCTTGTCCAGCTTCATCGTGTAGCCGTTGGTTCTAAAGATTCCTTTATCTGCTAAATTGAAGTCTTGGAAAAAAGTGTAACCAACAATATCGGTATTTTATTGAAATATAGAAATGTAGTATATTATTGAAAATTTCTCAGGCAGTTGATTTGGTTTGTACTTATTTTCTCATATATTTTTATTTCCTCTCACATCAACAGACTTGCAAGTGCTGAGATGTGTCCATGTTATTTGACTGGGATCTCTTGTATATGACACAGAGATCAAGGGATGCCAGCTGTCGAGGCTTATGGCTGAGGGAGGCTGGGAGGTGGCTCTTGATGGGCAGTAGTGAATTGATTTTGGGTTTACCTACCACACATTACAGAAGTGGATTCTGGTTTTGAACTTTTTCCTTATCTCACACTTCATAAGTTTTAAGTAGAAGTCCCATGTCTCACAATTTTCTTGTTTTCCTTACCTGGATATTTTGTGGCTCTGGTCTTTTTTTCTCCCTCTTCCTGACATCTTCAGGTCAGTTTGTTTCTCCTTGTTTGAATGAAATCACACTTCTGGTGTTCTATGGTTATTAGTGCCTACCTTTCCTTGTTCTGCCGTTTCTTCTTGCACTTATGTATACATTTTCATATTTTATTTATACCAGTCTTAGTAATTCTATTACAATTCCCTGCAGAATGTCCCTCTATGAAATTGTTCCACTCTAACAGATACTTACTATCTTATCTTTCTTTAAATCATGGTTGTTATGGTTTTTAGCCTTAACCATTCCTGTTTCCTGAACCTGTGTGATATTTTCTGTTGCAATTGTATTCCAATAGCAGTTGCGTGAGCACCAAACTCAAAGTAGCAATAAGCAACTATTCTTTCTTTTTCAAAGAACACCCGTGGTGTGTGTTATTTCTATTTTAAATTTACTACTCCAACGCTCTATTGTGCTCATTCTGTAAATGCGACCTCTCCAATTCTGTAGTTACCTCCCTTAAAAACATTGAATGAAACAAAGACTATTTCAATTAAAAAGTTTGTGGTTTGTTTTTTTTTTAATTAGGGTAGGCAAAACCCCCCTTTTTTTGCATAGACAAAACTCTTCCAAACTCAGCCATCTGATGGTTTCCTATTTATAGTCTTGTTTTGAGGCACCAGTCATTTCAGCAGCTCTTAGTCCATTACATAAATCATACAGGTGTGGGATTATTCTACTTTATTTATCTAAAGGTTGTGCGGTATCAATAAGATCTTGGATACAAGCTCCCTAGACAGTTTTTCATTCCCATGTCTCCTGTGAACCCACTGCATTCTCCCATTCTTTCGAGAGGTTTCAGACCAGTGACTTAGTTTTTCACTGTACGAAATCCTACCATTTCCTTCTCTTAACTGTCTACCACCATAGGTAGAAATTGTTTTGTTTCGGTGTACTTACAATGCACAGAAAGTAACTTGTTCAATATCTCTCTCAATTCTGACTGATATTCAGCCTTCATTGACCATTCTGCATCTCTTAACGTTTATTTTGCACATCATAATCTAAGACATAATAATTGCCTTAATTTCTTTGTTCCATGCTTACTTCTGTTTCCTCTCCTATTTGAACTTTTTACTTTCTCATGACTGTAGAGTTGTGGCTTTAGAGGTTTAATTAAAATATTTTAGTTTTAATTGTGATTTGCATCATGATTGTCCTCAGTTTTTAACATTTCACCTTCTAATCTGCTACATTACGACCAAACCATGGTTTGGACTTGGCAGCACGTGCACACATAAAATGTAATCAAAACCTGTTCGCTTGCATCTACACTGTCTCCTACCCCTCATCTTAACTTGTTGCTGAGTTGATAATTATGACTTAAATTGTGAGAAGATTAGCTACCTTCTGCTCATACAGGGGCTGTTTCTGCTACATAAGAAACAGCAATGAGTGGTGCCAATAGACCTCCTACAAGTCAGGATGGTACAAAGTAGTCAGTCCACTACCTTTTTGAGATGATGGTATGGATTGTGTTCAGAGAGGCTGCTCAGAACTAGCAGACCTTTCTGAAACCTGCAGTTGGAGCAGTTACTAATTTACTTAGTGAAAGATTTTATACAAGAACCTACAAAATAAAGTATTTCTCTGTTGGATTCTAAGTAATAGAGTATCATTTTAAATTTGACTGTGAAATTGTAATTAAGCAGCACGAACTGTTTCTTGAGAAACAAAGTGTTTCTTCAAAGCTTATTTGTAATTTGAATTATAATGGGAAGTAGTTTTTGAATATCCGAAGCATATATAACTGTGATTGTTTTGTATATATTAGCAGGTATATTAGTACATTGCCTTCTTCTGGAACAAAAGGAGCAAGAATATTATCCCTTAGTGTAGAGATGTAAATCTATAAAGCAAGCACAGTTGCTTGCAGATCCACTCAGCACTCTGAGGTGAAAAACAACTCATAGCCAAATTCTAAAGCTTTGGAAAAGAAAGGATATCTGAAAATGTTATTTTTTGCTTAATAGTGTTGTTGAACATTAGCATGTCTCTTGCATTCACATGAATAATTTACTTCAGTAGAGCTTATCATTGGTTACTGAAAAGAGAGATGCACCTTAATTAGTGTTTATTTGATTTGGTTTTTTAACTGTAGAAATAAAATCTTTATACATTCGTGTCTGATGGAAAACTGTAAAAACATGCTGTCAGCCTAGTTCTCTATAACACTCCTATAAAGTCTTTTTTGTCTCTTGCCCCTAACTCAAGGGCTATTTGTATAACCGTTTTTTTGTTTTCTTTTACTTAAAGTTCTTATGTTCCTATTGTTCTTACTGAAGTTTTTTCTTTTTTAGCAAATTTTTTCTTCACTGCTGTTGGTTTTTGCATGTTCGAAATATGCTGGCTTTCTTTTCTTCCAGACAGAAAGCCAAGACAAACAATAAATTAATGCCCATTTTAGTGAGCTTATGAAGTGAATGAATGTGAAATAAAAAGAGCAGATTTATTAAACGACAGTTTGTCAGAGCCCTTGGAATGTAAGTTATTGACAGAGTAATGGTGCTTCTAAGTGAATTTTAGCTTTTCATAGCAATTATGCAGCAGAAGTAGCTGAACATTGGTTTTATGCCATTTGTTCATAGGAAGGAAGAAAAGGGAAATTGGTTTAGGGTTTTTTGGCAAGAATTAGCAGAACAAATCTAATAGGAATGTTTTTTCAACTTTCTTTGATGCATCACTTAAATGGAGGTTGCAATAATTTCCTCAGGCTAAAGTTTGTCAGAAAAACTATATCAAGTAAAACCAATTAGAATTGGTGAAAGAACTTCTGTTTGGGAGGAAACTGTTATGGGAAATTGTTATGTCCTTAACTGGTATATAATTAAAGTAGGAGGATGTGGTTTAAAAAGCAATCATATTCATGTAATTTCTCCTACTTCCCAGTTAGATAAAGAACAACTGTCTGGACAAGATGCTGTCCATATGATGCTATATATTTATGGTTAGACAGTAGTGTGTACAGTTATATCCACGCAAGAAAACGTTAAAAGAACACTAACGCTCTGTGGTTCAGAGTTTGATTGCTGGGAGCTATTGCCATTTCATCCCCTTACGTGTATGAGTTCAAATAGTTTTGAATTGCATGTTCACATATTCAGTTTGCATCAGACAACAGCACAGAATGAACGTGCTCTTGGAAGAAAACAGTGCTATGGCATGAAACAAGGTTTTTTGTTGAATTTTTGTAATATCTATTGCATAAATTAGACTGGGTTAACAAGAGGCATAAGGAGTTGGTGTAAAATTTTGAAGTGATTGTGGTGCAAAGACAGGGTCTGTGGTAAGCTCTGAAATGATTTTATAGGTGCACACACACGCGCGCGCGCTTGCAGGCAGGTAAAATGGTCACAGTACAGTGGGGAGAAAAAAGACCAAGCAGGGGACTAAGGAAGTTTTCTTGATTTCCCCACCATATCTGTATTTATTAGGATTGTCAGCTTGTACAGGTGATGTAGAGGCAATTATATTTTTATCTCACAGAGGAATGAGGGGGATCTCTTTCACCGACTGTGGCACATAATGAATGAAATCCTAGACCTGCGACGACAGGTCCTTGTTGGCCATCTCACCCATGATCGAATGAAGGATGTCAAGCGACACATCACTGCTCGTCTGGATTGGGGCAATGAGTGAGTAAATATAATAATAAGTTAAAATAGTGTAGTCTAATTATAATTCCACAGCTTTAGGCTCATTGTAGGATGTTGAAATGACAAATTTCTGACAGGTGTTACCTTGTTGTATTTAAATGGACTTTCTCCTTCGTTGTTTTTCTTTCCACTATGTTTCAGCAGTGAAAAGTGACTTGTAGTTTTATTTTGCTTTTATCTCTCAGTTTATTTTACATAGCAATGGTGCTGTCTACAAGAGAATTTCACTGGAATATCTGCAGCATCCTTTTATGTCTTGTTAAAACACCTGGCTAGATTCCTGTGTGATGCAGTTAGCATAGCTCTGTTGCCTTAACTGAAACTGTATTGGATGACATTGCTTCCTTTTTGACTTGTGTCACACAATTCAGTTCCTACTTGGGCACCTCTAACACACATCTTGCTACGATGCTCTGCCTCTTTTTTTTGTCTGAATAACTAGTAAGAGTAAATTCTATTATCTTTTTCTTTTTTTTTTTTTTTTTTTAAGTGAGAAAAATGTTAAAATACCTTTTGGCATTTGGGTGCTGTATCCAAAGTCTTTTCTTTAGCCTATATTTATTCAGTTAAACTCTGACTAAGTGTAGCAATATTCAATAGTAGAGTTAACTGAATTTCAGGGGAGTCTGCAACTACTGCTATCTGAAAGCCTAAGTACCTAACATAGTGGAAGAACTGTGATTAACTGTGTGTGATTAACTGTCTGCTTAGAATTTTGTGCTAACTGAATGGAATTGTGATGGTTTTTGAAGTGGTCAGTTGCTACTCTTTAAAAACGTATTTAAAAAAAAAATTCTAATCTTTCAGGTTTTTCTAAAGCTGGGCCTGTGACTGCACCATATGCATTCTTAATCTTTATTGCTTGCTGTTGTGCTGAAAATAAGTTTTATTCCTGTTGATTCAAGTTCATTTCATTATTTTGTTCAGGGGATACAGCCAAGTAGCTTTGATGCCATCCAGTCCAAATTAAAAATAAGCTGATGTTTAGACATTCGATGGATTTTCTTTTTATCTTCTTTTCCACGGTTGTCATTCAAACTGACAATACAATTCACATTGTACAATGTCCACAATAATACAAGGAAGAATATCCATTGTACATTGTCCACAATGTGAAACAGATCTAAAAATTGTGGAAAAATGTATTCTATTTCCTCACAAAGTGAGGAAAGCAGAGGAATTATCCGTGAATGGTGAATACATCCAAAATACATTAAACCAGAACCAAACCCAACTGTAGAGTGCCAATTAACATGTACATTGTTTGTTGGAATGTTTCTGTTAAATGTAAATAGAAGCAATGGGTTAATTTGTTTCCTTTGTATGTAGAAACTACTGTTATTCCATTTCTCATACAGACAACTGGGACTTGACTTAGTTCCGAGAAAAGAATATGCTATGGTGGATCCTGAAGAGATCAGCATTACAGAGCTCTACAGGCTGGTATGTGAATATAATACTCAGTACTTTTGCTATCAAATTACATACTGATGTTTTGATGGCAGCTTTCTTCTGCTTAACTAAAAGTACTTTTTTTGGTCAAATAAACTGGCATTTCATAATGTAATGAGTTTTCCTATGAGGAAAGATGTTGTCTTGAACAGTTATGTCATCTCTACATCTGTAGGAGCTGCTTTGATTTGATATCAAATTTGTGTGTGCACAGCTTGCTCATTTTACATGTTACTTGTTAAAAGTTTTCTTTTCTGATATATCATTAAAATTGTGACTGTTAATATGAACTTAATCATGAATAAAAGCTTAGAAGACTCTTTTTCATTAGAGCTTTAACGGGCCCATGAGTCCTGTTAGATAAGATATGTGGGAATATAATAATATAGTCACGGTACAAGTATTGTCACAATTAATCATACTGGGCTATTGGTCTGTTCTAATATATTAATGTAAATAGCAGTTAAACTGCATAGAAAAGCTCTCCTTTGGGTATAAAAGCCCATCTTGGTTTACTAAAACCAGCACTGAGATTTCTCATTCTGCTTTAGTCTCCAGTGAGATCTAAGAAAACTTGCCAATTCATTTATGTGGGCTTTGGCTCATACTTGGGTACTGCAGCTGTTACAGATACACAGTTCTGAGCCTTACTTGCTTAAGACTAAGCTTTTATTTAAACTAAATTTTATTTATTTTAACTTTTGTATTTAAATATAGAATAAAGCAAAAATGTAACTCTACAATTTTCTGTGGAGTTGAAATTATAATATATTTTTGATAATTTTTAACTATTTATGTTGATAAGTTGTTACGTCAAGCCTAATAGTAGTTTCTTCATGCTAGAATTGGTATACCTTTGGGCAGTTTCAAAGTCATATGGACTCTTACGGAATCCTGTTGAAGTACTAGATGAAATACAGTAAGGAACCATTAATCATAAGAAGAAACTTACTGAGAAAGAATAACCCAGAAAAGTAATAATGGAGCTCATGGAGTGCAGTTTCAAAAATAAGGGAGGGGAAATAAAAAGCCCAAGATAACCTCAGTTTGAAGTCTAAGTAGATTGCTGTGTAAAATTATTTTTGGTACAATGTAAGAGACAAATAGTACAACTTAATGTTGTCCTATTCTTAATAAGTGATTAAAATGGTGAAGGTATAAACTGTGAAGTTAAGTCAAGAGAATTTAGTAGCTTCTATATAGCAGTCTGCCAAAGATTATAAAATATGTGGGTTTGTTTGATTTTGCAATATGGGTGTTTAGTCTTCTGCAAAAGCATTTTTTGTGTGTTTGAATACTAGACTATCAGGTCATTAACTATTTAAACCAGCTATGAAACACTATATTGTAACAGCACAAAGCTTTAAAGTGGCTTAGAATTTTCAGAGTAGAAAAAAAGGTAAACTTCTAGAGGTTACGGTTTTTCCTCCTAGAGATGATTATGATGCAGTGCCACGCTGGGAAAGTCACTTCCTTGCATTCTCCTTCTCAGATACAATAAAACAACCAACAGAGCAAACCACAAACCCTATTACAAGTTAATACTGAATATTTTAATTTATTTAAATATTTAATTTATTTAAAAATTTGGATTCAGAAAGTAGTTCAGCATTATGTGTTTTACCTCTTTCTGTTTTGAGATTTTTACAATTAATTCAAACTGGTTTCTGTCTTGTTTGTGGTATTTTTAGATGGAGCATCGTCATCGAAAAAAAGACACACCAGTACCAGCTAGCAGCCACCACCTTTTTGTTCAGATGAAAAGTCTAATGTGCTCCAATCTAGGAGAGGAACTGGAAGTAATCTTCTCACTCTTTGATAGCAAAGAAAATCGGCCCATCAGGTACCACATGATTTTTCACTGGAAGACTGATTTTACATAAGTTTTGGCAATATACACTGTATGTTTTGATCCAGGTAACAAATTTCACATTTAGAAACAAGCAGAAGTTAGTCTTGATTCAGGATAATTTTTTGCTTTCTTTTGAAATTCACTTTCTATACTTAATAGTTTGTAGTGTTGTTTAGGTTTAAATAATGTATATTTCTAAGTATTGTTTATCTATTTCAGTTTTCAGTTGGTTTTGTTTGTGTAGTGGTTTTGTACATATACATGTATGCATACAGAGTGAATGACCTAAAGGTTGTTTTCCAGTGTTTCTATTTTCCTCTCTCCTAATCAGTGTGCATTCAAAACTTAGAATTGTTGCTTGCTCTGTAATATTTATGAGATGAGTTCCCCAAAGTATGTGAGACTGGAGGGCTGCCCTTAGTGAATTAAGAGTCTTTTTATAAAAGGAGCCTGTACTTCAATGAGGAGGTGCCTATTCTTCAGTGAAACAGTCAAACCCAATCTCACATCCACTTAGTGTTTCTTTGGCCTCTTTTTTCAGATGGGAGCTGATCCAGGAGCCATTCTTTTTCTGTTTGTTCTAGAGTTTAAATTCTGTGAAAGCCCTGATAACCTTTTGATTTTTAAATATTCAGTAGTTATTTCTACTCCCAGCACATTTCTGGCCAAGAGAGAGAACATGGGAGTGAACAGTAGTGGAACCGCTATGCACTTAATAAATATGATCACAGGAGGAGAGCAGAGTTAGTGCAAGATCCTTATAGGTTCCGTTTGAGGAATATGCCAGGAAGACTGAACCATTAAATGCTTGGTGGTGATGGGTGTGGTGGGTTGACCCTGGCTGGATGCCAGGTGCCCACCAAATCACTCTATCACTCCCCTCCTCAGCTAGACAGGGGAAAGAAAATATAATGAAAGGCTCATGGGTCGAGATAAGGACAGGGAGAGATCACTCACAAATTACCGTCATGGGCAAAACAGACTCGACTCAAGGAAAATTAATTCCATTTATTACCAATTAAATCAGAGTAGGGTAATGAAAACAAAAACTTAAATCGTAAAACACCTTTTCCCCACCCCTCCCTTCTTTCCGGGCTTAACTTCACTGCTGATTTCCTCTACCTTCTCCCCCCCAGCAGTGCAGGGGGCTGGGGAATGGGGGTTGGGGTCAGTTCATCACATGCTGTCTCTGCATCTCCTTCCTCTTCAGGGGAGGGCTCCTCGCACTCTTCCTCTGCTCTGGCATGGGGTACTTCCCATAGCAGACAGTCCTCCATGAACTGCTCCAGCGTGGATCCCCCGCGGGGTCACTGTATTCTTCTCTGCTCTCCTCACGACAGAAAGAACATGTTCTGGAGGCAACAAACATCATCTACTTTTAAGACTGGCCACTAGTGAAATGAAAGACTAGCCTTCAAAACAAAAACCACTTAAAATAAGGCAGCTCACAAATACACAAAAAAAATAGGCTACTGCTCTAAGTCTGTTACAGAGTAAAAAGTGTTACCCAAAATGTGTACAAAGCCATGACTGCGTACTAGTTGTTGTCTTACATACGGCAATAGGAATTTGGGGAACCATGTGGAATTTGGGCTGAATTTGACAAAATTCTGTGTGTGCTTTGTAGTTGGACAAGATAACTAACTAGTGCTTTGAAGGAAGATTATACTCAGTAAACTGATTTTTATTGTTAATGAAATCATATATTGTTAGAGCGTCGGCTGCTAAATACTGACACTTGATTCTGGCCTGCACTTTGGACATTAGTCACCAAATGCAGTTTACTGCCATTTCTGAGAATTAAGCGTGCATCAGGGCAGATCTTTTGTGTTCACTCCAGTGACTGCCACAGCAGGTGATAGATTTAGGAGAGAGCTTTAGACCTTGACAGAAAACAATTTGGGTGTTATGGATTGCTGAAAACAAGGTTATGGCAGAAGTGGTGGTATGAAAGCAAATGGATTGGATTTCATGTTCACATGAAAGCACAAATTCTAGAGCTGTTTGTCACATGCTTGCTGTGATCTGACCTTTAGTTATTGATTCCTGACTCCAGTGTCTGTTTGCAGCTGCTTTATTATATGTGAACTTCCTCATCCCATTACTGGCAAACCTTGAAGCAGCGTATTGCCATGAATCCAAACTGCCTTCTAGGGCATGGGGGGAATGGCAAGATGAACTTCGTGAAGGTAGTTTGCAACCATCTGCAAAACAGACATAATATATACCCCCACAACAACAAAACCACAACGAAAAACCCTTCCAAGAAACAAACAGAAACCTTTCAGCATGTTGAAAAAGCTGAAACCAAGAGAGTTTTCACAAGAACAAATTAAATGCAAAGTATATCTGTATAACAGAATGAACTCTGGAATGTAAAGGTGTCCAAGCTGGAGATTTATGTGGTCTTTCTGGACTAGACCTGCGTTGTGGTTTAACCACAGCGGGCAACTAAGCCCCATGCAGCTGCTCGCTCACTCCCCTGCAGTGGGATGGGGGAGAGAATTGGAAGAGTAAAAGTGGGAAAACTCGTGGGTTGAGTTAAAGACAATTTAATAGGGAGAGCAAAAGCTGCGCGCACACAAGCAAAGCAAAGCAAGGAATTCATTCACTGCTTCCCATGGGCAGGCAGGTGCTCAGCCATCCCCAGGAAAGCGGGGATCCATACGCGTAATGGTTCTTTGGGAAGACAAACACCATCACCCCAAACATATTTCCCCCCTTCCTCCTTCTTCCCTCAGCTTTATACACTGAGCATGACGTCGTATGGTCTGGGGTAGCCCTGTGGCCAGTTGGGGTCAGCTGTCCTGGCTGTGCCCCCTCCCAGCTTCTTGTGCACCTGGCAGAGCAGGGAAGGCTGAAAAGTCCTTGACTGGTGTAAGCACTGCTCAGCAGCAACTAAACCATCAGGGTGTTATCAACATTATTCTCATTCTAAATCCAAACCACAGCACTCTGCCAGTTACTAGGAAGAAAATCAATTCAATCCCAGCCAAAACCAGGACAACCTGGAAGCGACATAACCAGGCCATCACAGAGTTAAACCAAAGCTAGTTGGTCTTGGCGCACAGCAGTATGGTATGATATATAATTTTTATTTAGTCCAAATTGGTGGGCTATTTCAGAGGTCCTTAGGCCCTCACTGATGCATGCATGAAATGAACAGCCTCCCTCAGAAAGTTGATGTGTCAGAGGAGACTGTGTCTGCACTCCCCAGCTACTGCAGTTCACGCCCTGCACTGATGCCGAAGCCTACTGTCAATTACAGAGTTGTGGAGCCTGGATGCCCAGACTCTTCTGCTCATTTCTGGTGAAAGTGCAGGTCAAAAGCTGTGTGTAGCAACACCTTAAGGTCTGTCTCAACCTAGTTCTCTCATTCGCCTGTTGGTTTCCTAAGTCATTGTCTTGTGGTCCAGTAGAAAAATGCAATGAAAATAATAGATGGAACTTGTTAATAGTACAGATAAACTTAAGGAACTATACACAATAATTTATTTACTGAAACAGAAATATCGTTGATTAAGAATAGAAGTATATGAATATACATGACTTAAAGTGTATTTCTTGCTTATGGTATTAGAATGTTTGGGTTTTGTTGCTTTGGACTCTGTTGCTTTTTACCTCACGTTTCAGTTTTGCAAGCACTGTGTGTGTACCAGGCTTTCCTCAGGTGGGTAATCCTGCTTGTTTTAATAAGACTGACTGAATGCATGATGTTAAGTACAATCTCCCACATACAACTACTCCAAAAATGTGGCTTTATGTGGATTCTAGTATACTGTTCATTGTCCATCTGATGTAAATTGACATAAAGCAAGTGAGCTGTGTAGCCTCTTAAACAATGAGTTCATTTGGAGAGGCTAAAAATAGCAGAATTGATACTTAATGATAGAATTTCTGTTCTGATATTTTTCTTAAGGCTAACTTAGCTTCTTATCAGGTGGACCTGCAAATATAAGATCTCTCTATGTATCTGTTTCATTTTTTGTAGCCTCAGGTTTATGCAGTTGAAATAGCAGCTTTAAAAGATTGTTGGAGGACTAGAAGAAACATTATCTGATTAATTTTTTTTTTAATTGATTGCATACCTTTTTCCACAGCTCTTTGTGTTTTATGTTACCTGTTTCATGCATTTATCTGTTTGAACAGAAACATTTGTTCAAGTATCTTGGTTAAACCAAATTGCAATTGTAGATACTGAGGGGCGAGTACCTACACAAAGGAATAATAAGGCTTTAGGAAGCTTAACTATAGCAGCTCCCTTACTAGTCCAGCTCCAGACTAGTGCAAGAAAAAGCAGCTTCTGGGTAGGATGCTCTGATCCAAAATGGTAAGCAACATTCAGAAAGAGCTCACAGCTCACCTGGCTTCTTCATGTTACTGGCCTGCAAGGAACCACAGCGTATAAATGATACTTTCTGGTGGTTTTCTTAGTGAGATTTTTTTTAATGTATCAGTATAAATCTATCTGTGTATTGCTGCAGAATTTGTACAGAAGGTTTTCATTAAATTTTGAGTATTTATACATTAGTCATATGAGGATGCCATTTTTGCTAACATGCATAAACCAATTTGATTTTATGACAGTGACTCGGCAAATTTGCATTTACTGATTTTTCTGATCAACTGTAGTGTGAAAAACTTTGAAAGGGTTTGATTTTTCTCTTCCTTCATTTTGAAAATATCTGAGTTATAAATAATGTGGATAGCATGTTACCATGTCAAAAAGTCTGTGCTTTGGAAAAACAAGAAAGAAAGAAGGCACTTGGTAACATAAGGAAGGTATGGTTTAATAGCTGAGCTTTACGTTAAAGCACAATAATAAGGCTGTCCTTAGGCCATTGTAAAGTTGTAGTTTTCTCAGGCAACGTTAAGAACTGATCAGACTTTGAACATAGTCATTGAACAATGAAATTTAATGTAATTACATTGTACTACAGTGTAGTACAATGTAATTGCAATGTAATACACAGTAATGGAACTTTTTGTTGTTGCTAGAGTTAAGATTCTGTCTGAAAAGAGCGTGCCATAGCAACCAAGACAAACCAAGTTAAAAGCGGAAAGCACAGTGTGTTAACAGTTCTTGCATTTGACTTAGAGGGACTAGAATTGAGTGTCTAATACGAAAACATAACATAATTACACATTAAGAACAGATTAAAAGAATATAGGTATGTACAGTAGAAAGAAATTTAAAGATCAAATTGAAAACTGATCCTGAATGTTGGCGCACAACTTTTCTCTAATTCTTGTGACCCACGTGTTTTGCCGCAGGAACTAAGTTCAGTAATTATTCTCAGCAGGGCTGGATTCTAACATGATGCAGTGTTAGCCACTGTCTTTGTAAAGGAAAAGTCAAGTCCCCATCCCTGGAGGTATTTAAAAGACGGGTAGATGAGGCGCTTAGGGACATGGTTTAGAGGTGGGATGGCAGTGTTAGGTTAACAGTTGGACTTCATGATCTTAAGGGTCTTTTCCAACCTAAATGATTCTATGATTCTATGAGAATAGTAATAATTGTAATTCACTTTACACTTTATACAATATCTTAATGAAGATTGCTGTAGCTTAAGAGACAGTGCAGACTCCCTAGAAGATAGGAAATGTAAGTTTGAATATTCAAAGGCAGAACAAGAAACAGAGCATTGTTTTCGTAAAGAAAAACCCAACCTATTAATATAAATCTGTTCACCTACACTACATTCTTTTCTTCTTTATTTTTAAAAAGAAAAAAATTAAAAAATCCAAAGGGGTCACTGCATGCTTTATACTTAAATTTAGCATTTTCTCCTCTTCATCACCTTTTCTTTCTCTGATTAGTTGTGCTTCATTAGAAAAGAATCAGTCCTGAAACAACATGGAAGTATATCTTCAGGGTCGGGGGACACCAGCAGGCTCTGGGACCTGAGTAGATGGGTGTGTCTTTCTGTAGTCCCAAGTAAGATGCCAAGATTAAGACATATGCCAATGCATAGCATTTCCTTTTTGTTTAATTTTAGAAGGTTTCATGATGAATAAATGGACTTTAGGATTGGAATCCAGCTCCAAAGACATCTAAACCTAAGATCTTCCTGTGAACTGCATCTCTAGGCTCCTGTTACAGTCTACAGAGACCTAGTTACAGTCAGTGAAACCTAGAAAGTGATTCAGCTGATGAAATGTCTGTGTCTTCTTTAGGGCATGTTTGATAGCTCTTTAAAATCCATAGACTGTATTGATTAAATTGCTGCTCAGCGTACCCTGAGGTAATTTTGAGCTGAATCTATGCTATTTCTTTTTTCTTTTCTGTTTCACTACTTTAGATCTCAATAAAGTTTGAGCCTCCAAGTTCAGAAAGAGTTGATGTTGAATTCATGAAGGATATAGGTACTCAATATTAGTTATCTGACTTCTTGGCATTAGCCCCTCAGAGTGGATTCCATAAGGAAAACTGAATTTGCTCTTAAAATATTTGCAAAGGCTTTAGGTGGATTGATCAAAAAAAGTGATAGATGTATGTACAAATTTACAACTGTTGCTTCAGTATATATTGAAATTCTTTTGTTAAAAAAGAAAGCATGGGCTGTGTGTCTCATTTGATATTATGTTGTGGTAGGCAAGGTACATGTTTAAGGAATATTCTTCTAATTTAACACCAATTAACACCAATTGGTCCTCTCATTGTGTAATCTACCAGTGCATTTCTAGGATAGTACTTTTTAAAATAAGTAAGAGATGGAAATTAAAGCCATTAAACCATTATTGTGGTTTTGATAATGTTTCTTAGTATGACTTTAGTGCTTTGAATAACAGGAAAATTAGGTAAATTTATAACTAGATTGTTCTCAATTAAAAGATGTTTCCTCTTAAAAGCATGGATAAATGCTCACAATTTTCCCAACATGTACCAAGAATTAGATAATAATATTGTTTTTAGGTGAGATGTGAGAAACTGTGATGTTGAAATGAGTTAGTACTTGCCCAGAGAAGAAATCTGATGCCAGGTAGTGACAAAAAAAATCAGTGTGATGCTTGGGGTTCTTTTTGACCTTCAGACTTCCTAACTAAAGATTTCTCTAGATTGGTAGCAACTGTGATGCCTCACTTGCACCTAACTTCATGTGATCAGCACCCACTTTGGGCAACAGGGATCTTTTCTCTCAGCTTTAGTAAGCTAGAGGTAAATGTCCTTTTGTGATCACTTGCCATTTGTTTGGGACAGTATGGTGGTGTACTTTTCTCCAGGCTTTTTTTGTTGCTGGAAATTGCTATTAAAAATAACTGTTTCTAATTGTGTTGGCATGCACAATAATATCAGTTCTGTGGTTTTACAGTAGATATAATAAAGAAATACAGGCTTATTTACAACTTTATTATTGTTGTTAATAGAGTAACAATAAATACTACTTTGCAGGCTGTTTCAATATTGATGTAATTGTCTAATGTGTGTCTTCACATTTTAAGACGCTTTTTTTGGACATGAATATTCTACTTCCTGTATGAAAGCAAGAGAACTGTTGAAGTTTGCTCTTGGTAGTCAGGTATTTAAATCTGAGTGATGATATGCTTATGAACCTGATGCATTAAGACTACAGTTGCAAGTCATTCATTTTCTACTTAATTGGTGCATACTAATTTCACTTGACTGTGTATGCATATGTATATATCCATATTTTTTTAGCTAAACTAGCTGCTAGGAATAATTTTTGCTATCACTTAAATTAACAATAAACAGCTGAAGTAAGCCCTTGATGAATCCCAGAGTTTTCCTGGGTGTGTGTCTGTATCTTGTCCCATTTGCCTTCCCTTCCTTCTCCCATGTGGTTTTCTTTCTTAGAACAGGAACAGCCCCTGAGTGGGAAAGAGCAATTGTGTGAATGGCTCTGCTTTAACATTGTACAGCCATATGGCTTGTCCCAGTAAAACTCTTTGTTTTATGCACTATTACATCTTCTAACCTTACCTTCCTCTTCTTTTATTTCTGTTAAGGTCACAAGCCCTGTTTGTGTATTCTTCATTTTTTTGTTCTTTAAGAAAGTAAAAAGCTATCTTGATGACACTTAAATTTGTAGAACTAATTACACTATTAGAATCCTAATACACAGGCAAAGTTTTTAGCATGCACAGTTGTAGAGCAGAGTTATTACTGTATTTGGAAAATGAAAGAGGTTCGTGATCACATCTTCTCTCAAGGCTTTTTTCTCTTTCAGTTCAGTCCTGTTTTCCTGGCCACTGCTGAGCTTTTACTGGCTACCTAGAGTTGTACAACATCTTAGTCTGTTTCTAAAGTATATTATCTCAAACATACTCTATCTAGATCTATTGAGAGTCCAGACGGTAGTTAATTAGTGTTGTTAAGAAATGCTTTTTAAAAATCTGTTCCTTGAATTTGGCATGCTCAACAAATGTTTGCGGAAAGTAAAATCTGAAGGACTTATCAATTTAGTACTAAGCTTTGATTGTTTGTTTTTATATCATCTAATTTTGTTATAACTAGACAAACAGTTTGAAAGTCTTAAGATTGCTGCCTCCTTCAGCAAGTAGTGCTAGCCAGTAATGCAGAGCAGCAGTTCATGCCAGGCCAAATGTTAACATGTGTAAATGTTTCAAGGATTTTGCTTTGGACTAACTCTGTGGTTGTGTGGTCTGAGTGGCAAGAGCATATGTTCCAATTTAGTTTTGTGCAGAAGGAATCGAGTTCACTAGCTTAGACTGTTCTGGGTTGTGAATCAAAATGTGGAGACGATCAGATTTTCTTTGAAAACAAACACCTGATTCAAACTAACCTCATTATGTATCACAGAATGGCAAGGGTTGGAAGGGACCTCGGGAGATCATCTAGTCCAACTCTCCTGCTAAAGCAGGTTCACCTAGAGCAGGGTGCACAGGACATTGTCCAGGTGGGCTTTGAATATCTCCAGAGAAGAAGACTCCACAACACCCCTGGGCAGCCTGTGCCAGTGCTCTGTCACTCTCAAAGTAAAGTTCTTCCTCGTGCTCAAGTGAAACCTCTTATGCTTGAGTTTGTGCCCATTGCCCCATTGTCCTGTTGCTGGGCACCACCGAGAAGAGTCAGGCTCCATCCTCGTGACATCCACCCTTGAAATAGTGTATGTACGATGGATATTACAGGATCATAGTTTGAATGGGGGAAAATCCTGTAATGCATGGATTAACTCAGCTGTACTCATGTAATTTTTTACTTTGGGAGCTATTTTCTTTAGCCATTACAATCACATTACAAAAGCAATTCCAGAGTTAAAAGGGATTATAGACACCTGAATGCAGTTGATTTAATATGAGATGCACTTACGAAAAAATAAGTTTAAACTTTAGGTAAAAGATAGGACGTTGTCGGAGCTCCAAAGGAAGTCTGGAAATGAGTTTTTTTCAACATTTCAGTAGGGTGCAGTGGTCCTGTGTGCAACGGTCCCGTGTTCTGATGCTTTTTATTAGCTGCTTTATAAATCTATTGTAATGTGTGGTCATGTACGAGATTTGTAAAGTTTTTGAGGCTTTTCTATTCCTAAGAAATTATCGGTAGCTTCTGTTCTGTAAAGTTGGAATATGAAGACGCTTAGATTCCTAATATTTAGAGTACTGAACAGTGTAGTGATGATTGGTTGCTTTGGGGACATCTTCTTCTCTTACCAGCACAAAAGTTAATAAAATGAACCTCTTTTCCTGCAGTTAGATCACACTTACAAAGCCAATAGTTCGTACTTCAACAGATTACACAGTTACCAGTTTTGTAGTGGAAAATTTTTGGAGAAAGAAAAGACATCTGATGATAGTACATGCTTTTCCCCCACACATACTCATCATTTATCCAGTACACCAGTTTGTTGCAGCAGTGATGACCTTAGCGTAGCCAGAGGGTCCATTTACACTGGAGCTCTAAGAACACCAATCCTTTAATCAAAAATATATTGATTTTCTTTTCATCAGATCCTAGAAAGATCTCACTTATTAGCTTTTAATAGAATCAGTTTTACAAGTTGCAAGGGACAAAATAACAGCTTAGCTGTTTTCCAGACAATAAGCAATTATTCAGTGAGACTCTGTTAACTTTATTTCTTGCCACAAGAATATTCTGCTGTTATAAAAAACAAAACCAAAAAAACCAAACTCCCCCAAAAAATATTTACCAGATGACTGTGTTTAAAAAATTAAATATGCCAATGTCCTCTGAAATACCTACCTTTCCAGTGTAGCTACTGTAAGACCATACTTATATTTGTAGCACATCACTATCCAGAGATCTTGCCTGTTTTTTTTAAGAGAATTTTGAAGACAGCAACAACACTGAGTGAACAGTGTATTACAAAATGGGAATGGAGGGTATTAAGCCTGCTGCCTACATTTGTTCAATTTAGACTGTTGACCCTGTTCTTGACATGGATGAGTATGCATAAGAGAGCTGCATCATCTCCTGCCCAAAGTCCCGGTTGCTTTGCTGACCTTTACATTTACGTAGTGTTTGTGCCAACATACTGCTGTAGAAATTATTTTTCTTAGAACTGCAATGTGACACACAGTTCTTATGTAGCAGTGTCTTTTCTAAACCATTTTTTTAATGTTACAATTTTTTCCAAATAATGCTATTAATAGGACAATTTCAAGGCAGCACTTCAGAAAGATGGAGTGCAGTAAGATTTTCTTTCATAGGCGTACACTTTGTGTCTGTGTCAATATGATATGAACGTCTGCTCACAAATGATTGATGCCTCTGGCCCCATCTGTGTGAGGAGCAGAGATAAGTTGGCATGCTAATCCTCCTTCTCCTATCACCTTGAACAACCTTGTTTGTAACTATCACATTGCCCTCAAATGAGCACAGATTCTTAAGCAGCACAAAGAAGAATAGGCTGTTTGTCCAAGGCCAATGAAAGCAAACTGCATTTTCTATTTTCTGAGCTTTTGATTATATGCCTAATGATTGCGTAAACTCCAGACCGTACCAAAGAATAAGATTACCCTTCCGTCCTTTGTTGTACTCTCAACTTCACCTTTTTAGTGACATTCATACACATCATCAGTCTTTTTATGCCTTTTTTCTTTCAGTCCTGCTCTTACTTTAAATCCGTTAAATCATTTGCCAAAAGCTGAAATCCACATTGTGTTGGTCAAAATACTTACTATTTTGTGTTCTACTTTATTTTTTGATATTTTTTTTTTCAGAAAAAAAGCCATAATGTCAGTTTTTCTCCCTTTAAGAAACACATACTTCCCTCTCCCCTTATTCTTTGAAAATCTGAAAGGATTTTGGTATAGTAAGATTGTATTTAAAGGCATTTTTTGCAACCTCTGTCAGCATCTTCAAACGCGAGATCTGCTCTGTTCTAGCACAGCTCAAAGAACCCAACTTCTAATCATCCCTCTATCTAAAGTTTACACAACTATTGTTAGCAGTCAGAACAAAAGCAAGGAAGGCCTTGGATACCCCCAGAATCAAGCTGATAATACATTTCCATTGCCCAGAAGGCTCACTACTGAGAACCCATGATGTCTTTCTTCAAAGATATCCCTGTGGCCTTTCTTGAGCAAAAGCTCAAAGATTCAATATTACTTTAAGCATGTAAGTGGGTTACACTTGAGTTTCAAAATGTAGTTTCCTTAGGATCCTAAATGCAGGAGACTTGCATGGTTAAATTCTTTGTTGGTTCTAAACAATGGTGAACGCTAGACCACAAAGGAGATGGAGGATATATTTGTGAAGCTGTAGGGTGTGTATTCAGTACAAGGCTAAGGAGGTTATTAAAAAAGTACAGGGGAACAATCCTGTATGGATGGCCCTCTGGCTAATGAAGAATCATAGAATCATAGAATCATATCCCTCTATCTAAAGTTTACACAACTATTGTTAGCAGTCAGAACAAAAGCAAGGAAGGCCTTGGATACCCCCAGAATCAAGCTGATAATACATTTCCATTGCCCAGAAGGCTCACTACTGAGAACCCATGATGTCTTTCTTCAAAGATATCCCTGTGGCCTTTCTTGAGCAAAAGCTCAAAGATTCAATATTACTTTAAGCATGTAAGTGGGTTACACTTGAGTTTCAAAATGTAGTTTCCTTAGGATCCTAAATGCAGGAGACTTGCATGGTTAAATTCTTTGTTGGTTCTAAACAATGGTGAACGCTAGACCACAAAGGAGATGGAGGATATATTTGTGAAGCTGTAGGGTGTGTATTCAGTACAAGGCTAAGGAGGTTATTAAAAAAGTACAGGGGAACAATCCTGTATGGATGGCCCTCTGGCTAATGAAGAATATTTTGCATGCTGTTGTGAGGAGCAGTTCATTAATTATAGTCATTTGGAACTTTAAGGCAAGTAAAGGCAAGTGGTAAAGTGTTGCAGCATGGCAATTACTAACTTGCAGATATTGAAGATGGAGAAGAATGTGTAAAGAACCGTATTTCTGTAAACACCCGAATGACCCAGCTCTCTATCTGTGCTGCCTTTGTGTGGTACTTACACATAATCACAAAATCATGGAATGATTGAGGTCAGAAGGGAACTCCAGAAGTCATCTGGTCTAACCTCCCTGGAGCTGGTTGCCTAGGACCATGTCCAGATGGTTTTTAAATGTCTCCAAGGATGGAGACTCCACAACCTCCCTGGGCAACCTGTGCCAGTGCTTGGTCACCCTGAGAGTGAAGAAATTGTTTCCTGATGTTCAGAGAGAACATTCTGTGCTTCAGTTTATGTTCAGTGCCTCTTGTCCTGTCACTGGGCACCACTGAAAAGAGCCTGGCTCCACCTTCTCTGCACTCTCCCTTCAGGTATTTATAGAGATCTTATAAGATCCACTCTGAACCTTCTCTTCTGCAGGCTAAACAGACTCAGCTCTCTCAGCCTTTCCCTTCAGTCCCTTAATCATCTTCACAGCCCTTGTTGGACTCTCCCCAGTATACGCGTGTCCATCTTATACTGGGGAGCCCAGAATGGGATACAACAGTCACATATGGCATATCCAGCACAAAGTAGAGGGGAGAAGGATCACCTTCAATCTGCTGGCAATAATTTTCTCTAATGCAAGCCAGGATACCATTGGCCTCCTTTGCCACAAGGGCACATTGCTGGTTCATGTTCCACTTGGTGTCTACCAGAACCCCTTGGTCATTTTCTGCCAAGCTGCTTTCCAGATGGTCAGCTCCCAGCATGTACTGGTGCACGGAACTGTTCCTCCCCAGGTGCAGGACTTTGCCCTTCCCCTGGTTGAACCTCAGGAGGTTCCTGTCAGCCCATTTCCCCAGCTTGCTGAGGTCCCTCTGGATGACAACATGACCCTCTGGCATGCCAGGCACTCCTCCCAGTTTTGTGTCATCAGCAAACTTCCTGAGAGTCCACTGTGCCCATGTTGAACAGGATTGTGTGCAGTATGGACCCCTGGGGCACACCAGTAGTTACTGGCCCCCGACTAGACTTGGTGCCACTGATCACCACCTTCTGGGCCTAGCCATTCAACCAGTTCTCAAACCACCTCACTATCTGCTCATTCCACGTATACTTCATCAGCTTCTCTGGGACAGTCTTACAGGAGATGGTGTCAAAGGCCCTACTGAAGTCCAGGTAGACACTACCTGCTGCTCTCCCCTCATCTACCAGGCTGTCGTGGTTTAACCGTGGCTGACAGCTAAGCACTATGCAGCCACTTGCTCACTCCCCTGCAGTGGGATGGGGGAGAGAATCAGAAGGCTAAAAGTGAGAAAACTCATGGGTCAAGATAAAGACAGTTTAATAGGTAAAGCAAAGGCCACACATGCAAGCAAAGCAAAGCAAGGAATTAATTGACTGTTTCCCATGGTCAGTCAGGTGTTCAGCCATCTCCAGGAAAGCAGGGATCCATCACGTGTAACTTGGTTACTTGGGAAGACAAACGCCATCGCTCTGAACGACCCCCCCCTTCCTTCTTCTCCCAGTTTCTGTACTGAGCATGACGTCGTATGGTCTGGAATAGCCCTGTGGCCAGTTGGGGTCAGCTGTCCTGGCTGTGCCCCCTCCCAGCTTCTTGTGCCCCTGGCAGAGCAGGGGAAGCTGAAAAGTCCCTGACTGGTGTAAGCACGGCTCAGCAACAACTGAACCATCAGTGAGTTATCAACAGTCTTACAGTTTTTCCTGCACTAATCAGATATTTATTTTGCTACTGAACAGTGAAATGTCATTTAGAATTAGTGATGTCCTTTGAAGTAGCTCCTCAGCCACTTCAGCTTATGCAGAATTGGGTATGGTCTCAGGCAGGCACAGCCAGAATCCCGACAGCACTGTTTTCTCCCCCATCAAGAGCCCAATGCAAAAGATTCTTCCACACCTTTTGATGTGGAATTTTCCATTTATTTAAATGATCTTAATTAAATAATTAATAATATTAAATAATTAGTATTGTTTACTACTTGTATACAAATCTTTCTCACCATATTTAAAACAAAGACAGGGTACATTAGCTTCTCCCACAGTCATCTGAAAACAGGTAAGCAATAACTACACAGGAAAGCACTCTGACAGGGGAAACAAGTTTGAGAAGCACAAGGTAGGTTTAACTCTAGGTTATAAGGTTTATCTTAAATAAACAGTTAAGTTGTGTTTAAAATTAAATAGAAAATGTACAGAACATTTCAGTTTTTCTTGCAGTTTTTTAATTTAGAATAAATAAATGAACACAATAAATTTCTAACAAAATTGGAGTGCAGCCCTCTCGTTCATATTTCAGATGTAGCACAAAAATACCAGGTAAAAAGGGAAACGCCTGTATTATCATCTGCATTACAAGTATTTCTTCCATATTTATCAGAAACCTTTCCTGCATAGTCTGAACTTAAATGATAGGCAAGTCTTTAATGTCAATGGGACATGTACATTGAAGTCTATGCTAGAGAAAATCATTAAAATCCCCAGGAAAGGGTCTGAGGGTGGCAGTCAATGACAAGTTAACACTGTAACACTTGCAAAACAGCAAATCTCATTCTTGTCTGTTTTAAAAATTGAATTGTGTGTGACACACAGAAGCCAGTAATTTTTCTCTGTGCTGCACTCATGAGGCTTCCCCTGGAAAAGCGTACACAGTTACAGGTGATACTAAGACAGAAGCACATCAGTTGGGAAGGAAGTAGAGTAGATGGCCACAAATGATAATTTTTTCAGGGCTTATGAGAAAGTCTAGAAAGAAGAAATCTGAGGGATATATAGTCTTTCAGTAAGTAAAATCACACACAAAGAGGCAACAATTAACTGTCCTCCATTTCCACTAGAGGAAGGACTAGAAGAAATCAGATGTCTGCAATGAAGAAGAGCTCGGTTTGTGAAGAAAAGCTAACTCTAGAAATAGTGGAGGACTTGAAAAGACAAGGAAATTGTTATATCTCCTTCACAGAAGAGGTTAGACAGGTGTTCAAGGAGGTCTAGATATACTTGGTCTTGCCTCCATGCAGGCAGTGGCTTTGGTTATCACTAAGGTTTCAAATAGTCCTGCATTTCTGTGCTTCTCTCATGTCACAGATTCAAAGCAGAAATATATACCTACATTTCAGTTTTTGAAAGAGAACCACGTATTGGCTGGTGAAAAAAAAAGGAACTTATCAGAAACAAAATAGTATAATTGGAACACAAACAGTAACTTCAGCTCAAAGAAGTAATAAACTTTGACTTGCAAATATAAATTCTATTTTGCAGTATGCAATTTTATCTGTGGTATTTTCTAAAAGAATACATTATCCTTGTGTAGTTTGGTTTGAAAAGAAAGAAAAATAAAAAAATTATAGAGCAAATAAGCATTTACATAGAATATTTACAAAAACAGAAAATGACCTGGTTTTCCTGGGAAACTCACTATGAAACCTCACAGCCAAAACTGAAATCTATAGCTACAGAACTATGTTAAAGCACTTGCTGTGAAATCCTCTGTAAATGAGCCGTACCCAAGATATTATGAGTACTTGTCCATCTATACTCCCCAAAGGTTTGCAATTCAGGACATATGGAGAAATTGGTTATGCTGTATGTCCTAAATAGTCTTTTCAATGCTTTTCAAACCAGTCTTTATGGACATTGTCCTATATCTTTGAATCAATTGAATAGGGACTTGCTGGAGAAAACATTTCCACAATTAATTTCTTGTTTGTTTGGGTATAATAGCATGTCATGAAACACTCACTGAACATAATTAGCTCCTTTAGACTACTAATCCAAACCTTTTTGGATGAAAATACTGGCTTGCCAGATGGTGAGAAACAGCATGATACCACACCAACTGGGAAATCTGAGTTCAGGTTCACAGGCCACGGGACAGGATGGCTGTATGTGATGGAAAGGATACAGGAAGCCCTGAAGGGCGGGGAGTGAAGACTGCCAGTTAAATGGCTTTTGCTAAGCAAGACACAGATTTCCTGCCTGTCTCATAGTGAAGAGCTATAACAACATGAGGAATGCAGTTGGGCAGGAGCAAAAGTAAAGGTGTCCAGTAAAAGAAGAGGGTCTGGTTAGACTGTACTCAGCTCACAGAGTGGTGGTGATTAGGAGACTATCACAGGTTGCTTATTCTTCTCTTTTCCTTTTCCCCACTCTTTCTTCTCTCCCTTCACTCCCCTCCCTATCCTCTGCCCGGTTGACCTCTCTGGTGATAATATGGACAACCAAGAGAAGAACCACCACGTAAAGAACTGTTCACCTAGATGTACACAAAACAAAACAAAACAAAACAAAAAATGGGAAGACACACAAAGTTTCTGCCAGAGTAAACCGTCAGAGGTCAACAGAAAAGAATATTTCACTGCATATTTGTTCATTTACAATTTTGTACTATGCTCTTTAAAAAAAAGGAAAAATACTTTCTGTGAGCCTTTTGGTTGTCATGCAGCTTTATAGCTGAGCTTCTGTGCAGTGCTTAAGGGAAGGCAGCTTTAACTGGGGTGGGTGGGGGAACAAAACTATAACTGAAAATCATTATGTTGGTCCTGCAAACTAAAACTCCTAGCCAAAGCAAGACACTGAGTTTATGATGTCTTAACCAGATTCTGCAGCCAGAAATCAGAAAATCTAAATCAGGAGGGCTGAGTCAGATTGAAACTTTCTCTGAAAATCCTTCTATCAATATTTTCTGCTTCTGTAAGTTGCATGTTATTTTTTGTGTTAGGTAGGAATTAAACTGATACTTTAAGACAGATAAAACAGCTCCACGAGGGAATGGAGAGGCCAGCTGCTTCCAAAGGGCAGGCGAGCTGGAAGCCAAGGAAGGCAGCACTGTGGGTGGGGGTTCCTGGTGAGGGTGCTCAAGGCCAGCAAGTGCACTCCGGGAATGGGCAAACCCACAAATAAAAGCCAGCATAAAACCTACATATGCTGCCTCATTTAAACATAACTTTAAAGACAGATGGAAACCAGCAAACACATTGTTCCAAGTCATTGCAAGTCCTTTATGAGAACTAGAAAAGAGTATCTCAAAGGGTTTCTTTTTCTCAATATAATCTAAAAAAAAAAAAAAAGTTCAGAAAAATGTGATGCAATGAGCTGCCAAAATTCTGAAAAGAAAGGAAGTCTGGCTTCTGGCCTACTAATTTTAGTGTCCCCTGAGTTAATCAGCTGTCCTGGCTGTGCCCCCTCCCAGCTTCTTGTGCCCCTGGCAGAGCAAGGGAAGCTGAAAAGTCCTCGACTGGTGTAAGCCCTGCTCAGCAACAACTAAACCATCAGTGAGTTATCAACATTCTTCTGGTACTAAATCCACAGCACTATGCCAGCTACTAGGAAGAAAATTAACTCCATCTCGTCCGAAATCAGGACATAGGCTGATCATTTCTTTATAGAAGTTTATCAAGTTGGTCAAGAAGTTCAGTTCAGAACCACCTGCTAATTAATTTCAAATTCTTTATGGTTTTCTTCATAGCGTGCTTATCATGCAAGCACTTTAAAACTAGATTTGGAAATAATTTTCAATGGTGCAATGAATGTATTTCAAATATAAAAGCTGGAGAGAGAGGGAGGGAGGAAGAATTTTTATATATGTGCATACATGCATGCACGTTTGTCGATATTCAGATTTTCTGCTCCTGTATGTACAATATCTGATTGATATTTAAGTTTTGTGTTTCTGAATATCATGGAAATTCAGAGGCTTTATTAATAAATAACCCTGCGTAAAGAAAAGTATTTTTTTTCTACCATTATCTATGAGAATTAATATAATTCTGAGGAAAAAGTATGTGTGGTCTTTTCCAGTTTTATAAGGATATGTTTTAATTGTATCTCAGACTAAGTTGCCTGATCCCAGTAGCACAAAATTTTTGGGAGGAGTGAACACTGACTAGAGAGGCACAGCTCAGGCTGCACTTCATTGTAGTTTTTTAGCAACACAGAATTTTTGTAAAGAATGTACATACATGAAAGTGTGCTCAGTACAATGCTGTACCATATGCTACACACAATCTAGGTGCTCCTTATAATTTTTAATTTATTGTTAGGGGATAGGCTACTCTGCCTTTTCCCCTTAATATGCTATTTTTAACATGTGTAGCCTTCATTTCATTAATACTGTACCTTGGAAATTATTACTCAGATACCTCCACATTTTCCATTAATTCTTTTTTGTCTTGAAGTTGTCTTGGATCTTGACTTTCTCTGTGCAAATGTGCCTGCTAGGCAGGGCAGGGATTTGAGCTAAAGGAGCTAGCAGGGTTTCTGGTAGGAGGGAGCAACCTGTGGAAACCAGAAGCAATGAACTAGCTCAGGGCTACTTTTCCTGTATAGTATTTCCACAAAAGCATAATCTGCACTTTTACTGGATCATGGCATAGAGTAGCTCAGTGTTATTTTCAGTTTCCCATGTTTTGTGCACAAAAATACCTCATCTTGCCCAGTATTAAAACTGTGTTACGTCAGATTACACAAAAGCACTGCATATGTATCTATGCCTCATAGATGCAGGAGAGACGAAGCATCTTGGCTTTTCTGGCTAGTAGACTCTTAAAAGGAGTCCTCCATTCTAGTTTAGTTCCTCCTCAGAAACAAGCTAAAAGAAAACCAGCCTGGTTTTATTTACTTTCTGCTCATTCAGGAGGTAATCCTGAATTTAGCAGGAGGGTTGATACACCTCAAAGGAAACGTAAAGGTCACTTTGGCAAGAGAGCAGCCACTGCTCTATTAACAATCCTTTGTGCATTTAGAATAAAAATACCTCTTCAGACTGGTAACTTGGTTTGTACATTTGTGAACGTGGTTGATGATTTTTTAAAAATTTGTATGTTGTCCTTTATGTTGAGGTATATATGTATACACACAGAATATATAAGCAGGCTTAATTATTTCATAATTTGTTTAAGACAAAACACCTAGTAATTTGCCCTTGCGGACAAGACTATATTTGGTGTGATTGTAATTGGAAGTAAATACAGGGTTATAAAAAGCAGCCTGAAAGAGAAGCCTGAAGTTCCAGAAACTTTAAAAGCTTCCTTTCAGAAAATATGTCTCATTTTTTCCAGTCACTCATTGTGAGAAGAAAGATTCCTACGTGCAGGAATATAGTCAGGACATATATAGTCAGTCAGCCTTTTCTTGGCAGGAGGAGTGAAGTAGTAAAAGTCATAGGGCTTCTCCTCTGCTTGGATCCTAGAAGAGGAGAAATTCTGGAGGAGGACTTGACAGAGGAGATTAGCAAAAAAGTTGTTTCTTGGTCCCGGTCAGACTGGAAATGTGAAGGATGTGCCTCAAGTGAATAATACTTTTTGCTTGAGAAAGCTGACTTGAACTCCCTGCTGTGGAATTCTTCCACATCAGAGGTAAAAACACTGAAGTGCTGGCCCAGCCAGTGTGCCCTATTAATTACATTTTAATTTGTTGTTTTACAAAGCAAAACAGTTCCGAAAGTGGAGTAAAAGACACGCTCACTGTAACTAATGGACTGACCCATAAAGTACTCAAGATACACTACTCAAACATTGGAACTTGAGCCTCTTAAGGTACCCCTTGAGTATTCAGGATACCTACCTTATAGTGTGAGGAGGATTTGCTGGTTTTGGGGGTTTTTTTCCCCCCGAATCTGGTTTTGACCTGGAAACTCTGTTCTGTATTTAGAAACTCTTCTCAGGAACATAGCATGATCAATGTGAAATTTCAGAATCAGTGGGTTGGTATCTTACAAAGATTTTTATAGGTCTGTCCTCTTTCTCCCTTGCACCTATTAATTTTTAATTTTTTTAATTTTTTTTTTTAGCTTTCAGATAGCAATACCAAAAATATATTTTATTTATCCCTCACAAGTAAGTAATTTTTTTGGTAGCTCAGTTTTACATAGCATCAATAGCAATAGTATAAGCAGATATGATTTATGTAGCAGGAAGAATATGTATGAAAGAATGTTTGGCACAGTTGCATCATCCCAATGTGTTGGACTTGTGATAGTTTCTGTAATAGATGTCTTTTCTATAGATTTATATTGCCCTTCATTGCCAGGTGATCAAAAGGGCTCGTCCTGCCTTTAAGAGGTTCTACATTTTTTAATGCTACTTCTTCTTACAAATCATTCATTTAATCGGACTTTGTGCAATGCTGTGTAATTTGCTGTCACTAATGAGACATTTTTGATAAGTTGTTCTTTAAATACTGACCGTTCTTGAATCGCCAGAGAAATAGCATTTCACTTCAGGGTAGTGTTCCAGGTATTTTTTGAGGAGCTGGCATTTCAGCAAGCCTGTTTGCATTGGCCTGACTGCCTGGATTGTCCTATTCAGCAGTTGCACGGGAGCTGCTGCATGTGAATTTGCAGCAAAATATCTACATTTGTGGATAAGTAAAATGAAGTAGATACCGTAGGAATGAGTTGCTAAAAAAAGACACAAGTGTAGTCTAGCAAGAAAATGCTTTTGAAAGGGTTTGGTTTTGTACTTCATGGGGAGACAGAGGCTGGTTTTAATCAGGTCTTTCATGTGCCCTCAAATCAACAGATGCAGATGTGTTATTCCCAGGTGTGAGGGTGTGTTAGAAATTAGTTGTATTTAATGACGTATCTCAGTTCCTCTTATGAATGCCCATATTCAGTGAAACAAATGTACCTACCTGTCTACTGTTTAAAGATTCTTTCTCAAGTATCTTCTATTTGCTGTGGTTGGAGCAAGGGTGCTAGCTTATATTAGATCTTTGATTTGATCTTGCGTAGATAGATGCTTTTTCAAAGCAGACAAACCAACCCAAGCAAGAGGAACCTGTGGTATCGATTAGGTCTCTCATATGCATTGACAAATAATCCTCTTACTGTTTGTATTGTAAACATTGAAAAGTAACGGGAGAAATAATTGTTTTTAATTGCAACGATGAAAGTGCTGCAAGGGGTGACCCGTCTTGTAGCTGGCGGAGCTGGAACAGTTACATTCAGAAATGAATGCAGTGTTAGAACAGGGGCTCGTGCACCAGCCATGGCCTATTTGTGACAGATTTAAGGAGTGGTGAGATATATTCAACACCAGTGGTATTCTAGTAGGTTTACAGATCATCTTATTGAGAACATGTTGCAGTCGCATTGGCTACTGGCAAAAGGCATCTCAGGGTCGGCACGAAAGAATGCAGAATTGCCTTTTGTAAACCCCCAAATGGTCATGAATACATAGGAGCCCAGGTGTTGCTGGAGGGAGGGGATTTTCTTAAATGCTTTTCTGTTTCCCTCCACTTTTACCGATTCCTCCTGCTTTCTTCAAGTTTAATTTCCGTATTTGGGGAAAGATACAGCAAATCTGCTTGTATCCGTGTGGTTACCTCAGTCAGTGTCTAGGATAATAATCAGGGCTGTAATTCAGCTTAAAGGATCTGTAGGTCTGGGCACTGATAATGCTGTGCTGCAAAATGTTTATCCATGGTGGCAGACTAAGCTCGCTATTGCTGAGAGCTCCAGCTTCTGGTGCGTGTTGTTTTCTTTAGTTGTAAATACCTGCTGATAGATTCCAGCATCCTGTTTTTTAAAACTGTATTGTCGTCTTTTGACTCCTGTGGTACCGCATGAAAAAGAATTTGAAATTACTGTTTCCTAAGCAACTTGTTACTCTTGAGAAATGTGTAATGCCACCTTTCAGTTAAAATACAGGTGCAAATATCTAAAATAATAAAGGGTGTGTTCATAAAAATTGGGCTCCCCAGTGTAAAGCTAGCATTTGAAAATGTTTCTCTTCTCCTTCCCCCATGTTGTCAGGATGGTGAGGAGATATAAAGATAAGCTTCGATACAACATCATAATATTATTTTGTTTCATTTATGTTAGTATTAATGCTTTGATATTTTATCTGAAATTGGCTGAAATCTTATTTTTACGGTACTCAGTTTTCCTTTTCTCTCCCCTTTTGCTCATTGCTGCTTATTTTACAGTTAGAAATTTGGGTATGTTTTTTTAAGTGCATAAGAGAGTTAAAATACAGGGGCTGACTTACTGTGGAACAGCTTGTACTGCTAAGTCATGTTGGCACATGTATCATTCAGTTATTCTCTGATTAAGAATATACTTCTAAGGCTTTATTGTCTTTATTTCAGTAACATATGACATGTCATACCCCATTTCTGTGCATTTCACCACTAAGTGTGAGGGTTAACGTTTTGCACCTGATGTTGGTTTTAGGAAGTCAATGAGCCTTTAGCTGTAAATGAAGTCAATTCAGATTCAAGTTCTTAATGAACGTCCATTAACGGTGTTCTGGAATGTGATACACTTGAGCTGGTAAATTATGTGGCGGTATTCTCTTATCGTCTCTCATTATTTGCTTTAGAAATCACTGTAAACTATATTTAAGTAGAGAGCATTTATAAAGATGTCTGAAAGTGAAGCTATACCGAGAACTATGACTATTTGATGACATAGCTTTGCCACAAGAATATGCCATGTGGTATAAATCTGTCTGGTTCTTTTTTTGATAGTGTGTTTATAAATCATAGAACAAGCAATCTGTCTAGACTGGTAGTGTGACTGGTAACATTTTCCTGCTAATACTAAGGAAATAGGGGTCACTTATGGAAATAGAACAGTTTGTGGCCATGTTTCTTTTAAATGCATGCTTTAAGCCTGCAGATTTGGAACACATTGTTACTTTACTAATACACGGGAAGTTACAGTACAAAAATCCCTTGTTGACCTTCTTAAATTAATCTCTTCAGCATTAGTTATTTCCTTATTTTCAGTGGGAAGACAGCAGAGTTTAAATATGTACAGCATGTTTAAGTGGCGAGATTGGTGCTCGTAAAAAATTCATTGCAGTTTAAACTAGAATCAAATTGTCTTAATACAAAGGAAAGGTATTTCTGCTTAGGGGTACTGCTGTGTGTATTTGGCATATATATGTACGTGCAGCTGACTGCTGGGAAGACTGCTGTGCAATAAGATAGTAGCCCTAGATTTAACCCTCTGGAGTTTTTTGCTGTTGCTTGAAGCCACACTTTCAGATCTCGGGAATTCTGTCTTTATTTTGGATTAGGAAGGCTGTTTACTTTCCTCAACCATTTTCTAACCTGTTTGTCTCTATAGAAATCCTTTGAAATGGTATATAAATGTACATGCTCTCTGTACTTAGATATAACATTGCCATTTTTTCCTCATAATCTTACAGGTCTAACTGCTTGCATTTGCTCCCTGGTAATGTTCAAAGATAACCATTTTAATCTGAGCTGTAACTGGTGCTGTGTTATGTTTTAAGCAAAAACATGTATCAAAGCACTGAACAAGGATTGAGATTTTTATTTTTTTTATTTGTTGTTTTCAGTTTGCTTTTTTCATCGCCTCTGGGTCCTATGCTTCAGTCAAACAAAATTTCAAATTAAAATGAGGAAATTAGATCTACATAACCCTTACAAGTCTGTTGCAATCAGTGCATTTCTTTGTGGCACGACAAAAGTCCTTGGCTTTTAATTGTGTTGTGAATCATAATCTCATGGTCTGTGAGTATAAGCAGAGCTTCAAAATTTCATATTTTAGTGGATAGTGAGTAGGAAGCTTTCAAAAGATGTGCCTTTGTTTCTGCAGAATGTAAGCTTCAATAAATACTGAATACACTCCCAGTTGAATTCAGTTCATAGGTAAACTATGAAGATAGCTTATCCACAGCAAGACAGTTTCTTGTTGAATGGTATTTTTCTTTGAACCAACATGTCTAGTGGGTTGCTTTTGAGACAGAAAAAGGCAGTGAAATGTGGTGTGTACGTATGTATTATTTTAAAATAGTCCTACAGGCTGAAGATAAGGTGGTGAAATTCAGAATCACCTTGTATTGGCCAAGTTTGTATTGACGCATACCAATGCACTGCAGGCTTCAGTAAACAGAAGCTGTATTGTTGCTGCTGGAACAGAGACTTTTTTCTTCTTATTCAGTTTTGCATGGTGCCTAACATAATGGGGTCCTAAAGCTTTAGCTGCTTTGGTAATATAAATAAAAATTCTTGCTCAATGTACAATAACTTTGTGTGAGACCTATAAACAAAGCTCTGCACTTTTTTTACTGTATTTTCCGATATTGCAAATGAGTTAAATCTAAATGAAAGGGCAGAATTATTTTGAAAACCATTTTTAAATCAACAGCAAAATACCAACTTGTTTCTCTGTAAGAATATACTCACATAAACAGTCTTTAAAACTCAATTTTAAAGTTTCCATGGAGACCTAAGCTGCAGAAGTTGGCTGTGTGATAAAACGTGAATGTTTCTGAGAAAATAGGATTTTCATGCACTTTGAGGTATTTGAGTTCAACTCTGCTATTCTTGGGTTCTGCCTTTTATGCTGTCTGATAAAAAAAGCTGCATAGCTGAGGATTGCACAAAATGTTTTCAAATAATCACAATGGAAAGGTCTAAGTGTTTGTAGGTTCAGCCTGGATGGCTGGCACATAAAAAAATAAAGCATTCTCCAGACATTGCTCTTAAGAAGTGTGCTCTTCAGCATAACAGCATCCTGGGCTGTGTCAACAAGAACACAGCCAGGTGCTTAAGGGGAGAGCGATCATCCCCTTCTGCTCAGCGTTGGTTAGACCATGCCAGTTTTGGGTCCTCCAGTACAAGACCGATAGGAATGAGCTGAAGTGAGTTCAGCAGAAGGCTTCTCGTGGGTTGTGAGCAGGAGCTCCTGGCCTGGGAGGGCAGGCTGAGGCAGTGGGCCTTGTTCAGGCTGGAGAAGAAACCTTTTTGAGGGGAGCGAAGTCACCTGCCTGTAGCTACATTTATGTCAATGGTGCGCTGTGGGATAAAGAGGGGGAAGGGATGTAAGCTGAAACAAGAGAAGGTCCATCTGGATATAGGGAAAAAATTGACGACAGTCAAGACACTGGAATAGGTTTTCCAGAGTGTCTGTGTGGTCTCTGTAATTACAGGTTTTCAGACCCGACTGGCTAAAGGTCTGAGCAAGCAAATCTGACCTTATAGCTGACCCTGCTTTGAGCAGAAGGTTGGACTTAGAGGCCTTTTGAGGTCCCTTTCAATGTGAATGCCTCTGGTTCTGTGAATCATCAATCCAGATTTTCTACAAGGCAAATGCTGGTGCAATAAAGATTTAATTAGTCTCTGTTGAGTTGGATTTTATCCAACATATTCCTAGTGATTTTCCAGCTGCATTTTGAAAAGCTGTGGATGGTACAGAGCAGTGGTAAACCATGTTTAGCCTTCAGGATACAGCTGAGAAAAACCTAGTTGCACTTCGGAAATTTGATTTCTGATTTGAGCATTACAAGGCATCCCGACTCAAATGTCTGGCTGGGGCTGAGGGTGAGAAAGTGAAGGGAAACATACATAACACTTCTGAATTCTTTGCTTGCCCATCTTCCACATCTCTCACTGCAGAAATATGGTTGTTACATTCCTATGAGACTGTATCTTGGAGAAACTTTTCCAAAGCCTGGAAAGCTTGTTTTTTCATAAACTTCCCATGGAATTGCCAAGTTTGCTCAGAGATTATTCATAATGGACCTACTACCAAATAGGAATGTTTCAAAAAGTAATTTCTCTTTCAGTGGGGTCTTGTGCCCACTTCTATTCTGAAACAAGAATTCTCTGCGTCTCCCTACTAGCAATATTAGTACTTGTATCAGCTGCAGCATTTAACACCCCATGATAGACTGCAAAACAGAATTCTGAAAATGAAATCTGCCCTGCTGGAACTTCCAGGACTTTTACAGGACTGCTAAAATCAGTGTCCTCTAGTGAGAGATTTTGGTGGAGTTAACTAAGAAAAACATCCCCTACGATGATCTTCCTATCTATGAAAAAGAATTTTGGTTGAGTATGAGCATAGCAATGTCGACATTTGTTTAGCAAAATCAATGCCAACATACTACACATCTAATTTCAGTTCTAGGATAAATTGATTTTGTTGCTTGTATTTCTCTATGTACTAGGATATACGATATAATTTTTCCAAATGACAGTCAGCCTTCTATTTTGTATTGTGTTTAGTAATTTTGTTAGATGATTAAGTAAATCACCACCCTTCTCTTAGTCTCTCTCTTTATTTTATTGATATGGCTGAGACTTTTAGAAAGAAATTATTTCATTTATATCTTGAGGAAGGTTGCATCTGGAAATAAGATCAAAATGAGGTCTACTTTGCCGTAGTGTTGTTCAACATATCTGTCATATTTGTTTTCTTACAGTGAAAGATTTTTTTTAAGACTGAATAGAAATGGTTTGCCAAAATGTCCAGAAAAGCCTGAAAGACACTGTTCTCTCTTTGTGGTGAGTTCTTCCTGTTCTCAATCTTTGTTGTGCTGGGTATTGAAAATAGAAGTTGGATTAAGTTATTTTTCTGTGGTTGACTCAGAGTTGCTCCCTAAGCTTTTATATTGTTATGAATATCAACTCTGAAGGCTGGTTTAAGTGTATTGCTGAACTCCCAAGTTGAGTGTGTTCTGGCAGTATGTGGACACCCATCTAAAATTCCATGTGGGCATATGCACCAGTCTTTCTCCCTGCCGCGAGGACCAGTTAGTTTTCATCCTTGTGCATTTTGCATTGCACCAAAAGATTGTTTGTGCAGCTGTCTCTGTACTTTCAGGATATGGGGAATTGCACAAATGCACTGCTGCTGTTCAAGGCACACAGCAAGTCTCTCGTGTCTTCCCACTGATTTTTCTGTGTTACAGCATATTCTAGCCCATGATATTTTAGGGCAGTCATTTTGGGTGCATGACTGCCAATTTAAGGTGTTAAAGGGATAATTTCTTAATGCTGTATAAAGGAACTCACTGTTCATTTATCACTTTCACTGACAGTGAAAGAGGTGTGTAAAGATGTCATTAAATGTCACATTTTAATCAGGAGTTAGAAATAATGAGGTTCTGATCTTGCGCAGGATTTGGGCAGCAGTGAACTCAGGAAGGACATCTATATCACTGTGCACATTATCCGAATAGGTAAGTAAGTATAATTGTCTGTGAGTAGAAATTTTACATTTGTTAGACATATGACAGTAAATAAAAGAAGACTGCTTGGGGTCAGCTTTGGGACTTGTTAGATTAGCTAGGCCTTTGAATAAATTCTTGGAAAAGAAATTGCCTGGTTTTCAATGGAAACATGGCTTCGGATTTCTCAGCATTGTTTTGTGTTATTTTTCAGTGTACTACTAAGTTTAGATGGAGGATATTTTGTTACTATCACAAAACAAAATGGAAGTGTCAAATATGTACTGTCTTAAAATGATGGAGGGAGTAATTGGGGAGTCCACTCTTGTTGCAGAGAGAGTAATTTCAAGCATCCTTTGTTCACAGAAAAAATATCCTGGAAATTTAATGTACCTAATAAGTATATAATATCTGATATTTATCTGAAATTGTCTTCTTTAAAAAGGGGAGAGGGAAGGAAGTGGAGGAATTCTCATAATAATTTTAATCTGTGATGCTACAGACAGCTACCAAGCCCTTTAGAACAAAGCCAAAGAGAAGGGGAGTATATGTTTGTATTAGGTATTTATTTTAAGAAGTTATCCTCTGTGCTGCACTGACGTGAAACAATAATCTTTGGGTCTGCTTCTGACCTCTTAGATATATTGTTTTCTTTGTAAACTGTCTCTGTAGTTGTGTTGCATCAGTGCAGTACTAAATATAACTTTTCTTACTATTTTTGAAAGGTATTTTGATTTGAAATATAGTCGCTCTAACTTGTGCTGAGTTCAGAAACAACTTATTACAAAGTAAACACTATTTTACAGCTTTGAGGAATAATTTTTCCTTGCATTTTCACACTGGTTTAGTGTTTCATGAGAATATCAAAATACTGTGTTTTGGGTTTATTGACAAGGACTGGGGAAAAGTATGGTAAACTCTGATGCAAGTATATTTGGTAAGAATAAATGCTTTAAAGAAAAATAAGGACTAAACTTTTTCCTATTATATAGTATTCAAATATATTCTCAGTCAAGTTTATAAATGAACCACTGAAATATTAAAAAGTTAAAATAAGATTTAAATGCTGCATGGTGTGAAAATGAACAAATTACTCTTCTAGCTGCTGTGATGCATAGGAATATTTGGAGGAGGCATTGCCCTGCAGCGACTGCAACCGGAGGCTTTTGTTGTCAGAAATTACAACTTGGTGGGAAAGATACATAGCTGCCAGTGCACAATTGAATAAAATGCTTAGAAAGAGGACAGTTTCAAATGCCAGGATCAATAAAATGGTTAGAAAGAGGGCAGTTTCAAATGCCAGCAAGAAGATTGATCAATTGTATTTAAATCAAATAGAAAAGACTAGGAAAAATATTTTGTTTCAAATCTGTTTTCCTTGGCTGCCTTCTTTCTTTCCTTATCATAAATTGTTCTTCTGCCCTTTGTCATCTTTCCTCCCTGTGTTTCATCTCTACTTGTTTTTTCTGTAGCTGGTTGATTATCTCCTTGCTAGCCGGTTGCCTGTTTGGAAGCAGCATTTTGTTACTAAATTGTAATGGCTCGATCACAACACCTCTCATATAAATTATGAGTAGCAACAATGACAGTAAAATAATTCTTATTGGACAGCAAATGTTGAACAGTCTGTCAGGTCTGAACTCTAAACTTAATTTGGTGGTGTCATGAGTGTGCTATCACTGGCTATCAGAAAGCGTTGTTTATTGAGTGGAGGTCATGAGAGGATGAGCAGTACCTCTGGTCTGAGACCTTTAGAGATCACCATGTGTTTGGTGGACTTCCTGTACCATTTGTTATCCTAACGTAGTATAAAGATGGACTAGGTTTACAATGAGTAAATTTGGCATTGTCTACTCAGAGCTGTTACCGTACTGAGCTGGATTGCTCTCTGCCTCCCTTCTGTGGGTTTAAGAGAGACAGTTCTATGGATTATGCATCAAATACGTATTTTGTTTGGCAGGACGAATGGGAGCTGGAGAAAAGAAAAATGCCTGCAACGTACAATATAGACGGCCCTTTGGCTGTGCAGTCCTCAGTATTGCAGATTTGCTGGCAGGAGATTCAAAGGATGATCTCGTCTTAAAAGTATACATGTAAGGAATGCCTTTTTCTTAATTTTTAGAAGTTTTTTAGAGTCAGTTTGCATCAGAAGCAGTGTTGTTAAATGCAGTGTGAGTAAGTAACTGTAACTCCTGGCTGTTCCAAAAAAATGCAGTAGCTAATTTCTTTTTTTTTTTTTTTTTTTTTTTGTGTCACAGTTTGGAAAGTTTGGCTGGTTCTACAGATGTGTTTATAATGTGGGATAGTATTAAAGATTATAACCTTTTTAGATCTTTGTATATGTTTCAGCATTTTTCACATCCTTGTAAGAGCTGGAGCTCTCTTTTTATGGCAACATGAAGTGCTTTTAGGACTTGTTTAAACGTCTTGTGCTGCCTAGGCAGGTAGTGGAAGTACTTTATAACTACAGAAAAAAGCAGGCAGAGTATCTTTTTGTAAAATGAAGCGATTATGTAGTGGGCATAACAAAAGTGTAAAAGGCAGTTAGTGCTGGAGAATGAAAACTCAAAAATAGGTTTTAAAATGAAGTGTTGATTAAAGAGTGGATTTTGGCTGATAGTAATGGGAAGAAAGTTCAATTTTCTAGTTGCAGCAACACAGT
>NW_009259107.1:1124251-1134840 GCF_000687185.1 Egretta garzetta | reverse complement strand
TGAACATTACAGCAAGAACTGTTTTGTGGAGTGGTCTGTTCTAAGTACATAAACCTGGGACACATATTGTCATGCACATGAGGAAGTTTGCACCTCCCAGGGTTAGCACTCAAATCTTGAAGACATGGAAGTCTTTCAGGCAGCCTTTCTCCTCTCCTCTGTTACCCCTCTGTGCTAAATTAGAGCTGCTGGATGGAGTCAGTGCTGCAGAAAAGCAATTTAGTGTGACAGTGGACATGTGGGCTGGCTCTTATTTAGACTCCCAGGACATTAAAGTCAAATAAGTGTTCACTGGTGGTTAACAAATTGTTAGACTGGCCTGCCTATGGTATTCTGTTTTTTTTTTTAATCTTGCCTGCTTGTTTTAAAATAACAAAAACAATGGAAGAAGAAACATCACTCAAAATGAGTTTTTATGCTAAGACTAACTCCAGTCTAAACCATGAAAAGTGATCATTAGAACATGGTCGGTTTTTCCTTATGGAAAAGCAGCTGTTTTCTAAATGTATTCTGAAATGTAATTTGCTTTTTCACTGAGTACCTCCTGAAGATCACATCCTGTTTTAAATAACTCTGAAGTGTACAACACGCATTTTTCTGTCTGCTAAGACCAGCTACAAGTTCTGTGTCTCCTCTTGAGTGTCACAAGATAGATTTCCATGTGGTTTAGTGCTGAAGGATAGATCTATACAGATGATGAACTTGGTCATGGCTGAGTTCCTGAGCATAATTGCTCATATCTTTCTCTCACCCTTTGCCACACGAAGCAGATATATCGATGGTGCCTTTCTCAAATGGTAAGAGCACTCTCATCCTTTCCACTGAGACAGGCAGTTTCATGGGTCTTTATTAGCCCCTATAGTGTTACTGGTTTTGTGAACAAAAGAGGATTTGTTTAGAGATACGTGGTGAAGCTGGTCTGAAAAACTTGTGTTCATGTTTCAGAGTTAAGAAAGCTATTATTTTTCTAGGTGCAACACAGAGAGTGACTGGTATCAGATCCATGAAAATATCATTAAAAAGCTGAATGCACGTTACAACTTGACAGGCTCTAATGCAGGTGAGTAAGTTGCCACGTTTCTGTTTGCATTCCCAAGTTTTTCTTAGTTTGCAAATGAAGTGGCTCAATTTTAGAAGGACTAATGTCTATGACAGAAATATTTTTTCACATAGCGAAAAATACTTGTATTAGGTGAAAATGCATGATATTGCTCCTCATGTGCATATATAGAAAAAAAAGTCACTAAATTTTCTTCAAGGAGCTACATAATTTCATTCTGTGCTAAGGACCTACAGTTTGATGTGGAGTTCTGTTCACATGTGGGGCTGATCAAATTATTGATCTGTGTTTCTTGACATTTCTGCTTCGCATTTTCATCAGGAATATAAAATTTACCATTGTGATTGTATATTAATTAAACTTCAGAAAAAACTGAAATGGGAGCTACCAGTGTGCTCTGCATTCCTACTGGCTAGCTGAGCAAGATGCAGGGTTGATATTTAAGAACTTAACCAATAGTCCTCCATAGTCAGCTATATGTCACTGTAACTGTCATTCGGGTATGAGATGTAAGAAATGGGAGACGACTGACCTTTGTTATTGTGAGGTGGTGGTTTGACCCATAGGAGATGTTGGATCTGCATTTGGTTTTGTTGGGTTTTTTTTAATCCTGACTTGTAAACTTTTTCTGAATGCTGTCATGCAGAAGTGCAGTCAAACTGGAAATGAAACCTGAAATGGAAGCTTATGAGTCTATTGTCCTTATACTCAAATATGACTATAGAAAAATCTCATTAACTCATTTTCATGGTTGTGCTGTAATTCTAATCCTTTTCGTGTAGTAGACTTCATGCTCCTGTAACTTGATTTCAAGCATAATGATTATCTTGAAAATGTACATTCAACAATCTTCAGCGGATAACCAAGAAGCACATAAAAGCTTATGTTAATTATCAGGACTGAAGTTAGATACTTAACCATTTCTAATACTATTATTTTCTCATATGGAGTCTAGCCACCTATATATATATTTAACGTTTAGATTATCATGCATCTTATTGGACAATAAATATAAAAATCACGTAGTGAAAATACAAGAGCACATTACTGAGTAAGTATAATGTTGGGCTTCTTAAATATGTTAACCACATTCATGAAGAATAACCTGCTTTTGGTCATTCTGACTGTCTGTGTAATACTCTGTCACATAGCTTATCCTTTTCCATTCTCATGAAATAAGAGTTCACAGTTAAATACCCAGCTGTCCTAGGAGACACTGGATAAATTTGAATACTCTTAATTATGTTAATATTCAACATGAAAGACATGTGGGACATGAATTTTTTTCCAGGTTACAGGGGGCTGTATTAGGTTATTTACATTGCATGTGAAATTTGTTCCTCTGTGACTGCTTAGCAGCCTGAAAAAGCACTTGCAAGGCTTTAGCAATATGTTCAGATACTTCTGCTGACACCTCATGGAAAATATTGATGTTACGCAAGTTTGTATTTTTCATCTGCTGTCTTTTTCTCTAATAGTATTGAATGGCTGGTTCCGAAGCCTCATTAGCCTTGTCTGCCACCTTATAGTTGTCAAAAAAGGAGAAAATCTTGCATTACAGGAGACACGGGTCTTTCTCTCTCTTAGGAACCATTGTAGGTATGAGCCAAATATAGAAAACTTGAATTTTGGGATTATATTGCACTTGCCCTTTTCAAATCACGTTAAAAAGACTTAAGAAGGGAAACACAGTAAGCAAACAATAGCAAAGATGCTTCAGACTATTGTCTATCCTCTGGGCTTGTTCCCTCTTCAGATTCTGTCCTGTGCAGTTTCTTTCAGGTCAGAGATTCTCACACAGAGTCTTTAGTTTCCACAAATTGTTATGTCCAACTGCTGAAATAGTTTATCAGATAATTCATGAGATTCTTCAGGAAAAAAAATTCTTTTGGCTTTCTGGGGAAAACTGAAAAGGAACTCAAAATGTATGTTCAGTGTCTTGCATGTAAAACCCATATTGCCAGACTATAGCATTTGTATTTAGCATTCAAACCCCCACTCCCCAAAAAAGTACTTTTTCTACTTCAACTCATGACAATTCTTAAGTACAGAATCCTCTTGCATCTTATTCTCGGCTTGTGTCTAAAAAAAAATCAAATAAAGTCAAATAACCATCACTTAATACAGCCCAGAAAGGAGCCGGGGACAGATGTTCATCCCATTTCCTCTTCTCAGTGGATGCAGCAATGGAAGGACTCAGTCCCCTGGGTAATTTAGCATCATCTGCTGGAGTGGGAACTGGAATGTGTTTTCTGCATGAATTTTAAGCATAACGAAGACTAGAGTAGCAGGTAGTGGATAGAATTCCCATTCACCACTAGTCTTTGTAGCTGGTGCCAGGTATCAGCTTACTGGAAGACACCTGGTTTCCTAGTGTAGGAGATCAAACCATTAATGCAAAGGCCAAGTTGTGCAGCCTTTGCTGCGTTTCGTAGTATTTTTCTTTCTTACATTGAGTTTGTAGTATTTGTAGAAAAAATACTATTAGATCTAGACGATTTCTTAATTATTAAGCAAACCAGGTTTCAGGAATATCTGGAGTGGAGCTGGCTATAAAAACTATTTTTCCTTTAATGTTTTTAACATGCAAAAATCTGTGGAAAAATGAATATTCCTGCATAGAGATCACACCTAATTACATCAGTCTTACAAGGAAAATAACACATTTCTATTCCTGTATCTGTAGGACCAGAGATCAGTGAAATGTATACTACAGATATAGAAAACAGTTACTGGCTTATCTCAAACCATATAAAATCATCCTTTATCCCCTTATGGTGTATTTTAGGTAGTGAAGCCTAGCCAAAGTCATTGCTTTCATATCAGAGCTTGGGCTTCTGTCAAATGTCAAAATCTCTTTGTAGGGTTTGCAGTGTTGTTCATAGTTGCAGATGTTATTCTTTGGGTGTGACTGTGAAACTGTACTCTGGACCTTTCTTGGGACTACAATAAACAAACAGTGTTGGATGTGGGCTGCCTTTCTCTTTAATAAAGCAGGCACTAATGCACAAAGTGCCTTGTAAACTGTTATTGATCATACAGTAGCTGCTTCATTTGCCTGCAGAGTTACTGTGCCATGAGTGAACCTGTTGATTTTTAAAATGGTTTGAAGTGCATTTTAGGACAAGGGGCAAGAGAATGAGGCCAAATCTGGTTGTCATTAAACACGGTTTTATACATAAATAAATAAATAAAAATCAGAGAATGCAACTCCAATGGTATGTACTTATGCAGAGTGGATTTTTTTTTCTTCTGATTGTTAGTATGAATTTATCACATGCAACTTCATATTCTTGCCTATGACCTTTTTTTTTATTTCCTGCAGTTCTTTAGACTTTAGAAGGTGAAATGTGATTTTTTTTTTTTTTTAATACAGCACATGATGTTGGAAAGAATGTCTAGTAATTGGAGAAGTCTTTCACATCTAGTGTTTGGAGCAGTCCTTTGGGCTCTGAAGGTAGAGGGTTGTTGTCCACAAAAATTACCCACTCATGACTATGAGTAAGTTACACAGTTAAACAGTGATGGTTCTTACTTAATCACCATCAGCATCTTCAAAGTACCTCCTTAGGCACAAAATCTTCCTGCGGGCACCTAAAGCTAAGGTAGCTTTCATTTCTGCCACTGCTTGAAGTTGAGTAGAGGTGGATAGCTGGGCCCACCCAGGACACTTGGAGCAGCAGGGTACCGGTGGGCTAGATTTAGCTTCCTGAGCACTGGGGCTGAAAAAACATGCTGGAGACAATTGCTGTGACGCTTGTGCCCACGCTATTTCAGGGAGTACATAAATAGTCATGGGGTTTACCATAGGAATTATTTAATCCGGTGTTTGAGACATTCTTCAAAGACAGAAAATGTCTTGGTTCAGACTCTGATTTGGAAAAGGATTTTCAGTCTGTCTCACATGTCCCAGATGAGCATGCTAATCACTTGGCTTCTCAGACTTCCCTGCAGCAACTATTCAACTTTGTATACAATCAGAAAATATTCATTATACCATGGGGAAAGTGAAAGTGTCTCTAAAGCCTGCCAAAAAGGGTGTGATTTTCCTAAGTGTGATCTGTATTCATGGCTCTTAGTAAATCCTGTAGAGGAGGGATTTAAACCTGGGTCTCATGTTACATGTGAATATTCTCCCCAGTGAGTTATCTTATAAAAAGCATATTAAAAAAACTGATGGAAAATGCTCTACAACTTCCTCTTTCTTTGCTTTCCTTTGAGAAGAAAGACTGGATAGCTTAGTTTTATTCTGGATCCAAATCCAAGCTTTGGACTCCTGTGTGGATTACACGAAAATAGCAAATGTAGTGGGAAGGTCTTTTCTGTGCCATCATCTTGGGATGCTCTGATGAACTAGACAAGAGTGATGTAATCTAATTGCATGTTTACTGAACGCAGTGTGGTGTGTTCTGTCATAGCAATGCCAAACCTACATTGCAAGTCCACTGGGAACGCATTTAATTATACATTAACTTTAAGTGATGGGAGAGCCTTAAGCTTTAGAGGAAACACATTCAAAATGGTGGGATTTCTCTTGCTGCTCTTGGCTCGAGCATGATTTCTTCCTTTTTTTTTTTTTTTTTTGTTTTAGCTCTGTTGCATAGGAGATCAAAATACAGCTCCTGAAAAATCTATATAAATCATATCCTCTTGCATACAGCTTAGGACATAAAAGAAGAAAAAAAACCAGAAATTACTATATTGTATCTGGTAGATGGCAGGAACATGAATTTTTAAATATGGTGGAGGCAAGGCCTGAATTGGGAGGCTGTTTTTAAGATAAATCCAGGTTGTGGTTTGATTTGTAAAGGATTGTCTTAAGTCTGTGAGCCACAAACTTTTAATTTCTTCCTTTAAAAGAGAAGGATGCACAAGCAGGTTTTTCGAATGAATAGTTTACTCTCTGTAATAAATTCAGACTTGTTTCCATGTACCTGTGCAAAAATCTGCAGGCAGAGGGTCATCCAAAGTGATGCTGCCTAACAAAAGGAGACTGGTCAATAAATAGGTGACTGTATAATGCACTGATTGAAGCATGGAGGACTCGAAGCCCATATTGCTGACAGATGTTTGCCAAGAATCCCATTGTGAGGAATGACAAACTGTCGTCTTGGGGGGGAACGTTATTTATCAAATCATACAGTAAGTTAGGTTGGAAGTGTCCTCAGGAGGTTATGTGGTCCAACACCAGTTCAAAGAGATCAGTGGGATCTAACTGTTTTGAAGTTCAATGAGGTTGCTCATTCAAAGGCACATTTCATTATACTGTTATAATTTTAACTCAGCCAGACCAAAATAAGTTTCATAAAGCAAACATCCTTGGGTTTAGGGAACTATTGTTACCTTACATGTGGGCTTTTTTCCCCAGCGTACATGTCAGTTGGTACTAAATCTCAGTCCAGCTTGGTGGTGGTATAAGACTCAATCAGAGAAGGCATGAGGTAGACCAGCCCAATGCATGAACTCAACTAACAAGATGCAAGTTCTGAGCCAAGTATGGCAACGGAGGCAGTTGGATAGAAACAGTGGTATGTGCTTCGGGGCAGTATATGTCTTCTCCTGCGTATTTACCTGCATTCAGCAGCCTCTTGGCACTCTAATAATATCTTTTCTCTATGGTTACCGTCAAACACTGAGAAATTAAAAAAAACAACAGGTGGCTGTTTCATCTCCTATTTCAGAAAAGTAAGCTTTGGCTTACAAATTCTTTGATTCAGAGAGGGAAGCCTGTTAGAGTAATTATTTACCTTGCAGTGGAGAAGCTACAGAGGCCCCATGAAGTTATATAACCGAGGAGCATCATTTTTCCACACTTCGTATGATGAAAAGCTACAAGAGATCAAATACAGCAGAGAATTGGTACCTTGGTATAAGTTTACAGAGTGCAGTATTTCTAGGAACAGAGCTGTGGTACTTATAGTATTTTCTAGATAGAAGAAGCAGTGTAACTATGTTTGCATGACACTACCCCAGCAGTTCACAGCATTGCCCCCCTCAGAGTTGTTGCAAGGAGAGCTTCTTCCTGTGAATCAGTGTGAGAAACCTCGGATGGGAAACAAAATGTGCATTCCCTGCTGGGAGCAGCTCTAGCTGTTGGCCACAAAAAGGAGGTGTAGGCTCACAGTGGAGAGATGAGTGGAGCAATGGCTGGTGGAAAATGAGGAAGAATGAGGGCAGGAGTGGTAACATACGTGATGGAGACGATAGAATAGAACAAAGTATGTAACTTTTAGGTAACTCCTGGGTACATGATTAATCACATCAAACTATGCCCTGCATCTATGCTCATCTGAGGAGAGAAGACCTCTGGTGTTTTTCTGTTCTCAGAAGGATTCATAGATGTGTCAGTGATGCTCTGAAATGAATTTTATATCTACATGTCACTAACATTTAAACAGCAAGTGTATTTGTTTAATTACTCTAGTTCTGTGACAATTTATTAGTCTGTCAATTTTAATCTTTGTTACGTTTTGTGACAAGGAGATTATGTGTATTCCATTTTCATGTGTTTAAGAATTAGTTGTCACTGAAGGCTGCTATTTGAAATACATTTAAAGTAAGAATAGTGCTCATGCGCTTCACTAAGTACACAATGAATTAAGACATTCCTTGTTGTTCTCAACAAATGGTAAAGCTGAAAGGTTAAATATATAGAGATTTTTTCACATAAATTGTTGTTCAAGATCATTTGGCCCTGTATGACAACTTTGATGTATAAAAAAAGCCAGTTTTAGAGCAGGTTTTTAGACAAGGATTTGTAGAACTTTACTTTTCAGGTACCTTTTATCGGGTGGATGTTCAGCAATCTAATGTTAAACCTTTTTCCAAAATTCAGGAGAAACCAAATCTTTAAAATTTGTAGCCTAATTTAGCGTGTATTACAGTAGTTCTGGGAAAATATATTAATCCTTAAAGGTGGCAGACGTATAGACCAGTCAGATGTAATTTTGTACATTTTGACAGCAGTTCAACTGTGTGGTGTTGAATGTGAATGTTCTGGCTTTATCATAAGGACTTCAACAATCAAGATCAAGGTAGATTTTTGGTGTAGTTATCTGTACGTGTCCTTCATATAGCATGACTTGTAGACTTTGCTGGAGGTGAGGGCTCTAATGAAGTTAAACTCAACTGTGCTCTTGGGTATTGCTAAAAGAGTTGTTTTTAGAGAAGAGTGAAATATGTGCCATTATGATACTGTTGGGGACATCTTACATCTAGTAGAAGCTAATGACTTGCTGTTCATCTCAGTACTGTGATAATGTATGTGATTGAAATGGCACCCAATTTAAACCTTGAAATTCCTAGGAAAGGCTACATACTAACTGGCTTATAGTTCCATCTTGGAATTGGGTTATGTCTTAGCAGTGAGGTTTTTATAAGCCTTTTCCAAAAATTCATTCTGCTCGTTACTATTAAATAGTGTTGTTGACTTCCTTTATCTACTGAAAGAAGAAAAAGTCTTAATACTACTTCAAATGGTAAATTATAGAACATCTATGCATGATTTTAGCTCCTTCAAGGGTTATATTTACAAATTCATTACAAATGTTACCTGGGCTTTTATGGTGGTGCAGATTTGGTTTTTAAACCCTTTTTTAGGTCCCATTTAAAAGTTGACTGTTTATTTGAAATAAGACACATAATTGGAATGCAAGTAGCTAAGTTTCTAATGCAGTGGTGTGAAAACTGAGTGGCAGAGCTGCACTTTGTGAAGGAGAAAATTATAGGTGTTTCGCTGGAACCTTTTGTCTGTTATTTGCACCAGAAGCAATAGAAAACACTTATAATTGTAAATTTGTGTATTTTGTGCACTGCCTAATATGTTAGTTAATATTCAGTATGGAAAAATGTCATTTTAAAAAATTTTTGAGCAAGATGCTTCACCTTTGCAATACAACAGTGTAGCGTGGAAATGGGTATTGACATGCTGTGTGTGTTGTTAATAGAAAAGGGCATCAATGGGCATGCTAAGGTAAGAATTGGAGAAATGATTGCCAAGATCATTATTGACTGCATAAGGAGGTTAGACTAGAAGCTTATAATAGTCACTTAGCCTTCTGATCCTTTAACCTTCATCCTGTGGTCATTCTGTCAAAAAATACTTGGGGCTCTACCATCTGCCCCGTAAAGAAATTCCAAGCCAGTTTTCTTGTGATAATATAATTCCATTTGCATTTAAGTGTTTTTATTCCATGTGAAGAAGGAAAAAAAAAAAACAATTTGCCATGCTTAAGGGCATTTCTGATAACAGCCTTAGGTACCAGAGCTCATTTAATTCATGAGCTCCAAGAAAGTTGTCAAAATTTTGCAAAGTCTGTTTTTCTTGCATTCTTTTTTACTGAGCTAAAAACTAGAATTTAAATCTGAGGAAAAGAGAAAGAGTTTGGAATTTCCTTTGATAATTCAAAGTAATCACAATCAAGTCTTTAACAAGGCCGGCGAGGATTGAATCTCCCTCTCTTTTTTTTTCTCTCTGTTCTCAGGCTGTAATCTGTGGGATTTACTACATAGATTTTGCTGTGGCCAAATCACACCAGATGTATACAGTTATTTTTCCCAGATCATGTTAAATCAATAAATTATTTGTTTGCCAATAACAATGTGGGAATCTACTGGTTTTATCTTTGCAGTGGCAGTTTGGAGACTTTAAATACTACCAGAAATGGGAACACCTGTATTCTTTCAGAATACTTTTAACACCCATAGGCAGCTTTATTTGGACAGATGCCTTGTTTTATTACCTTTCTTAAAAGACAAACAGTGCTGAATAGCATTCTGGCTGAGGTTTTTTTTTCTGTCAGCTTCCTGAGCAGCTGCTAGGCATTTTCTTCTTAATATTGATGTAGGATTCTCTGCTGCCACTAGATAGAAGCTGAATGTAAATGTTTTTCCCCTCCCCCCAGAAGCTCCAATGCAAATAATGGTCTGTAAGTGTAATGAACAGTTGCCTTTTGTCATGACTAAACGCAGAAGTCAATAATGCAGTATGAAAGCTGTTTTAAGGTAAAATGACAGGTCTAACAAAAATCTGGAATGCTTATTCAGCAACTTGTCAATTTTCTGTATTCTCTTTCATCTGAATGATAAAAATAATCCATGGTGAACTATGGTAAAAGTTAATTGGGAGAAATTTCATGTGCTTGCAAAAGAAAGAAAAGCAAATCTGTTTGCAGTACCACAGAGAGTTTTGTAGTAGTATTTTCAAAACTGGAGTAAATAAAGAATAATAGCTAACACAAGAGGTTTTAATTACCACTAGGGAGGTAATTGAAATTTTTTCTGAAGGGACAAAGCTACACTATGTACCTAATTAAAGAAAATGTGCCAGTCCTTCAGAGACTGGATAATCATTTTTGTTGTTATGTTTTAGCTCCTAATGTTCTAGAAATGGAAAATTTATAGTTAGGAGGTTTTGGATAGGTTCTAGGTCTCATAGATGATGTAATGTTCACATCAACCACAGTCAGATACAGTGTACGGTGGCATGTTGCAGCTTTCTATTTTGCTTTGTGAGTGCACAGCTGTTCCA
>NW_009259107.1:983016-1122242 GCF_000687185.1 Egretta garzetta | reverse complement strand
ACTCTTTCCTATTGTACTGGACTGTATACACTGTATAACATTTTTAAGTAACTTTGCTATCTTTAATCCCATGTTCCTCATTATTCTGAAGAGTTGGGTGATGCATACTGTTTATATTCCAAAGGTGTATTTAAACTGTAGGTAAAATGACTAAACCATATTTTAAGTGTGTTCACTGAGAGATTTTCTTGATGCTTTTGGATATAAAAAGATGACTTCATTTTCTAACAATGAATGCTGTGAAATACAGAGCTCTAATACCTTTCTCACCTTGAGTGGTCAAGTACTTCAAGTCCTTGACTGGCAGCTTATTTCTCAAGTTAAGACTATTTTGCCACTGATGAGTTTTTTTGACATTTACCTCATTTCTGAGCTAAATAAAATTCTTCAAGGAAATCTGTGACATTTGTACACAAAGAAAACTGTAGTACTAATTGGATTGCGGTCTTCAACTTTTTGTTTAGAAAACACTAACTTTACTCAACACCAGGCGGTGTACAATAATATATGATTAACTGTGGTTGATGTGATCTGGAGCAATGGCAAATGTTTTCTTAGGTTTCCAAGGAAACAGTGCAATAGGGGCATATGGGGATATGAATATACATATGTATGCATAACAACTTCTTAAAATATAAAAAAACAAGATTGGAGGTAGGCTAAATAGCCGTATTTGTAAGTGAGCTATATCCAGCCTAGCTCTTCCCATCCAGCAATGAAAAACTTTTCACCTCCTCTAACAGAGTCTGAATTTTGCCTGTATGACTTCTTACCAGCCTCCTGGGCCATCAGCTGGCCACCGTGTGCTTTGTTTTCTTGTCTACACCAATAATTGTCACTACTTCCTAAAAATTATTAACTGGATAGCCACAGAACAAACTACCATTATAAAAATAATTAATGTACATGGCATTAAATACAGTCCTTAAAATAGAATAGGCTTCACTGAATCTTTTTCCTTGTAAGATTTGTTTATGTACTCAGTGGGAGATGTGTAGGTGAGCTGTTTTTCATAAGAGAATGGAAGTCTGGTCAGAGTATCACGTTCTCTGGAGTTGCCAAAATAATAAAATATAAGTGTAGGTAAGAGGAAAAAGATAGAAGTTGTATTGCTAATTAGGTCTCTGGTAGTGAAGTATCCTGGGCTGGCAGTACTTAGTACAGATTTTTCAAGCTCTGATTTAAGAACCATCAAACTTCAAGTAAATTTATTCAGTTAAATAGTAACATAGTTGCAGGGGAAATTTCTTCCAAAGCCCAAAGGACCAATGACCTTGTTGTTCAGTCTGTGTGTACAAGTTATTTACTTAAGCTTAATCTGAAGTTAATTATGACTCTTCTGAGTTGTCTGTTTATCTCCAGTTGTTCGGTGTATATGAAGAGTTTGCTCTTATCTTCTCCTTGATCTGTATGTTGACACGTGATATGCTGTAGTAATGCTGAAGGTCAGGGAAGATTAATCTTTACAAGCTGTATCATCCTGACACTTGCCTCAGTGATTATATTTGAAATAACGAAAAGGCATGCCTATTGTTTTTGTTAATCTCAGCTGCAATGAAGTATACTGTTTGCAATTTATTTGTATACTGCACATATAGTAGATGAAGTCATTCTTCCTTGGTTCTAGAGGAATAAATACTGGAAAATGATTATATGGTCACCCTTGCATTTTTGCATGTCTTTTAGCAAACATAGGGAAGAGCACAATTGATTAAATCTGATGAATACAGAAAAAAAGTTGTCATTTCAGTCATTATGAAATTACTGTGCCTAAGTAAAAAATATTGATTATGCTATATTCTTTCTTCAGATTATGCTATATTGTTTCTTCAGATTTTGGATTAATAAATTTTATAACTTTGTATCAGGTTAAGTGATGCACTGTAATGAGACTTCCATGTTTCTCCCATAGTTAGGAACCATTGTGTTTGCACGTTTTCTTGCATGCCAACAAAGACAGCGTTGTGTTGAATGAAGTGAGAAATTGAAATGGTAGCAAATATTACTGATTGACATTTATCCGAATTGGCATTTTTCTAATTCTTTTTTCAGTTAAAGCCTCAGCCCATCCCTACTGAGATAATTTTGATCTGGTGTGTTATCGTAGTTCGGTTGCGCATCATTAATAATTTGCAAATATTTTTTCATGGGTAGTTGCTTTCAAGTCTTTATTGATTTCTGCATGTTGGTGTCCCTCCCAAATACATAAAAAAATTGAGGTGGGTTGGCTTCGTATTATTGAACTTCCTTTGAATTTTCTGAGTTCTCAGGAATGCATATATACTTGCAAGTGTATATAACGTTTAAGAAGTAGGGATGACCATAGTCTGTTTGCATGTCTTATTTTTCCTTGTTTTTCTTTTCATTTTCAGGTCTGGCAGTTTCTCTTCAGTTGCTTCATGGAGACATAGAACAAATTAGGAGAGAGTATACATCCATGTTTACCCATGGAGTATCCATAACAAGGAAACTAGGTTTTTCCAATATTATAATGCCTGGTAAGTTAAAAAGAAAAACTCTCAATAAGCAGCAGAAGAAAGAACTAATGAGAAATTACTTAGTTTTCAGCTTCTTTCCAAATAAGTACTGTATTCTAAAACTTCTTAAACTTTTCTGGAGACTTTTATGTTAGTTTTTTTTCAGATAGTTAGAAGAAAACCATGTCCCAGAGGCCCCATTGCATTATACATTGTATAGTTACTGTGTCAATGTCAGAAGGGCATACAGCCCTTTGTTGAGAGATGGAACCCCACTTTATAGAAGCGAAGGTGACTGAATGCAAGACTGCTGAGCTCTATGCAGCAAAAGAGAGAACCAGCAGAACATGATGTTCTTAGGATCTGGTAGCTTTCTAAATGAGGATTCACAGAATTTCACTGACACTGTACAGCTTCCGGTTTCACCAGGTTCGTGTCTCAAATACTGGAAATGGATAATAATAGGGATGTAAAGACTTCATTTTTATTACATTGTATGACAAAGTATGGAAATACTTCAACAGATGCTAAGGAAGGTAGAAAGACTTTGTCAATATGAATGTGAAGAAGCAAATACAGGAAGAAGATTGCAGTAATATCTATAGTTCTGTCCCTGAAATGAAATTTTTAAAAAGTCTAATGAGTTGCTGGAAATTATAAGGCAAATGTCGCTTTAAAGAAGAAACATACTTGCAAGCAGACTAGTTTGGCATGATTATGGTGTTGTGCTGTTGCTGAGAAATGTTGCAGGGAGGAGCTCACATGTTAGTTTCAGCTGAGTTCACACACAGTACCTTGACTCTCTTAAATGTAAAAAACCCTCATGACTTGCAGATTTTTAATAGGGACTACTTTCTTACAAAGATCTGTCTTTGCATTCCTGTGTACCTAAATCAGAACTAAGGCTCTGAGGCAAGAATAAATAGGCTTCAATACTTCACTAATCAAGGAAGTCTTAAATAGGCATTTGAAACTCAGTAATGAGAGTCAGCTTTAGCTTTGGGCATGTATTTCTCTTGAACTTCTGCCTGAAACTTGACAACTGAGAATTCACTCTTGTGTTCTTGCTGCCAATTAAACATCTGTCCTTCTGCATCCTTGATCAGTAGTACTAACCACTTGAAACATGCACAGAACACAAGTTAATAAAACAGTTTTAGCATTATTTTGAGAATACTCTGCTGGTGTGACTGCAATAGTTAGAACAATAAAATGCTTGAGTCAGGTGCCATTTAATTTAAAGGTACATTATATATATATTTAATGGAAGCATTCAATTGAAATCTTATGGCTTATTAGCTACGGTTTATTTGTTGTTTTATTACTGTTGGATTTGTAATTTGAATCAAATGAGTATTGTAGATAATATGGCTGATAACAGTGGAAGCAGTTTTACTGAGCACACTATAACTCCCATTAAGAAACCTTTCTCCATTTATCTGTGATTTAGTGACCTTCTGCTCTGTGTTATCAAATTAGATTCCAAGTTCTATAAATAGCTCTCGTATCCCCTCACTTTCCAGTTCTGAAATAATGTGACGTACTAAACTGCGAAAAACATGTTATAGCAGAGTACTGTGTAATCAGCTGATGGAGGAGCTTCTCAACTAGTTTCAAAGAATTGCACAGGCTCTGTTTGCCCCCTTTTTACCTAAAACAATAATGTCTGGGTTCTAGTGTGCTGCTTTCTCAGTCCAAATGTATGCATACCTCAGTTTAAAAAATGTACAACTTTTATTGTGTGTTTACTGGCATAGAGGAGATTTCTTCTAAAGAGAAACAGTCATATCACTCTTGCAACGATGAGTTCCAAGGGCTAACCAGAACAGTATGCCCCTAGGCACTGAAATGCCCACAGGAACCTAGCCTTTGAAATGCTTTTTTCTTTTAAAGCTCCCCTTTCATTTTGTTTCTCTTCTACTGTCTTTTTTTCAGAGATAAATTAGAGAACTTCATCTTTTGCCACTGGAAATGGTCATTAATTAGGTCTTATTTTATATTTTGTTGAAAGTAAGTATGTTGCTGTGGCTAATTAGCACTTAGGTTAGGGTTCTGAACCAGACTCTCTTGAATTATTCAACAAGAAATACTTCATGCTGCTAAACTGCAGTATCTCTTTTATAAATGCCATATTTTAAGTCTCTCTCCTATTCTGTTGTATTTAAACTCCCTCTGACCTTCATTTTTCATCATATCAATCCTTATCTCTTTGGAGGATTTGCCATTAAAAGTAACTAGGATCAGTATACATGCCAAGCCAGAATTTTGTTGACAATAATAATGCGTGTTTCTATAGAGCAATGCTTTTTATGTCACTGGAGCCTGACAGGGTGAAGCCATAGAGTGCTCTTTCAGGACCCATGGAATTTTTTAATGAAGAACTCCAGGTGTTCTAGGAGACGAACTAGATGGCTAGAAAAAAGCATATATGATTCAAAAAGGCTGTGAAATAAGCAACTCACTTTATTCTAGCTGACAGAAGAAGGAAAGGCAATGGAAGTGCTACCTTGTGAGTCTAATTAACATGTGTTTTCTAGGTTTAACTGGGATTTAAGGGCAGACTATGCAACCACTAGTTAACTCCTTTCCAGGGTCCTAGCGTGGCAGTCTGCAGATGTACAAGCCAGTATTCTCGGAAAGCTGTGTACAGCATAAAAGGACTACTGTGCTTACACCCTGAATTTCTGAGTTCAACATTTCCTGAAAGGACAGACAACCACATCATTACTTAGTATATAAAACTTAGCATTTAATATTTACCAACATGCTGTGCTTTTTGAGCCGTACTTTAAGTTAGATTAATGTACATAATAGGTGATGGAATATGAAAACCCTTTTGTATTTTTCTATACATAGGTTTACCACCTTTTTTTCTGTTTTTTGTAGTGCACTCTTATAGAATCTGTTTCCAAATTTGGCTTATAGCATCTGTATCAGTGCATAACATCAGTGCTACATATGCTCATGTGTTCTAGCGCATATGTATGTACGTATTCTTTTACATCTTTGTGGAAGATATCTAATTCCATAAAAAAGCCTGATCATTAGTGTGTGTTGTATGGGGTTTTTAGGATTGGAATGAACCCTAGCACAGCTGTTTGTCTAAACGAGGACTTACTGGAGAAGCCATAGCTCCCCGCTAGGACTGCCAGTTGTAAACAGACTCTAAACTGTTGTGTGGTAAGCATCCATATAGTTGCAGGTCTTCCTTTCTTGTGCTTATCAGACCAGAACTAAGTCTCCTTTACTTTATTTTAGCTATACTGTTCTTAATAGCACTAAGTCTGTTACTGGTAGTAGTTGTCTTGACTACTTGGTACATTCAAAGCCAAAATCCATTCGGCATAAGACACTAGCACATAAAGTAATCTCATGTCTTTCTGTAGAATCCTTTTTTCTCTAGGCAATTCAGCTGGGTCCAACCCTTCTTTCCTGGAACTTTACCTACAAACTTACTCTATGCACCTTTGTCTATAATATCAAAGATAATTCTTATTTAAAACAGCTATAGATACAATTTTGAAAGGCTCTGTATCTTAGAGGACAACAGCTCGCCTCCAGATGTCTCAGTCTGTAAAATATACTGCAATGTATAAACAGTTGGCCTGTTGGCTGACATTTCAACAGATTTTCATAGATGGATATCGATTAGCTTTAGAAACCCTGTTTCAGCTTATGATCTAAACTGATGGCATTACCACAGCTGAGATCTGACCACCACTTGCTGTGAGTTAAGATCAGAGTTTATGTTTCTTCCTGTCCATCCAAATTATTAAACTCATATGATATTAGAAGAGGTTAAAGAATTCATGAGTCAGTACAATGGTATTACATTGGCCATTGTTTTCCTTGTACATTAGCTTAGATGGTCTATAATGCTGATATCTATAGCTGAGCTAGTCAGTCCTGACTGCAAACTTCTTGGCTTCTCATCATTCACTCTGAATTTTTTGGCCCTCTTCTAATCCTGTGATATCATTTCACAAATAAGATAGCTAAAGACTCTACGTAAAGCTGCCGTATTAATTTCTGTAATTTTTTTTAATACTTTCAGACTTACGTTTGTCAAAAAAATAAAAGTCGTGTTTTGTTTCTCAATGTTCTGTATTTTTTTTTTTTTTTTTTTTTTTTTTTTTTTTTTTTTTTTTTTTTTTTTACAGCTTCTGCTCATTCAGCAGATAGTGAGCTGTCCAGGATGTTGCAGAGCTTCTAAGTTTCCTACATTAAGCTCTCATATGCTCAATTTAGGAAAAATAACTTAGGTTTTTTACCATCACATCTGCATTGCTTTGCATTTGTCAACTTTTAACTTCATTAAATGGCCTTCAGCTGTCTAGTTAAATCTCATCAGAATGCTGTCTTTGCAAGCAATGAGTGTACTCATTACTCCTTCATCTGGATTACTAGAAGATCTTTTATCCTTTTCATGTGCAAGTACACATTCTCCAACCTTCCTTACTTCCATTTTCAGAAGCTTTTAAAATGAAACTAGAACTAGAATCTTTGTCTTTTTATACAAATGATCTCACAAAATGCTATCCATGTGATAACATGCATTTTTCATTATGTGATTTTTGACTAGAAACATATTCCCTCTTTCAAAGCTTAGAATAAGAGTCTGGAGAGCAAAAATGTAATGAAAGCTATGGAATCTGTTTTCTTCATGATAGTGTCTGTATCTGTCAGTGAGCTTGGACTTAGCAAAGAGCTGTTGATTCTAGGAAAAGAAATATGTCTGACACACTTAAGCATTTTTCTCCCACGAGGAGTGATATGAATTTTTCCAATCTTCTTCATCTTGTATGGAGTACAAACAGCCTAAATTTAACACCTGCCATTGTTTGCTATTCTGATTTCCAAGGAGCCAGAAATATGTATGTTTAATTACTGAAAGTTATATTGCCTGGATATATTGGTTACACAGAATATGTTTAAGCAATACTGTGGAGTAAAGACACCCTGAATTTTGACCTTTCATGAAACTCTACTACTCTATGGGGAATATACTCTGCTTTCCAAATCCTATTTTAATACTTTTTTAAAGCTTTGATCCTATCTACCAAAGGAATTATCATTTCTACAGTCGCTGGAGAAAACAAAGATACTGATATATGACTACATACTTGGTTAGTCAAGTGTAAGGAACTTCCATATTGTTTTCCTTCTCCTTACCATCGCCTCTGTCTTATTTTCTTCATTCATTAGGAACTGAAGGAAAAATAGAACAGAACTAGGAGAAGGAAAAGCAAAAAAAAAGCCACAGAACAATTAGGTCTTATGTGGTAGATCTACAATCCGTTCGAAATCTGAAAGTATTACAGTTTGAGAATCCTTCGTAAAGGGCATTTCATTTGCTTAATCAGCTGTTTTCTGATGAGGTTTTTCTTAGAGCTTGTTGAGAGTTTCTGTAATAAAGCTGAAAATGCAGATAACGTTCTGTTGAAAAAGGGCAGTAGGGTAACTGAGAAAAGGAGTCTGTTTATTCATCTTTGCCTTTGATTTAAATGCCAAAGCTTACTTAATCCAATAGTAAAAAGGCAGCGGTGTTGCCAAAGTCACCAGTGCTCCCGAAATTCTAACACATGCAGAGTTGTTTTAATGTTTGGCTTGTATAAACAAGAATATCAGTGATAGTATAAAAACTAGCTAGCAGTATATGAATAATAGAAAGGGTCTTATTTCTTTCTGTATATCCCCTGTTATATACTTAAATGCAGACACACACCCCACCCCAAATAAGTTTTTGTCAAGTATCACCCAGAGGGTCCCAATCTCAGAAATTTTCTTTGTATGCATAGAGCACAAAATTTTCTTGTTCTTCAGTCATGTATGAATATTACTTATAAATAGTAATTATTGCGAGTCTATGCAAAAGCTTCTTGAAAAAAGCGAGGTTGTTCTTTGCCACAATAACAGAGAAATCAAGGTATTGATATATGGGGAGAAAGCCCTGAACAGCTGACTGGTGGTTGGCACGGTCTTTAAATCTGATGCAGGTTTACTGGCGGCTTCAGGCATGTCAGTGAGTTTTGCCCTGTTTCTTAAAAGTGAGGAATACATTTGCTGATAAGCAGCCAGCCCCTCTTTCGGTGTCTTCTACAACAGCAAACAAAAATGAAATTGTTTCAATAATGGGATTTCACTTTCTACAGTGATGAAATTCTTTGTGAAATGGAGTGTGCCTGTATCTTCCTGAGTTGATCTCCTTAAGGATGCTCTTCCCTCAGATTATGTCCTTCTGTACTATGATTTTCACGAATGATACCAGATTGCTTAACCTGATTTATTTTAATTGATGTCTTTTAATGAAATACAACTCTGGATCACGTGTAAGAAATCATGAAGGGAAGACAAGAGACTGGCTGAATAAAGAGCAGTGGGCAAACTGAAGGGCAAGAAGGAAATGCATAGGCAGTGGAAACAGGGACAAGTGAAAAGTATAGGGACATTGCCAGGTTGTGTAGGGATGGGGTCAGGAAGGCCAAGGTGCAGCTGGAGCTGAACTTGGCAAATGCAAAGAATAATAATAATAATAATAATAATAATAATAATAATAGCTTCTATAGGTATGTCAGCCAGAAAGGGAAGGTCAAGGACAGACTACCCCCCTGATGAACACGACTGGCAAACTAGAGACGACAGACAAGGAGAAGGCTTGAGGTACTTGACAACTTTTTTGCCTCAGTCTTCATTAGCAACTTCTCTTCCCACATCTCTCGAGTGGCTGGACCTCAAAGCAGGGACTGGAGGGAGCAAAGTCCCTCCCACTGCAAAAGAAGATCAGGTTTTTGACCACCTGAGGAACCTGAACGCCCATAAGTCCATGGGACCTGATGAGACGCAGAGTAGGATGTGGGTGTTGTATTAACAAAGCCACTCTCCATGGTACTTGAAAAGTCATGGCAGTCAGGTGAAGTCCCTGGTGACTGGAAAAAGGGAAACATTGCACCCATTTTTAAAAAGGGTAGAAAGGAGGACCCTGGGAATTACCACCCTGTCAGCCTTACCTCTGTGCCTGGGAATACCATGGAACAGATCCTCCTAGAAGCTATGCTAAGGTGGAGGACAGGGAGGTCATTTGACATAGCCAGCACGGTAACCTTGCCTGACTAACCTGGTGGTCTTCTACAATGGATTGGCTACATCAGTGGACAAGGGAAGAGCTACGGACATCATCTCTCTGGACTTCTGCAAGGCCTTTGACACAGTCCCCCCTAACATCCTTCCCTCTAAATTGGAGAGATATGGATTTGATGGGTGCACTATTCGGTGGACAAGGAATTGGTTGGATAGTCACATCCAGAGAGTAGTGGTCAACAGCTCAGTGTCAACAGCCAGATAGAGATCGGTGATGAGTGGTGTCCCTCAGGGATCTGTATTGGGACCAATACTGTTTAATACCTTCATCAACAACAGACAGTGGGATTAAGTGCACCCTTCAGCAGATTTGCACACGACACCAAGCTGAGTGGTACAGTTGACACACCTGAGGGGTGGGATGCCATCCAGAGGGACCTGGACAAGCTTGAGAAGTTGAGGCATGTGAACCTCAGGAGGTTCAGCAAGGCCTAGTGCGAGGTCCTGCACTTGGCGTTGGGGCAACCCCCAGTATTAATACAGGCTGTGGGATGAAGAGACTGAGAGCACCCATGCAGAGAAGGACTTGGGGGGTACTGAAAGATGAAAAACTGGGCATGAGCTGGCAATGTGTACTCGCAGCCCAGAAAGCCAGTCGTATCATGGGCTGCATCAAATCCAAAGCAGTGTGGCCAGCAGGTCAAGGGAGGTGATTCTGTCCCTCTACTCTGCTCTGGTGAGATCCCACCTGGAGTACTGCATCCAGCTCTGGAGCCCTCACTACAGGAAAGACATGGACCTGTTGGAGTCGTTCCAGAGGATGGCCACAAAAATGCTTAGAGGGCTGGAGCACCTCTCTTCTGAGGACAGGCTGAGAGAGTTGGGGTTGTTCAGCCTGGAGAAGAGAAGGCTGCAGGGAGACCTGATTGCAGCCTTTCAGTACTTCCAGAGGTCTTGTAAGAAAGATGGGGACAGACTTTTTAGCAGGGCCTGCAGCAATAGCACAAGGGGTAATGGTGTTAAACTAAAAGCAGGTAGACTCAGACTAGGTTTAAGGAAAGAATTTTTTTATGATGAGAGTGGTGAAACACTGGCACAGGTTGCCCAGAGAGGCTGTAGATGCCTCATCCCTGGAAACATTAAAGGTCAGGTTGGATGGGGCTCTGAGCAACCTGATCCAGTTGAAAATGTGCCTGCTCATTGCAGGGGGGGGTTGGACTAGATGACCTTTAAAGGTCCCTTCCAACCCAACCCATCCTGTGATTCTATTAAATCATCAACTGCCAGAAAGGCATTATCAAGAGTTTACTATTGCTGTAGTATTCCAGGACTTAATCTCTTCTCCCCGAAGTGTGTATCTTCATAAACACATATTTTGGTAGTTAAAGTATTTACAACCTCCAGGTTGTGACTACTGCAAATATGATCAGCCTGTAGTGTAGTTGGTTGAAATTTAGGGTACATGCTGGTGGTCAGCGTTGCATCACCCAGACATAAGGCCACCTACTTCTGAATTGAGCTCTTCTGTCTTGTTCCCTGTGTTTCTGTAAACTGCTCCTTCTTATTGTAACTTTAGCTGTGCCAGTTCCAAATTTACTGGGCTAAAAAGGGAGCAGATTATTTCCTGCCTTTGTCTTTTATCTTCAGGTTTGCTTGCATGGATAGTAACGTCATAGAATGTCCCAGCTGCTAAAAGCATAGCATGGATTGACTAGAAGGGTGGGAGGCAAGATGGACTAAGGGTCCTTAGCCCTCTCCTCAAGTTAGAATCACGTTCTTTGTGTTTTTTTGAGATCCTTCCCCTGACAGTAGCTACACAGCTCGTGTTCTCATTCTACAAAGTATTCTAAGGAGCTTTTCTCTAAAACATTTTGCATCCACAGGATTTACATCCTGGGTAATACCATTTTGTCTGTGCCACATCCAGAGATTTTCAGTCTCTACAACTGAAATTGTTTTAAGAGCTGTTCAAGTCATGTTTAGGGTATAAAACAAAGCAACTCATTAGCTTGTATTTTACAGGGATGTAAATGAACAGGAACTTTTTCTAAACAAAATAATGTTTTCTGCTCCTTTTCAATTCGTGGTTCTAAAGGACCTATAATTCTGAGCAAAGCTTTCAAAAAAGCAGTTCCTAACAAAAGCTCCCAGTGAGTTCTGTGTAATTATTTTTAAATTAGTGGCTGCTGTCAGGACAGTTTAGATTTGCGCACTGAAAGCTGTAACTATCAGAGATGCTACCGTGTTCAAATACAATCACGCTGTGTTTGTTACAGTACTAAGTAATCAAATTGGAATTTATTTTACTAGAAAGCTTTTCAAGGATTGCTGGCAAGCTAAACTCCTTTCTTTCTAACAAAGACAGTTACCTTTGATCTTCGACTGCTATCTTCAGCTTGAAAACCTTGTTCCATATTAATATGCTACAAGAAGTTCTACGGTTCTAAATGTGGATGGAATATGAGAAAAGTCTTGTGATATCTGTGTTGCAACTGTAACTCACAGGCTCCTCAGCATAAGTTTAAAAACAGTTTTGTGATGAAAGATCTTTATTTTGACACTTAGATTAGGTACAAATGTTTCTAGAAAAATAAAAGAACAAACAATACATTCATACAGATGTTCTCCTGATGCTTGTCCCGATCTGACCTCCTTACTAGTGATTACCTGTGTTGTTCTTGTCACCTGAGGTTCAGTGGGAGCTTTGAAGCCTCTGCGAGCTGGGGGAAGCTTGCACATAGGTCCCATAGCTGGGGGTGCACCCTGTGATCAGCAGCAGGAGTGCTCCTGAACAGTGATACAGCCTCCTATCTATGAAGGAAAGGGAGCCTGCAGAGCCATCCCGTAATGAAACTGCACGGTGGAGATAATAGGACCCCTGAGCATTAGCATTGCAATTGCAAATTACTCCTGGCTCTTTTCTCTTTACTGGTATTTTAAAATCTGTGGTTTATAGTTGGCAAGTTCAGGAAGGCTGACCTCCGTTAGCTAGGTGTGTCCTCCAGCAGTCTATCTTGTGGTTGCTTTGCAACTCTAATTGGCCTTTCATCGTGCTCCTTGTAGTTGCCTCTGTCTCTGTCCTCCGCTCCCATTCAGCCCTTGGACACTTCATTGCTAGTTGGATTGAAGTCATGAAGCTGCTTCTGTTTCTATTTAGGTCAGAAACCCTGAGCTGTAATGTGCCTGGTTAGCACCTACATCTGGGGCAAGAAGGGTTTGGATTTTTTCCTCTTTCAGCCTATAAATAGTGCTTTCAAGATATTTTTGCCAGGTCAAAGATGAAATGTATTGGCAGGATCATATGAAGAGGCAGGTACTGCCAATGCTGTGCTGTACCCGTTTTGATTTAGCAACCCAGACATTTCAATTCAGCAGCTTTCACATACAATTCAATTCACCTACCAGAATAAATGTCCCTGCAGAATATGCACTTAACACTTGTGCTGCATGGGAAAGTTAAGGCTGTATAATCATCCACATCATTGCAGCTTTACAGTTTTTTGTTAAACTCTGTAGAACTTCAATTTCCATATAGCCTTCACTTCACAGTAGAAGCTCTTGTAGGAGTGCTTCAGTCTGTAGCTTTTAATATTTAAAAATCTGGTTTGATTAGCTAAATAGGTGAAATAATAAGGCGCTAACTAAGTAGTGCCAAAGTGTTGGGGTTAATGGGTCACTTCTGTAATTAGGACAGAATACATTGATACCCTTTCTCAACACATTGTATTATTGTCTGAAGTAAGAAAAAAACTCTTTGATCCTCACAGTTCTTCCTTTCTTCCAAGAGACAGCTTATTACTTCCTGCTCTCACGAGGAGTGACACCAACCTTTTTTTTTTTTTTTCCTGCTTTGTTGTTTGTCACCTCACATCCAATGTACAACAGCCTTCCGCCTTGCCTATGGTTGGTTGTAACATGTTAACCTCTTTTTTTTTTTTTATCGGGATAGTGGCTAGATAGCAGTTGTGCCAAGATAAGCAGCTTTTTATTCAGCGAAATGATTCAGACAACATAGAAATGCAAAACATGGCTTCTTTAATTTGCTTTTGTCTAGCTTCCGTTGACTCAGCTCATAACCCATATGTCTAGAAGTGCCCTTCACATCTAGAGAGACTTAGGTGGTTGAGCTTCGCAAAACATGTTTAATGATCTTAGTGCATGTGGTCCCCCATTCTACAGTCTCTTCTTACCCAGAAAACTGTATGTCCATCCTTGACAAAGCTGACATAATGGGGTTTGACCCTATAACGGTTAACAGTGGTACTAACTGGGTGTTGACATCCACAAGTTCAATGGACAGTCCAGAAGCCCTGATGAATTCAGAAAGCTTAAACCGTCACAACAGGAGTTGGGGGATGGAGGTGCTCCATAAGAACAGGCAAAAATGAGCTGTCCTTTTTTTTGAAAGAAATACTTTAAAATGATCTAGATCTTTCACACAACTTCATTATAGGTAGAGGTAGGTTTGTTACCTTGAAGTTGAGCATCATTTTTGGCACTGTTTTCAATTGCTTATTCCTGTACCAAACTTCATCCTGAAAATAACCATTGGATGTTTTCACTGAAACAGACCTAGAGAAGAGGACTTTGTATTTCTCAACATGGATATAAGCTGGAATAAGTCTGTTGCTTTTTTCATCATGTTTAAAGTCTCATCATAGCTGACTGACATTCAGTCCTATAGGCACGCTTTCAACCAGTAATTAAAATCTGATGCAAGATGTGCCTCTCTTGTTTCTGTATAAATTCCTTGCATTTGGTCAACTATAAGACTGTGTAATAATCTCAGTGCATGTCCACCTAGGAGAGATTTATTTGAGTTATGCAGATACTTTAGCTGAGGTACCATTTGTACTCACCAAAGTCTACCTCAGAACTCAGATATTCAGCAGGGCTTTCTCTTTCATTGCTTCGTATGACTGTAATTGCCCCTCTTAGTGAAAACAAGGCGATTTAGTCTGTCAGAACTATCTGTCTGGTGTTCTGATTGAGGCAAAGATCCCATAGAAAAACACATGTATTCCTGTTATCAGTTGTGTAATTGCAGTTGCCATAAATTAAAAAGATCACTTGAAGGAATATAGTTAAATTCAACAATTTGCTGGTGTTTGAATACTTTATAGAGGAAGTTGGAATTGTTTTTACTGGAAGAGGGGGCACAAAAGAATTCCCTAACTTAGTTTTACACAGAAAAATCGTAGGTTTTAGAGAGAGAATTTCTGTTAAGGAAGATTGAAGCAATGGTATTTCTGCATTGGGGAAGTAACAGTGATTAAGATATCGCCAGAGCAATATACTGAGAGTGAAATAATTTTTAAAATTTGGTTCCAAATATATTTGTCTAAGTTTTTTATTATAATTTTCTTTTTCCTTTCCAGAGTGAAGTTTACTTTCCAAATCTATTTTCTTTTTTACAGTTGGCTACTTTCTGATGTGGCTTTGTGCTTGATTTTTACAACCCTATTGACCTTTTGATCTTACGAGCATTTAATCATAAGATGTTTATACAAATATTGTGCCAAAGGTTTGTCAGGAGCATGGCTTTAAGTTCTTAATGCTCCAGTACACTTATCTGAACCATGCAAGTTCAGTATAGTTGGTTCTTACATTTTGTTTGCAAGTAGTGTTCTTTTTTAAACCAGAAATGAAATATATGTGAGTACAAATCCAGACACGAGGCCAAATTTAAAACAAAACATACATCGTTTTTAAACCAAAAGTGAAATATGTCTGAGTACAAATCCAGACACCAGGCCAACTTTAAAACAAAACCTACATTTTTGTAGAGATTATAAATTGTCAGATATGCCACATACTTTGAGAAAAGAAAGCTGCTGTTATATCTGCCTGATGCAGACTGTACCCTTGATATATAGCCCATAGTTTACATTCTTTTTGATTAATTTTCCACTCTGTTTCAGTTATCTCCCTTCTGCTTTTCTATCCATTTCCATATAAAGCATCGTTATTCCTCATACAGCGTGAGAGGCTTAGTCTCCTCTTGGATTTAATTTACCTTGCATGATAATGGAGAAAATCTGGCATTTTCTTTCAACAACATGAGCCATGTGTCTTGATTTGCTCTGAGACACTGAAAACAGAGCAGAGCTTCCTGAATTGATGTAGATCAGAACAAAATTCATCTGAACTAGCCTCTTGTGACACTGATTACAAACTCTGCCAAGGTTCTGTAAGAGGAGAACAGCACAATATTTTTGAAAGTACATCCTACTCCTGTGTCTTTTTTCCCTGTAATTTGATTTCTTCTGGCAATTAAAAAGGTGAAACTCAATGGGTTTGGATTTCTTTTAAAAACTTTAAAATGCAGACACTGTTTTTGAAAGCCTGCTTAACTTCTGTGAAGCTCTAATTACTTCCTTTAGAATGCTTTCTTTTTTTTTGCATAGAATCATAGAATGGTTTGGGTTGGAAGGTACCTTTACAAAACAAGCCCCCCATCCCTGCCCCCCCCCCCCCCGCCCCACCATAGGCAGGGACATCTTTCACTAGATCAGGTTGCTCAAAGGTACATCCAACCTGACCTTGAACACTCAATGATAGGGCATCCACAACTTCTCTGGGCAACCTGTTCCAGTGTAATTTTCATTTAAATCCTGTACAGTTTATTTAAAAAGGAAAAAAATGTGGTTCTCACTGAGTTTCTTCTGGGCTAGGTCATGAAATTTGTCGTGGAAATGGTTATTTGGCTATGTTTCTGTCAAGACCCCATGGAAAATTGAAATAATTCCTTGCTGGTAAATAAAAACAATGACTGGGTGTAGCACAAATGCATATAGAATTCAAGTTAATCTTTAAAGAGAAACTGCTGCAGCTACAAGTTGTGTGCTAAAATCCATTAGATAACAAAGCTTCTCTTTTTGATTATTGTGTGTTGTCATTTTTCTGAATGTAAGATTCTTGAAAGTGACCAACTGCCAGCACTTACTAGAACCGATCCTAGTGTAAGTCAGTGCTAAGCAAGGACTCAGCATATTGCATGCTCTTTGGTAACCGTACTGTACGAGCTTCTAAAACTTTTATAATAAGTTATTACTGCAGTGTGGAAATAATCAGAATCTAGTAGTTTTAAGAGTAATTTTATGGCCTGAATGAACATACGAACATCTTTACTGATTCAGATCAAGGGCCCCTCTAAAGAGTAAGAACTGGGCATGCATATATGCACATATGGTAATTACTCCTGATGCTCTCCCAGCCTCCAGCTATTTTCAGGTCAAGGGATTTCCTGAGCTGCTTGTGATCGTCTGTTTCATATCCTTTAGTGGGTCTTCCTTCCACGACTTCTCCATTCTTCCCTTGCACCCTATACCTTTCTCACATTCACAACATCCTTTGGAAAGGTTTTGGTTTGTCTTTTTTTGTTCTACGGTTGCTGTTGTAGTTTTTGTTTTTTGTTTTCGTTTTTTTTTTTACAACTATTGCTGTCCATTACCTGAATAACTACCACCTTTTAATTATTTTGAAACTGGTTCCCACTGGGAACCAGAGATTGATTCAGTGATCACACACGCTTATTAGTAATTCAGCTCTTTCATCCCTGACTTCACAGAGAACTTTTAACTTAATACCATCTAGTCCTGGTATTTGTTTCTGTGCGTTCGGTCTAGCTGTACTCCAGCCTCTCTCAATAGTTGTTTCCGAAGCAAATTGATAATAAGGTAATACAATAGCAGATTATTCCCCCTTTTTTATTGGTATGGTTCTTGAGGGCTTGATAATACAGCAGTTTCCTCTTTTTCCTTTTTTTTTTTTTCATTTGCAATGGTTTAGATTGTGCTTTCGAGGAATCATTTAATTATTTTTCATACAGTGGTGGAATAGTCTTAAAATATTTGCAGACTGTAGAACCATCATTGTTTCTGGTACTTAAAAATCACTGAGGAGTTGCATGTGGTAAAATAAATGCAAGAAATGTGAAACGAGAGTATCCTGGAAAGTTCAAGCAGGTCCAATTCTGCTTGCATATTAAAATGAAGCTGGAAGTTGAAGATACGCTAATTATTTATCAGTTACGTATCTTTTAATTAATTTTACCCACAGTACAAATATCCATCTCACGTTTGACTTCTGAGTGGTTCACCTATAAATACACAAAACTGTCATACTTGATTTCTTTTCACCAGTGCTCAGTGAAAATCTGCTTTATAAAAAGGGGATATTCCCATCATGCTAAACTTGCATTGCACTAGGTGAAAGCGTATATTCTCAATTTCTTTGTTGACCAAATCTAGAAATTAGACTTTTAGAAGATGCTCATAATTATGATGCTGTTCGTCCTTCATTTTTTCTAGTGTTTCACAAGGGAAGTCCAATTGCTTCCAAGCAGTTCTAGTAATGTTTGTCCAGAGCTAGATTAGTTTGCACTTTATAGAAATAGATTTACATCCTCAAACAGAACAGGGGCTTCCCTATCATGCCACTCCAGTCACCACCAGTAGTCCTGCCCCCCTGGCAACTGCCAAACAATATTTCTTCCTTTCATCAACTATAAACTTTGTGGTTTGTGTCAATTGAAACTAAAATAAAATTACCATTGATAACATCCAGAAGATCTGGTTATGGTCTGACAGAATACTTAGCATGTTCATGTGTGAACGTGCAAAGAATTTCCATTTAAATGTGCTAGCAGTATTTAATAACTTGTACGTACTATATAACACTTACGTAGTGCCTGTGTTGGATTTGTAGTTTGAATGTGTTGATGAAGGTTTTAATTTCTCAGAAGTCTTTCCAACAAGCAAAAACTAAGCTGACTAAGCTAGCTTTTTGCTAGAAAACTTTGGAACACCCTGTCAATGTAAAATATGTTGGGATCTTTTAGATCAGAAAGACAGATTTGAATGCCAGCAATCTGAGAAGCCTGCCCTTCTGATGGAAAGAACACCAACCTCTTGGTTTTTGCTTCTTCAAAGTAATACGCGTTCTTTTGAGATTGTGTAAAAAAAGTTGTAATCAGTTCTTCAAGGAGACATTCAACAGAGAAATGTAAAGATTACAAATGAAAAAAATTACATTAATATTGCCTTAGATTAAAAGAGGAATTAAATGAGATGAAGCTAGACACTAGCTTCAGTATAGCTTTAGATACTACTGTAAAGACCAAAAAGAGCTAACGGATAAGTAAAAGCCCCTAGAATTGATTCAGTATGACAGGTAATCTCTTGGACTTTTAGAGGGATGAAGCTCTGTTGGTTTTCTTGGTTTATGAAAACAATTGTTATTATTTAAAATCTGAAAATACTGATAAATTGTGGGTGTGATACTGTCCTTTGTTTGGAAGAAAAGATGAAAGTCTACTAAAGTACTAAAAGCAAAAAGTTGAACTGACTTTTCCACGCTTCTGTGTTTGGTTTGGTTTTTTTATAGGTGAAATGAGGAATGATTTATATATCACTGTGGAAAGAGGAGAATTTGAGAAAGGCGGGAAAAGTGTGGCCAGAAATGTGGAAGTGACAATGCATGTTGTGGACAGCAGTGGTCAAATTTTAAAGGTATCTGTTGCATGTTTTTCCTTGCTGGAGTTAATTTTTGATACACTTTCTCAGCTGTAAATCATCTGTGGCATTGTTTGAAGACTACAGAATCACTCTAGAAAGGTCATGTTTATCTTTTAACATCTTAGATATCCAAAGTATTTCCACTTTGCTTAAAACCTTTATAAAATGCATGTTTTAATTTTTGTGATCAGTTATGTGGGTCAGATAAACACCTATAATTGCCAAGCAAATAACTAATGATTCCATTAAGATGCTGGAAAATGTTGAAGCAAGATCAAGTTTTGAAGAATTTTTTATTTCATAATAATTATTCTTAGTAGCTAAGCTACTTGCTCATGCTACACAAAACATGTTTTGATCATTTTCAATTTTTGCCTGATTTTAATAAATCAGACATCCTTGATGCAAAAATCACCACTGTATCAATACAAGAATAAATTAATGTTCCTTCTTTTGTTCAGATTTGATTGCATGCTGCTGGTGATAGCTTACAAACAGGCACTGTTTTATATTTTAATTATTAATAGATGACCGTTTCTCAGATTTTTTTCTGTACCAAAAGATTTCTGTTCACCTTCAACCTTTTCCATCCATATTTAGCATCTTTTTTTTTTCCTTATGTTTGAAAGTACTTTTTTCACATGTTCTGCGTGATACTGAGGGCTGTAGGGTAACAAGATGAAGAAAGACTGACACAAATAGTCTGGTGCAAATTGTGTGTGTGTGAGTGTATGTGAACAGAGATTGTGCGTATAAATGCATGGCATGCAATGTATGTATGGTTTTGTATATATAAAAATATATATAAGCATTTGTGTGTGTATCTTTCATATATATATACCCATAAAAAATAAAGGATATTAAGATGCGAAGGTGATTGCTTATAATTGCTGAGGAGAAAAGCTACAGCTTATTTTTCCCACAGAATTAATAGGTATCCCCAAGTCAGGACTTCTCTGGAGAGACTGTCAAGGGTGTTGCAAAGGCAACCAACATTTTGCTCCTTCCTAATCAGGGAATCCGGGTTTCTTTTTTCATTCTGGGACATATCACTGATAACAGCAGGGTTACAGGCTTGTTTCAGAGGACTGAAGATCTTAAGCCTGTGCTGTTCTTGTGTCAGTTAAATTCTTGTTTGTTGCTTGGGCGTAATACTGGACCATGTTGTGTGATCGGACTCTACATTTGTTGCTTAAGCCTTCCTAATCACCCAGGTTCCCCTACACAATACTTTGATTCTCATTGGTGTGGATGATTCTTGCTGTTTTTTCTTATCAGCAGATATTAACAAAGTGCTACTATTTTTGTGGGTTTAAAGATATTAGGCATTATACCACATGTGACATTTATTATATGAATGCAAATATTAAATAGTCTTCCTTGTAAGAACAGTCCTTGATGACATCTCTCCAGTGAACTAATCTGCCTTTAATCTCTAATCAATGCTTTTTATTCATTAGGATTTTATCTCATTTGGCTCTGGAGAGCCACCAGCCAGCGAGTACCATTCCTTTGTGCTTTATCATAACAATGGTCCCAGATGGGCTGAGCTGCTGAAACTTCCTATCCCTGTGGATAAATTCAGAGGAGCACACATCCGCTGTGAATTCCGGCACTGTTCCAGTAAGCGCTGTTCACGACTTCTGCTAGTTTTCTCCGTTACAGCTGCAGTCAGCACATGAGTTTCCATAATACCTCAGGAAAAAGACAGCTGCATGAACTTTCTCTGTAATGCCTTCATGACACAGCTTCTCAGGTTTGCAGCTCTACTTGGTGGCACTCAGTGCTTTGGTAAAGCCTAAATACCAGGAGAAACCAGTCTAGTTTTATTAAATAGAAAGAGGCAACATTGCAGCTGCAAATGTAAACAGAATTTTAGGTAAACTCAAAATGCAGATTTCGAATTTACCTGGTGAATTATCCAAAGTTATGCCTTTTCCTCAATACATTTTTAGCAGTCCAACCAATGGGAAACATACAAAGATTCATCATGGTCAATGAACAAATAAATATCACTTTTATATTGCCTTTTTTTTTTTTTTTACTTATAAAATTCCAAAATTCTCTGTAAACATTCTGAACAACTTTAGAGAGGATTTTGAGGTAAAAATTGAAGTCTGGGTCCATGTTCTGCATACCAAGGTATGTGAGACAGGTTTCATAGCTATGGTGCTGACTGCTGTCAAGCTTGTAGAGAAAGGTGGATAAAATTGTACATCTTTTAAACTGCTGCTGTTGTTTGGCTCTTTTTGGTGATGTAGATAGAGCAAGATTTTATTTTTTCAATTGCCTTTATGGAAAGTGGCACACGCAGTAAGTTATAGTATATTTAGATTTCAGGTACATAAACTTTAAAATGTAAGGAACAGGTAATATAGGAAGAAATTTGCATTGATTTCTTTTTAAGATTTCTTTTATAAGCTATGAAGCAATAAAGGAAAAACATCGGTGGTATGTTTCAAACAGGTGATACATTTTTGCACAGTCTTTCCCATGCAGTACAAGTTGGATAGTTTTGTTACGATTGCCTACACCACCCCAACTGTGCTAAACTGTTGTATATATACACATTTGATGAAAAACTGGTGGATTTTCAAAAGTGTTCAGCATCTGCACTCATTGGCTTCAGTAAAATCTTCACCATCTCAGTGTTTTGTAGCCTGCTTTATATTTAGGTGATAGATGGGTTTTAGAATTTGAGCTTAGGCATCCGAGTTTGAAAATGTTATCTCCTGTCTAACTTTCATGTAAGGAACAGTGACATCTTCAGTCATATCTATAGAGGGCAGATACCTTATTTGAAAGTAGAAGTGCAGTGTAGCCTGAGGCTGACCTAAAATGGAGACCAGTAGGTAGAAGCTACTATAGGGGATAATTGTCAAAAAAGACCACCTTTTCTTTTCCTGTTGGACATTCTAGGTCTCATTCATTTGGGTTTCCTGGCATTCTGTATATTGCTAAGTCTGCATATCTGGTGGCTTCCATTATTTCTTGTTAATAAATGCCAAATCATTCCAGAATACTGCTTTCTGATTTACAGTGAGATAAAGGAGACCATTACAGGAGATAACGTGCAAATCTGAAAAGAAATTTAAGATAATCTTAGTCTGACTAGCTGAAAATGGCTTCCAGTATACTTTCTAATGTTGTATTATACCCATTTATTTTGTCTAAAATGTATAATACTAACTTTAAGAGCTGCTATTTACATATATATTTCAGCAAAAGAAAAGGGTGAGAAGAAGTTGTTTGGCTTTTCTTTCGTGCCCCTGATGCAGGAAAATGGGAGGACGCTGCCAGATGGCACCCATGAACTCATTGTACACAAGGTAATTTGAATTAGTAATCGTTACTTGTAATGACTCCTCTCAAACATTCTTTAAGTGCCCAGAAACATTAGGTTGAAAAAGTCTGTATTCATTACCAAATGAGTGATAATCTTGTCACCATTAAAGTATCCATTGCTGATTGTTTAATGTTAAGCTTCCTGTTACAAACTGCAATCAAATCTAGGTATGTGTTTCAGTGCACTGGTTTTACTAAGTCTCACTATTATTTTACGTTGTATTTTTAACACACAAAGTGACCCCGTGATGCCCTCTTACTGAATCGCTGAAGTTGGAAAATCAAGCAAGCTTATTTATGCAGATCTACTTAATGTTACCATTTTTAGAGAAATTTCAGTTTTGTGGAATTTTTGTTTCCACATTTCACAGTTATCTTTGCGTTCGAAGGATTTGATATGCTCCCAGGTAAATTTTAGATTTTAACACCAAAATTTGTATCTATTCATTTGATACAACCTGTGCAAATTTGTTGACATGAAGCTATGATCCAAAACCAAAGTTGCAAAAGGCATAGTGAAAATCCATCAATTTGTGGCAGAGAAACAATAACAATACATATGATTCAGGGATTTGGTCCTTTTTTTTTATGCAGTACAGTTATTTTAACTGGTTTGTTTTCACAGTGTGAAGAAAACACAAACCTTCAGGATTCTGGTCGCTACCTCAAACTCCCTTTTTCAAAGGGAATCTTCCTAGGAAACAACAGCCAAGCAGTAAAAACCACTAAAGAGTCCTTCTGGATTACGTCCTTTCTCTGCTCCACTAAACTCACACAAAATGGTAGGACATGTTGATTATTTAAAACATGATGAATTCAAATGAGTGTCACAGCTAGCCTTTTCTGTGCCAAGCAAGCATGGATGTACTCAAAAATAGCTTATGTTCTATCCATTTTACAAGCCGGTTTTCTCCATAATTTTTTATATCCAGATGGAAACCAGTGCAGCATGATAAACCACTGATTTTAAGTAGTTCAAGAATACTTTTTAGATTAACATGATATTGGAATCAAATGCAGCACTCTTGGAATCAACTATCAAAACCCAGCTGCTTTACAAAACTTCTTAATCTGTTTGTTGTAGAGTTTTTATGAAATACTTGTTGTAGGCCTTAGGCTGTGGCAGTTTGGTTTTAATTAGGCACATACTGTTTTTTTGTTGTATCACTTCTCTTCCTTAAAGCCAACAAACATTTACTACTACTTAAAACAATCTTACACACTGGATATAAGGAGCAGCAGATAGAAATAGACGTTTGCGCTCTTTACCATTGCTCTGTATAAAATTCTTAAGATTCTTGTTTATTTGCTGTATTAACTACAGTTTGTAACTGAAACAGCTTTTCAAAAATTTCTAAATATTGTGTATTTGCTTGGTAAAGTGTTTCTGACCATACCTTGATATCTCCACAGTTTTATATTATTATTTCTGAGCTGTTTATCACAGTTTTAAGATCTTTCTTATCTCTCTCGTGTGTGAATGACTGTGTCTTTACCCTTCTTATATGTATGATGATAAAATTGCTAATTGCTTGCCAATCGATTATAGGTGTTTAACAACTACTAGAGCAGCTTTTAAGATTGAAATAATCATCTTAATTTTCACCATTTAGTAGCAAGTGTCCAAAATAGAACTATGTGCAGATAGTAAGTGGTCTGTTTCACTGTGCACATCCATTCTGTATTCTCATAGCAATTAGCTTCAAAGTAATAAAAGTTAGCCAATAAAAGATTATCCCAATGGTTGCTAATAGGCAATCGGAGACTAAATTTTCTTCAGTTAAAGGCCTTGATTTAGGAAATCACATGAATCTACTGGTACTTACACATGCATGAAAGTGATGCCCGGAACTTAAGTGTCTCACTGATAAATAGTTGCGCTATTGTCTAGGGTTATAATACTAATTTACGTTCACAGTACAGGAGTTATTTTGTACTTGATGTAAATAGATGTGTGCCATAGGGCATAAAATTTCCTTTTTTTTTTTTTTTAACCATATTCTGAGTAAGAGGGTGTAGAATATCTGAATAATATTGATCCCCTTTTCAGCTCTGAAAGAGTTAACAATTATTTCAGCAGTACTTCAGAGGGTGGAAATATTTTCAATAGACAGGCTCATATTTTCTCCAAGGATCTTCTTTGGGAAGTTCATCTTGGTGAGTTTCCAAATCCCCATTCTTTTAAACAAAAATTTGCCAAAACCTATTGCATGCTCAGAAAATGAACATAGAGCAAAGCATGTGGATATTTGGTCATGTGAGCATTACTTCAGTTATCCCTGAGAGAATGTAGCATATTTATTAAAAAAATACAGGAGTAAAAAGATCTATGTGTACTTTTTTAGTAAACATTTGCATTAGTATTTTTGAAAATTTCTGATTATTTTTTAATCTGTTTTTAAGTTTGGAGATTTTTCTGAAGTTCTCAGAGATCTGCCAGTGTCTACAAACAACAATGTCCAGCCTGGAAATGAATTGAAAATTATGCTATTGGTCTGGCCATGGGGTGGGGGAGGACCCCAAACCCAGACTTGTAAAGGGTGTGACTGAATTAGGCCACAGCTTTACTAGTGTGCTGGGAAATTTTACTCAGCTGTCATTCTCTCATTGATTGTTCCCACATGCCATCAGCTCTCATGCATATTAAAATTATGGGGACTGGGGGAAGGAGGCTGACTCCCAGTTGTTGGGATCCATAAGTTCCTTACCCTGGATACTTTGGAGGGGTTTTTAGGATTATTTCCAAACAATGTTCAGAGACCTTCTAACCAGGGGAATCTGTGCGTTCATCAACATATCGCATAAGAAGCATCCTTATTTAATCTGTCTGCTAGTTAGCTTTTCCTTAGCTTGACTTTTGATCCTGGATAGTTAATCAGTTAATGTTAACAAAAAAGTATATCAGCTTTTATATATTACATTTTTAGCTGGATAGTTATATTTCATTATCCTAAAAAACCCAAAAGAGTGTGAGAGAGAACATACTCTTTTTCTACTGAGTAGTTATCAATACAGTCTTAGTTTCTGACATACAGGAGGGATCTCTGCTTGCCAGAGACTCGGGATCCATCCAGCAAGTCAGAATATTTTAGCAAGTTGGCATCCGTTCATTTCTCAGCACTGATCGGCACATCCCCAGTAAGCAGCTGTTCGTCAGCAGAGCAACATGCTGTACAGCATGTCTGTTGCAAGGCAGAGGTGTAATCCATATATCTGCATTTTAAAAAAGGCCAAACTGGTGATAAATAAAACAAAAGTAAGAGGGGTCAGCTTTCCAGAGTGACCCCAGTTCGGAGGGAGTGTTGGAAACCACAGAAAAGTAGCCTGTTGGAAGAGGAATGCAGACCACCAGTTCTGAAATTCGCCTTTTACCTTTTGAAGTGCAGTAGTGCTATGCCAGGCCAATTTCTGATGTCTCAGGATTTGTAGGAGAGAGATGGAAACATCATCCCAAACCACTTCCTTAGACACATGATTCTAAACCTTTTCTTAAACCTAGCGCTTTAGATTTAAATTACAGACTTTGAGAAGGGAAGTGTTTTGCTTGGTAGGAATGGTAGGTCAGGTGTAGCCTATTTTTAATGTACAAATCTGATCAGGAATAAGATAAGGCATTGGAAATGTTGTTCTTCAGTAAAATTTATCAGCGACATTGACTTTTTCCCTTTTCCAAAAGTATGTTTCTCTAGTGGGCCTATTTTGGGAGACAATTTTATATTCTCATTTCTCTTAATACATGACACATTGCTATCCCTTCCCCTTGTGATTCACATGTCAGATTTTCTAGTCATGTCATTTATGCTTGGGCTATTTGCTAATGTTATCTCAGCAATGTCTTTCCTCCTTAGCGTTTTCCTTGAAATAAGTGCTTTGAAGTGAGTGTCTGACATTTGCTTTCTCTTTCTTTTTTAATCTCCCAACAAATCCCTGAGTGTCAACTATCTTCCCACCAAATTCCTCCAGCAAACCTGTAAAGAAATATTTTTCCTGCTATGAACTGACAGCTTTAGCTAGTCTCACTACTCCTCAACTTAAGTGGAGGCTTAAACAGAATAAAGTGTAGAAGTCCATCTAATTATCCAAAAGACAAATGCAGTTCACTGGATTTGTAATGCTTGTTTCTTGAAAATTCCCGACAGAAGGAATAATAGGACACATCATTTGTCCTTGATCTTTGGGATGTCTCTGATGCGCGTGTGGGACCCTTCAGCGCTCTTAGTGCAACTCAAGCATCTCTCTTAATCCAAATCATTCCATACTAGCAGAAGGCGAAACAAATCAAAAAAAGAAACTTATAAATGCATAAAACCAATTTGAGCTTACCAAAACCGATTCAAGCAGCAAAATATTAGTGGAATAGCATGTAGGGTGTTCGCTGTTAGCAGCTCTGGAGAGATCTGAATATAGGTGGAGATTTATGTCGTGTTATTAAAGACACAAATATTACTTCATTTTTTGCTGTGAGAGGGAGGAGCTTTACTGGAGCAAACTGGGAAAGAAATGACATGAAGATGGGTGTGGCTCAAATGTTACTTGAGCGTGAAAAGAGTCTGGTAGAAAGCACCGAAACAGTTGCTGAACTGAGAGGAACACTTACTATTAGCTACTTAGTTTGATAAGTACTGAGAACATTTCAGAAGAACTGGATTCTTCTAAGATATGGCTGGACAGGGATCAACTAGACCCGTGGTTCATCTTGAACTGATGGAAGAACTGGATGGTGGTTAAGGTTTTCTGCTTCAAACACCCATGCTTTGAGAAATTCTGAAAAGCTGGTTAGTGAAATGTGGAAGTAGTAAACCTGAATGTAAAGGAGCTTAGGGATTAATTTAATTCAACGGTTCAAAAATATGTGGAACTTTTTGCTCTGAATACAACTTGAAAGGAGCGCTGCAGACGTGAACAAGTGAGTCATGGGCAGAAAATGTGAGGAGAACCTGCAGCAGAAGGGAAAAAAATAACAGCAACGTGTCAGAATACAGCAAGGGTCAGGGTCAAATAAAAACTGCTGAGAAAAGCCAAGCCAAGTTTGCAAAAGTCTATTTTTAGGATATTGAATGGTATGGGACATAAAATTCCCAATCTCATAGTGAGGTGGGGGGTTTTGTATGTATCTAAAGCTGAAAGCACTAACACATGACCTAAGGGTAATAAAAATAGTACCTACATTTAAGACAAGTAGATGAGCATATACGTTACCTGAGCCATCAGTCTCCAATGAATTTTATGCAAGTATTTACAAGAGATCACAGATGAAAAAATGGACTTGTAGCTAAATGGAATGTGCTGTAAGATGAGTTTATCAAAAACATATCATGCCAGAATAAACTACTTAATCTTTCTTTTCAAAGTTTTTTTTTAAATTATTATTATTCAGAGAAATGTAGCAGATCTAAACCATCTGGACTTCAGTAGCACACTACATGGGAAGTTAGAAAAGATATGGATTAGAATAAGAATTTTAAAACTGGTAAATAAGGGCCTAAAGGGAACTGGCAGCTTGCACTATAATGTAAGGAATTTCCTTCCTGAGTGGAAGGAAAATAATACTAGATCTGAAGCATTAGGCCTGGGATTGATCTCTTGTTTGGAGGGGTGGCAGGAGGTGGGGATAGGAGCTGCATCACTAAAACCTGAGATGCTGGAGAGCCTGTTGATGAAATTTGCTGCTAATATGTAGTTGAATGGGCTCATCAGCTGAGAGGGAAAAATCAAAATCTGATACAGGCAGAACAGGGTAACTTTGATTTAAATAATTAATAAGAAAGAGTAGAAATTGGATCAAATCTAATGGTAGAAAAGGCAGGGTCGTATCCTAGTGGATACTCTTGGGGATTCTGCTGTACTCGGGGAGCTGAACAGTACTAAACAGGAGAAAGACCTGTTTGTGTCACCAATATGATGTATCTGAAAATAACCCAAATTCTAGAACATAGGTCAGGTGTTTACAGCAGGCATATGAGCTTCCTAATGATATAGAAAACAGTGATGTAATCTCATCTGTAGTGTAGTTACCGTTTTGGTCAAGAAAGCTGAAGGAGAGTGAATTAAAACTGGAGGAAGTACAAAGACACTCAGGTATGTTTTAGCTCAGAAGAGTTTAGTTTCCAGAAGAGATTGTGTTGCTTATTAATAAAGCAAGATCTTAGAGGCATTGTGTTTATTGTCTAAAAAGACGTAGGAAGATGAGTATTTAAAATACATACAAACTAATAATTAGAAGACTATTTCTAGCTATCAGATGACAACTCTGGAAGGCATCCTTTAATGGGACAAGAGACAGCAAAATAATTCCATTTCTTAAGATGGGAGTTGACAAATATCTGAACAAGATTGCATGATATATTTGCCCCAGGAGACTGATTTTAGTGACCCAGTATTGTGTTCTTATGTTTCTATTGGTGGAGCAATTATGGAATGGAATGAAAATTTGTTGTTGGGCAGATCATATTATAGCAAATCTTGAGATGTTTTCTTTTGTTTTAATGAAGCCAGGTTTTGCTGAGTGGACTGTAATAGTAGAATTCAAAATCTGAAATGCTGCTTTGCTTCCAGCTTTAATCTTGCATTTTGTTTTTGCAGGAGATATGCTTGACCTTCTGAAATGGAGAACCCACCCAGACAAAATTGCAGGTTGCCTCTCAAAATTAAAAGAAATTGATGGTTCTGAAATAGTGAAGGTATATACCGTTCTATCATTTTAGATAATGAGAGAAATAATGTATTTGTGTGTCACAAAAATACCTATTTAATAACAAACTGTCTCTTATTCTCTCCAATTAGTTTCTTCAAGATACACTAGACACTTTATTTGGGATTTTAGATGAGAACTCTCAAAAGTATGGATCAAAAGTATTTGATTGTTTGGTAAGTTTCATTTTTTGATGATGCTTAACTCTATTTAAAAAATAAGTAAAAAAAATAAAAAGCTTTTTCTTTTTCTCTCACATTTAGGTTCACATAATAAATTTGCTGCAGGACAGCAAGTTTCACCATTTTAAGCCAGTAATGGACACTTACATTGAAAGTCATTTTGCAGGAGCACTTGCATACAGGTGAAGTCTGTACTTTTTCTATCTGATTTGAATACTGACAGTTATTGGTAACTAAGCAGAGTCAATCATTAGGTTAAATTAAACAGTATTATTAGAAATAAAATGCAATGCTTATATCAACACCCAGACTTAGGCCATTAAAAGAGTAAAACAACTTTAAGTTACCTGAAAGGTTACTTGCTGATGCTCTAACATTGGCTTCATTTTTGAATCTTTTTCTTCAGTGGATTTCTTTATTTGAATTACTTTGAAAAACATAGGAGCCTTAACATCATCCGGCTGCAACTGTGTGTCACTGTCTGTGTAGAGCAGTGCACTAATAGGTATCACTTACTCTGCTGTACTCTGTTTTTATTTGCTACCTAGACTTCCATTAAAACTGACGCAATTTAAAGAGACTGCAAACTAATGCATGGAATAGCAGGGATAGTTTGTGGTGGCAGGGTCTTGTCTGGCTTAACTGAGTTTGTGTATCCCTGTCAAAATCTTTCTACTGCATATGTAATGCTGGTATTATTTCCTGTTCTAATGAGATCTACTAGGTGGCTTTCAGCAGACTGAGAACCAAATGTAATACTGGGCCTGTAGCAATTAGTGAAATCTAGTCATATATTTTTTATTTTGTCAGTGTTTCTCATGTGACAGATAATTGGTTTGCAGTTTAAATGCAAAGTTAACCTTTCTCCCACTTGTGTGATATAATACTTTCTGATGTGATATTCTAGAGATCTTATAAAAGTACTGAAGTGGCATATCGATCGAGTCACCGAAGTGGAGCTGCACGAGCACATACAGGAAGTACTAAAGGTAATAAAACCCATCAAAGTCAATTATATATTTGAATAATGTATTCATGCAATACCAAGAAGTTTAACTTAGGAAATGAAGCAGATTATGTATAAATGATGGAATGGTAGTACTAATTCTAGGGAGTTGCAGACTCATTCAGTGCATTCAAGTTTGTTCATCTTTTTCTTTTGTCAATACATTGATCAATGGAGCTTACTACCGCTAGACTCTGGAGCTCTGTGTCCCGTACTGATTGAGGATATACATGATTAAGAGTTAGATCTAAGAAGTCAAATGTAGATTGCATTGGTAGTATTAACGTCTGATGCATAACTGTATCCAAGTGGCAGCCATGCATGCTGACTTAATGGTTCAAAGCTGATACTGGGGAATTCTACTGAAAATGGTGGGTTGGGTTGCTCTTGTTGTCCTGTTTTGTACCATCAACAAAGCACAGTGTGGAGTCAGGCTGAGTTGTACAACAAAATAATCCCATTTGGGACAGGTGCTACATTCTGAAAATAAAATTTCAGGATGGTACCCTTCTGTGCTTTTCCATGCTTCTGTTAACTTAGGTGTTAGGCCTGTATTTTTAATTTACATTCCAACAGTTTTGCAACTTAATTAAGCTTTTTTTTTATTATTGTTATCTGGTTACAGTTGACAGGAAAACAACTTTTAACAGGCAGAGAAATTCTAAGAACAGCTCAAAAGTTTGAGCCTATTTCTTATATTGGCCTTGTATGTTTATGCAATATATGATTTTGTAGCCAATGGCATGCAAGGGATGGGGGGGCAGTGTTGAGATTTTGCAGTTTTACATTTGTTAAAAAAAAAAAAAGTGTTCTTTGGTTTGTGGAGATTATGAAAGGCAAGGGAAGAGCATTTCTGAGAGTGCTTTTGAAATGTTAGTGTTTCAATAGAAAGATTTGCTAATATTAAATAACATGATGTCCCGTTTCAGACCCTTGTCATTATTTGAATGATATAATCATTGTGTGTGTTCTATTTAAAGATGAGCTGGTTCCTTTTTATGACTTATCTCTGATTTTGACATTTTTAGGCACAGGAATATATCTTTAAATACATAGTTCAGTCTCGAAGGTTATTCTCTATTGCCACTGGTGGACAAAATGAGGAGGAATTTCGCTGCTGTATTCAAGAGCTTCTTATGTCAGTACGTTTCTTCCTTTCCCAAGAGAGCAAAGGAGCTAGTGCTTTATCCCAACTACAAGTAAGTTTTCAAGCATGCCTTGCTTATTGCCAGTTTCCACGTCCAATATAGAAAAAGTATACGTGTCCTTACCTATATTCCCAGGAAAAAAAAGTGGGTTTTGCTAGAGCAAAATGGTATTTTCAGCTCATCGTCACACCTTTTTGTCCTGTAGTATGAAATTTTCATACCAGCAGCTTCTAATTTAATATTTAATATTGAATTATCATTACATTATAATCATATTAATTATATTGTGGGATGCAGACATAGTCATGTCTCTGTTTCGAGCATTTTACAGTTTAGTCTAACCACAGTGGAACTGAAGAATTTGAGCCATACAAAAGACTTATCTTTTTTTAATACTCATCTGGTATATTTATTTCAACTGAGACTACTAAAATTGACTAGTGCTAAAGCGCAGAGGCAAAACACACAGGAGATAGCTCTCTACATTGTGCCATGGATTTACCAACTTCTACAGCTCATAGATATACCGTGCTCTTCCCCTGGTTCTGTAACCAAAGGTGTTTAAGAACTCTTAAGAATTATTAATTTTTTAATCTCTGTAGAAAATTGTTCTTCCAAGAAAATGGCAAGTCAGAGAACAGAGTAGAGAGGTGGTTCTTCCATCTCATATCATGTAAACAAGTGGAGTGAAAAGGTAATAGCAAAATGATATAAGCCACCGCAGTTGGAATTTTTCTTCAGTATCTTTAACCCTTTATGTCATCTGTTCTGACACCAGTGTGAAGAACGGCTGAGGTACCAGTAGCTTTTCTCAATCAGCAGGATTTGGAGAGGAAGAAAGGAATGTCATTTCTAGCTTCCTTTCTTTGGCATTGCCCTCCTTTCTTTTCCAGTGTTTTGTTTCCATATTCATTATACTCACCAATGAATTTCTAACCCTATTATAGGATTGTTGAAGTGAACCAAGGCTTCTGTCTCGCTCCAAAATAAAAATGTTTGTTATTTGAAAAATGGAAGATACGGAGGCTGTTATATTACTTACATTAAAACAAAGCAAACCAAACCAACTCCACTCAAATCTTTTTATTCTGATATCAGCTGGCTTGTTAGCCTTTTAAAAACTTACTCTCACACATAGATTGTGAAGAATCTGTAAAGCACAAATATTTTTCTTCTAAGTTGAACTTTTTACTATCACTATGTCCTGGGAGAAGTGAACAGTCATTAGATAATGCTTAAGGGAAAATAGTCACAAGTGTAAGCCTATTAATGAATGTGAGGATATCTCTTCTGAAAACGTGAGCATTTTTAAAGCTACTAACTACCCTTGAGATTCTTTATGTATGAAAGGCATTTTTCTACAGTCACTTAAATTTCTATAGTTATTTAAATTCTATAAATGTCAAAACTATACTGCAATATCTAACTGTCCATTTGTGCCCCTTTCCTCTAGGCTGTGTTTCTCAGCTCATTCCCATCGGTGTACTCTGAACTTTTGAAGCTCTTTGATGTAAGAGAAGTGGCAAATTTAGTTCATGATGCTCTGGGCAGCTTGCCAACAGTCATGCATGGGGATGAGTCCCTTCAAGCTGTTAAATTGCAGAGTATTGGAAAAACTGTAGAGAGTCACCTGTACACTAACCCAGGTAAGGTTGCCCTGGTCTGCCTGCAGATAAGGAACTCAGATTGTGTGCTTGGTACACGGGCCAGCAGGTGCTGAAGGGAATAGTGTTGCGCAGAGTAATGCTTCCTGAGGGACAATTCTTGAAGCACTGCTCTGTACAAGCTGTTTGTTTACAAGAATACAGTTGGTTAAATTAAGTGGTTTGTTTTTTAAGGACAAAGACTCTTAAAATATAGTTTTGTTTTGATCTACTTCTGGCAATATGTCTGTGAAGGAAGTTTGCCTTATACTTTTAAAGTAATTATAAAGGAAAAAGCTTTACTAAATTTAATTTTTTTTCCTTTTTTTCTCCTTTGGGGACAGTTCAGCAAGCAGATTGTCACTTATCCATTAAGTCTTACTTGTGTAAGTCTTAGTAGTTCAGCACTTTCGATCCTCCATTCCTTAATGTAGCATAAAACGGTTACACAAATGCAAGTAGTAGTTGGTGCATAAAGTATATAACAGCATGATTATTTGCTATGCAGAAGAAAAAACTGCTGTGTGGTGGTGAGCCTCACATTGTTTTTTTTCTATTCTAAGTGAAACACATAGAAGTGACCAAATATTAAATTTGAGTTGAACTAATTTTGAAATAAAAGAATTAAAATAGAAGAGATTTAAAGAATTTGAGTAAGTGTTAATTTACTCACCAAAAGCCCTCTTGAGAGCTCTTTGGGTATTGGCTGTTGGAGTTCAGTAGAAACGGTAACTTTTACCATCTAAGGCATTCAAGATAAACACATTACAGTGATGAAGGTTCTGCAAAAACCACTAGGATATGCATAAATATTTTGAGATGCTGCAAAATAAAAGATGGGGTTTTTTTTAAATTAAAAAGGTAAAGAAGAGGTTTTTTTAAAAAAAAAATGCTTTCAGTGATTGTGCTTTAAAAGTATGAGCTCAAAGAAATGGGTAGGAAGTATTGGATCCTGGCTACTTTGCTTCATTCTGGTTGCCAAAACCGCTTACCCTTTCCCTTGCAAGCCTCCACGGCAGTCCATTCCAGAACAGTTAGCTCTCCCTAGAGCTGATTGATCAGACCTTTGATACTCAGGGTAGATGATGACATATTCATGGAGCAATGTTAAAGGCACTCCAACATACGTTTTTCATTTTTCAAACTACTTAGGGACCAGGTAGCATCATTTCCATTTTCCTCCCATTATCTTGGTTAGGTCAGCCTAACCAGAAGATCCAAATGAATAAATGTAATTGAAGAGAGTTATTTAATGCCATGTAAGGGACTCTTGGGGACTTCCTTGGAACTGTAAATCTGCTTTCAGCCATATGACAATTTTATTTTTTGTTTGCTTCCTTTTGTAAAAGTGGTAGTTTTTTATTCAAATCCAGTTTAATTATTCAGAAGTCATAGAATATAAATTTCTTAAACCACAGGGAAACTGATGTGGAAGACATCAGGCAGTAATATAAGCTCCCATTGTTGATGATAGGAAGCTCAGGGAAATGCTTGTATGGTATAATTTCAGTCATCACTAAGTTGAAGGGTTGTGTGGAGATCAACATCTTGGTCTCTTTGCCCTTAATGTTTTATCTCTTTAAAATACAAAAATATAAGTAGACTTTGCCTTCCCTAGAAGGAATTCCTTTTAAAATCCTCTTGGGAAAATAAATATTGCACTAGACTATGTTAATGTGCAGAGTAAACTGTACATCCTAATGTGAAGTTGAGGCTTGCTGCTGTGAAAGTAATTGATTGCTGTCTCCCAGATGAAGATGATGGAACACTGCAAGCTGCGGTGCTAGCTAACACATTGGAACTAGATGGAATGCAGGAAATAACTATTTATTCAAATGTCTGAAAATGAGGAGGACACTTCTTAGATAACATTTTCTGTTTGGAGCTTGCTTGGAAACAAATGAGAGAAGTTTAGCATGGAAGTTTTACACAATTTGTGCTGCAAGGGCCTGAACAACTAACACATTAGCTCCCACTGCTGCAGAAATCAACTGACACTAAAGCTATGCTTTCACTAAAAGTGGGAGAGATATTTGGTATATTGCTGAAAATGGAAATATCAGGCATGCAAGGGTTGATTTAAGGTGCCCAAGCACAGATGTTTATTAACATTTCAGATGTATTTGATGCATCTGGTCTCTACGTGCCTCTCTAGGGAATGCAGGTTATGTATTGTATTTACTGATCATGTGTGGGTAGGATGTCAGAAATGGCTTTGTATTGAGGCTTTGATATAGTTTGCTTAGAACCTTTTTCTATTTCAGTGATTCTAAACTTCAGCTTTTGCTATAGGTAACAACTACAGAGGTGTTAAGAGGTGCCAAGAGCAGTTGTCTGCCTAGCTCCTGTGAAAAGTTAGTGCATGTTAAGGCCTTACTTTACTTCTGTTTTTCCATATTAACTTCTGCATCTTTGTGGTACACTACGTTGGGTGTCTAAAAAGAAACAAATTACAGTTTTACTGCTGATAAAGACAAGCAGTATTTTTCTTCCTCTTGGCCTTTCTTCCAGTCTCCTGGTATTTTGGGTGTAACTCTTTGGACACATCCCTGTTGATACTTGTAGAATGGCCAAATTGATGACCTACATATGCCTGTACCCAGAAGATTTTCTGTCTTCGTCATTTCCGATACATCAGTAGTCTAGCACTCTTGTTCGTTGTCTTTTATGCATTAAATATTATTAAACCTTGCTTTGGGGAAGAATTAAATCTGTTTTGCTGGGAAGAGTTAAGGCCAGTAACAGAGAAGCACATCTTGAATCACGTCCTTCTTGACATGGTTAAACAGACATTAGCAGAACACCAATAATTTCTTTTTCTAAGGGCACTACTTTGAGCTTGCAAATTCAATAGCTATGAAAACATGAGGTGTGTAAGTGGAACATCTAGGTTTCTTCCACCAAAGAGGATGAGTTTTCTTGGAATCACCACTGATCAAACACATCAATTACCAGAAGAGAGATTACATTAGTAGGTAAAGTCGTAAAAAAAGAAAATGCCATATTGATAGAGCTTGTATCTTAGCCCAGATATAAGCTGTGGTGCAGCTCTTTACCACATAGAGAATGTTCTCAAAAGGCTGGAAACTTTGTGTCTTCCCAAAATTCGAGGATTTGGACCTCTGTGCAAGAGTAGCTGGGCAGGACTTTTCCTTTTGGTAAGGCAAGCTGTTCAGAATAAATAGAGGAGGGGTTTTATTCTCTGACCATTTACACTATAGATATCATATGGTATATGATATCTGTATATGAGAGAGGGAGATACATATATGTTATGAAGCTAGGAAAAATGCTGAGTTGATGTTTTAAAGACATCTTCATGTGTTCATTTTATTTATTTAATATGTAAAGTTTTATGTATTTACTTTATATATAAACTTATTCCATATCTGGTTTTTGTTTTCTTTATTTTACACTGAAACCCACTATTGACAGATTAGAAAAATGATAATTATCTGTTTTCTTTCTGAGATTGACTGCTTCCCTCAGTCTGTCTGTGAACGAGTTAATCTAAGAATTGCATCCTGTATATCTCAGGAGAATGTACGTGTAGGAAACTGTGTTTCAGTAGTCATTTAGAGATTAATATCTGACACAATCCATGAGAATAGTTTAAAATCTTTGAACTGCCTCATAGAAAGGACATTGTTACATGTTAGACTTCCTATGGGAATAAAAAAAAAGTTGTTGGCAAGTTCAGGAAAAGATACCAGGAATGGATAAGGAGGTTTAGTTCTAGAGGCTAGGTATTATGATTTCCCTCTTATTCCATCATTTTTTCAAAAGATTCAAAACCTCTCTTTAATGAGACTTGTAAAATATCTCAGTAATCACTGCAAGCTAATTGATTGCTATAAAAATGCAAAAGCCTATCATTAGTGAAATTGTTGATACAAATCCTGAATTAAATTTAAAGTGGCATTAAGTTTTACATATTAACACAGATTTAAAAAAAAAGAGTAATTTTTTTCAAAATATAAAGGTTTTACACATTGATCCATAGTACTGCTTTCAAGTACTCCAGGATCTTTTTCAGATTAATTAGTATGTATTATTTGTCTTGCACCGCAATATACTATTCTTTGGAGTTTCTTTTGTATGTGTGCTTCTATACATACTGTGGGGGATGTATGTGTGTATATTGCATTCAAAAATTCAGCCTTTATTTATAGTGGAGAGCAGAAAACATTTTGCAGAAGCTTTGCAAATGATGCTTTGCCTCTGTGGCTCTCTTTTAGGCCAAGGGAGGACTTTCTCAGCCATACCTGTGTTTTCCTTCTGCACTGTAGGCAATTTTTTTCTTTCAGCTGAAAACAGTTCCTCATAAAGTTTTGAGAACTGTTGTGAGAACAGTGACATGTCCGTGCAGGCGTGTATGTTTGGTTTTGGAATTGCCGTAATAACTGTTTGTTTAACCTTAAGCATTTTCTTCTCCTACCACCCTCAAGTCCAGTGGTTCTTCCAAATGAGGAGGCGTAAATTGAATAGGTCCAAGTAAAACTATAAAAACCAAGAGCAACTTCCTTGCTTCTCACCGTTTAAGGAGAATGCTGTTTGTTTGCTTGAAAAGTTCGGTTACATGAATTCTTTTTCTAAGCAGGCAGTCATTAAATTGAATATCATCTTTCTGAAATTAATCTTTAAAATACACTAGAATAAAGAAAGTTTTGCATGTCTGTGGAGGTGCTTTACCTCTAACTGAAAAGCAAGGGGGAAAGTTGTGCTGTGGGTTAAATACTAAAGTTAATGTAACTTGCATAGGAAAGTCACAAGGATTGCCCAGAGTAGTCTTTCTTTCTAATTATGCTAAGCATGTACTCAGAAAGCTCTATGTCATGATTTTTTTCCTCTCTTTCTGTATAATATTTGTAAAGGGCAAGTATTAACATTTTAAACAGTTAGCTAATTTGGCTTCCTGCACAGAAGAAAAATTAGGACAGTGACTGATGGCTAAGAGTTCCAATTATTGCACCATTTCTTGCACTCATTAATTTTTCTATACACAGTGGCTGACAATTTTTAAGAAAAGGAGTAACCTGAGACAAATGTTGTATGCTACGTTCTCCAAACTTTCTCACATAGACCTTGGTTTGGCTTGGAGGTGAATATGCCAGCTCTCCTCTTCTGTAATAATACCACTACATCTCCCCACCTAAACAGGTCAAGACAGAGAGGTATTTAGATTATGAGGAATATATCTAAAGCTGTGTTATATGTGGTGGTTAATCAGTAACTGGCATTGTTCCCTCCCATGTATAGTTGCAAGTCATTGTAAGATGCTTTTTGCTAATCTGTTTGGTCTTGGTAAAACAAAGTTCCTATGGAGTTTTTGCAAAAATGGGATACTTTAAACAATTGAATGAGGATGCTCAGTTTTGCCTGAGATGATTCAGGCCATATCGTCTGTAAGAGGTGGCTATTTACAAGTCAAGTGTTGCTACACCTGGATTCTCTGGTCTTCAAAATGGAGTTCAGAATGCTGCACTTGCATGGAAGCAGTGCGCAGGGTAGTGGGCACCTCAGAAAAGGTACCAAATCCTATGCGTGCTCATCAGAAAGTGGTCTAGAGTTCACCAAGAAGAAACACCCTGACACAGGGCTGCTCCTGTTTTCTCCTCACCTTCTGGGCTGAAGGATTTGAGTTGTAGCTGCAAGAGAGGACCTGCTGTCCTCAGAGGACCTGTGGCCCAAAGGATAAGGCAGCTCACACCAGTAATGTGTGAAAGAGCTACTGTAACTGCTCTGGGACAGCTCTGGGGTTGGGTAGTGATTTGAGCATTTGCCTGGGAATGGAAGACTAGGTTCAGTGCTTTGTCAGCCTGGATTCAGCTTCCTATCACCTGCCTGCCAGGAGAGTACCCCAACCGCAGAGCCACAGATCTGGTTTGCACAGGGAACCCTTCATCTCTTCTCTCGAAGGTGGGTTTCCAGATAGTCAAGAATTCCATACGTATAAGGCCTAACGGAAAGCAGGGAAAAGGAGCCATCCTCTGTAGCCTAGGGGTTAGGTCTTTTTTTATATGAATGGAGAGTCATGCTTTTTTGCTTCAGCTGAAGGCATTAGCTCTGTTTTTTTAATCTGTCCGTAATCGATAAGCAGATTTAGTGGTGAGGATCATAAGCTGGCACTTTCCTAACCACAGGTCTGCAAATTAGCCATCTTCCCTGCTCACTTTCCTTTTGACCCTATAGATCTTGCAGTGGTAGCTGTGCACGCTACCTGGGGCAACATTTTGCTGAGCTTCTGGTTTTTCGGTAGATAAAAAGAAAATGCCTTGGTGGCTTGGTTGAGATGCTTCTGCCCAGCTGCACTGCTACAGGCAGTGAGGAACTCTCAAGCCAGTCCTGATGAAAACCTGCTGGGGCACTTGAAGAAGTAAGCAGTCACTGGACAGAGGCTATTTGTTTCCCAATTTCGGGTACCAGTAGCACTGGCTTTAGATTCATTGATGGCCTTTTGCGTATTGCCATACAGTCTTTGTTTATATTTTTCTTCAGTAAGAAGATATAACGGAACACCTGAATAAATAGTAAGCATGAAACACCCATTTTAAAAGAGCAGGCAAGCTTTTTTCAAAAACAAGGATATATTTAAATAGTGTGTACAAATCGACTTGTCCATATGGTAACTTTTTCTCCCTCATGGAAAAAATAGAGGAAATATTTGAGGGGAAAAAAGTGTTTATAGAAGGACTAATCCACTAACAGTTCCTGTTTGGCAAAATGATTTTGAAGGAATAATTTTCCAGCTAGATAAACTCAATTTTTAGGAAATAATTACATTAATGAACAAAGGAAGTCAGTAGATGAATATATTTAGATAATGTAGCATACAAGCATCATTAAAATTTTGATAGAGGAAATGATTCAAGTACACTTCTATGAGAACATCTTTTCTCAATCATGGAAACGATGTAAAAACAACAACAAAATGAAAACAAATAACACCCATTTCATTTATCAAGTTGTAAATAGGTGTTTAATGTGTCATCACAAGTGTATTAGGGCTCTTCCCATTTAATGTTGTCTTTATTTAATAATAAAAAGAAGCAAGAAAAAGTAGCATGTTAATGAAGTTCTTGCATAATTTTGAGATAATTCAGGACTGAAAATAGCACAAAAGAGCTGTGTTTAGAAAATACAGTAGAGGAAAGGCAAATCATTTAATGTAGATACCAGTAGCCTAAATTGCTCATACTCAGTAGGAGTGACGAATCTGGAAAAGTGAAAATCCTGAAAGAAATCTGAAAGTACTGCTTGTCTATAAAGTAGAACTCACCTGTAGAATAATGTAAGTTCAAAATGAAGGCTGTTGTGACCTTGGCTGGCAAAGGGATCCTGCCACATGGCAGGGAACACTAGAGCATAATTTCACATTAATTCGAATACAAGTATTACTGTGGTAAGTTTTTCTTGCATGACAGTTCAATAATTACTTAGCATTTTCTGTTATATGTAGTATATTCTACACAGTGGTGGTTTTCTCCATCCATAATATGACATACTGACTTTCAGCATATTGTTTATTCTTCAAATATTCGCTTTAGGACATTATTATTATGAAGTAAAAGCTTCTGCTTATCTGAAGTACTGTTTTGGACTGAAGACACATTTTATGTCTGTATTAAAATTAAATGATTCTATGAGAAGCTCCTACTCATAAAATCTCATTTTTTCCAGATTCTCGATATATTCTTCTTCCGGTAGTTTTACATCACCTCCACATGCATTTACAAGAGCAGAAGGACCTTATAATGTGTGCACGTATCCTTAGCAACATATTTTGTCTCATCAAGAAGAACAGCTCAGTAAGTAAACAACATGTCACATCCACAAGGTGTTGAACTTCTTTATATGGCTCAGTGACATGTAATGACACAAACTGGACCGAGTCCATTTTAAAGAGTTCTCTGTGTAATGATTCTGCATAAGCATGTCATTTTGATTTCTCATGAGCCTTTTCTTCCCATGCAAGAATATTTTAATTGTAGCACTTAGTGCTCTGCCAGGCTTTGACTCTTTTCGAGTGGTTGTGTTGGACAGAAAGAAATGTCTGCGTTCTTTTAGAGGCATTTTCTGTTGTGGGCTGTTTAGTCGTAGGGGGCACATGGGTGATGTAAGTAAATATATTGATATGAATATTGCAAGGGGGGGTTGCACTTGGTTGTTAGTTGATAAACTTTGTGGCCAATTTCTGATGTTTGTGTTTACAAATTCATCTGTGAAAGCTGCATATGAGAGCTAGCTTAGATAGGTCTGTTGCAGATATGAGTATGATTATAAGTTCTGACAGGCAAAGGGATATAACACAATTAAAAACAAACATGCCTGTAGTTAGTGCAGTACATACACATCAAGGCCAGCATGCATTACATTGTAATGAATGCATCAGTAAGAACTGTTCTATGCGTTTCTTCATTTCATACCACTGTCAGCAATTAAAGTTGCTCCATCAGTGATTTAATATGGACACGGCTTGCAACTTTGGAACTGTAACAACATTTTCATTGGAGCCTCTCCTGGATTAGTGTAATAATTCATCACAAGATAAAGTGATAGATGATAAAGCATAGCTGTGCTTTTGGATTGGGACAAAGGCTTACATGTCTGGTCTTAATTTCAGGAGATCTTTCATTTGGAGTCATCAAGCCAGAGATGCACACAATAACAAGTGGATGTCTACATAAAACTCTCTCCAATGTTCAGGACATGCAGCTACTATTTTTAGTAGTCTTTGAGTCACTAAGAGTATTAACGACTTGGTGACTTTATGATTTCTGTGGATCAGTTCAGAACTTCATTCCTTCCATGGTAATCAAGATAATTTAGAGGCTGAGGGAACAAGTGAATTTGCAGTCAGGCAGCTTTGAAAATTAGGGTGGTTGGCCATTCTAATATTAGTTTGTACATGAGTCCTCACTGTTGATACAGTTCCTTAATACACTGTATACTTGCCTACCTTCATAAGTAAGAAAGTTAACAGTTGTTTGATACTAGACGAAGTGACAGAGAACACGGCTGTGACACTAGACTTGTCTTGAATCCAAACAGGAATTTTGAGTTTTGTTACAAATCATATGCTTTGGGTGTGTAGGAAGGAAAAAAAAAAAAAACAAAAAAAAATTTCACTCCTACACCTTGATGTCAGCGAAGTTGAATGATCTGTTTGTCAGCTGAGTTCTAGCTTGGTTGTCTGCATTTGATTATGAAGTGTTTCTTTCTGCAAAGAGATGTCATCTTAAATTGGGGATAAAATCACTCAGATTAAGATGGTGTTGTCTGCTGCAGTGGAGACAGAAAACGTTGAAGCAGGGAAAACATACTTCCATCTGAGTTAAAAATGAAAAGTAACTACAACTTGACTTCATCAAGTGTTTTCATGCATGTAATTAAGGTGTTCATGGTCTCTTTTGGCGATGAACACTTTGGTTCCTTTGTACTGACGTTGCGTACAAGCAGTTGTAGGCTTACATAAATGACTAATTTGTTTGTGCTACTCAGCTGATGGGAAGCAATGTAGCTGGTCGTTACTGCTGAAGCAGGTCTTGAAGGTTGAGCACCATCTGCTTGTTTCTGGTGATAATTTCAAAATGTGAAAACAGAGTTCTACTTTTTGGAATTTAAACCTCTTGGCAATTTCCCCAGAAAATATATGGGCGTTACCTACATAAATCTTGCCCAAAAAGTTCTTGTATGTTATCTATTGCTTTCTTCTAAACAGTAATTGAAAATAGAGCTATGCTAATTTTATGAACACTTAACATATTCAAAGTCATCCCCATAACTGTTCTCTGTATTTCAGTACAATGTAATTAATTGAAAACTCTTAGGAAAAAACCAATAGAATTAAACAATATCTTAATTAGAGAATAGTCCTTGTTTCTCAAATGTAACATTCATAGTAAAACTATCATTTGTTTCTAAAATGACATCAAAGGAAATATGCCTGTCATCATCTTTCTATTTTAAAATCAGAAATATTTTCTTTATTACTTAAGGAAAAATCTGTCCTGGAAGAAATTGATGTGATTGTGAACAGCTTGCTAGATATTCTATTAAGGACCATACTAGAGATCACCAGCCGACCACAACCATCAGGCTCGGCTATGCGCCTCCAGTTTCAAGACGTGACTGTAAGTTGTTTATAATAGCTCACAGTTGTCACTGGTTGTTCAGCTAGACTTGTGAAAAACTTGTCTTTAGATTGTAATTCACAATGCCATTTACAAGATTTTGTATATAAAACAGAATGAGGAGAACAAAGAAAACTTTTCTTGCTTTTTATTCCTTTTCAGTGGAACTAGTATTTCTTTTTTCATTAAATTTATTTATAAATTATGATGCAGAAAACAACCCAGAAGATAAAGTTTCTTTTGAGACTGTTTCAGGTCAATAATTACTCCATTATGTTTCTTTTGTCGACAGATTTTCTAGTTTTCTGAAACTTTTAAAGTTTGAATTCCTGAAAATGGAAGAGTATCAGTCAATAACATTTTACTTCCTAAAATGCATACATTTTTACATGATGAAGCAGCTCTAAAAATTCCTGCAGAATCTGTGATGCCACTTTATACAAATCCAAATTTATTAATTGAAGGGCAGTTTATTGTTCTCTGGGCTGAGCATTTGAGTTTCTTTTCTATCACATAACGTAGAGCAAAGGGGGTGGACTTAGAAAATTAACAAATGATATTTTTGTCGACCTGCTGTAACAACTCATGCAAATTAGAAGGCTGAAAGGCAAGCATTTACAGGAAGGGCTATGATGAGCACTGATGAAACAAAATGAAGTGTTATTTTGCTTTGTTTTCAGCAAGGTTCCCAGTTTGCTTTTGAAGGGCAAATCAGTTCTAATATAGCAAGGGATGTGATTCCAATATGAAGTGAGGGGGTGACATTTTGTGCAGAGAACATACTATGCTGTGTGATTTACCATCTCATTATATGCCTAATTAATTGATTGCCCAATTTTTACACTGTAACGGTTTTCGTTCATGAATAGATGGTTGCTTTTCAAACCAGAATTTCCTCTGAGATCAAAAATTTCACAAAGTATTCAATAGCTGTGGAAGAAACGTGGTGGTGTTGGGGTTTTTTTGTTTGTCTGTTTTACTTTATCCCATGGAGAACAAATGTTATATGGAGTGTTTTATGGAGCCGACCAAGCTTTGTGGCAAGATAACAGCATACATCTGAGAGTTTTTTTTCTTTAAACTACAAAATTACAAATGTATGCTGTGTGGCATATCAGACCATTATAAGAAAACCTCAGCTGCAGTAAGGGTGGTAGTATTAGACTGTTAGTGTAGCAAAGCTCTGAGCTTATTGGTTTCTTCTGAGATATCCACTTGCTTGCAGATTAAGTTTTCATAAAACACCATGACAGCCTAATTCTTTCACACCATCAAAAAATTAGACTCTGAAAGTGCTTTCAAGTTGCAACATTTCCTTTTTATGCAGCAGGAAAGCCATGTCATTTTCACCACAGGCATCTCAAAGAATACTTAATGTGGAAGTGACTCACAGCACAGCATAAGGCAATTATATACATTTATGTAGAAACATCATGCAGTATAGGCTTATGGCAACACGCGGAGCCAGATTCTTGGAACTATTTGTAGAGCAAGTATGATAAAGTACTCAGTGTGAGTATAGCAGTAGAGTCTGTTCCAGTATGTTACCATTATTTCAAGCTGCATGTATCATAAAATATTGTTTGAGAGATGTGTCATGACAGCACACTGGATAAAATTTTTGTCATACTTTTGCATCAGATACAGTCTTCCTGAGGAAGTAGTCCCCAACTCATTTCAGTGTGATCTTCTAGGCCCACGTGTCGCTGTTTTTCTGCACAAAGCAGCAGCATAAAATCAGGCAGCATCCAGACTGTCTGCTTCCATGACTGCGCTGTTTATTTCCTCTCGAGTAGTTTTGGTACCTTGGTACCATTTCAATTTGCAGCAAAGAATCTTGTTAGATGGTAACCTGCAAGATGGATGTGATGCTTTAAACTGAGCACAAAGACGGCATGTCTTCAGGGTGTCAGTGTTACACATGTTGCACTAACAAACATTGAATTTAATGCAACAGTAAAACTGAAACTTCTGCCTTAGGATGTCTGTGATTTAGACCTTTAGATTTCCTTAAGAAAAAATGCATTGGCATATGAAGAGTTAGCAAAAAGAAATCCAATTAAAGCAAACCTTTATTGATTTCAGATCTTGGAAGTTCAGTCCCTCAGAACCTAAATGAATTGCAGTTTTAGAGTGAGCTTCATATATTTTAATAATTGTGCTCCTTAAATAAGACACAAAAAAATCACTTGAGGATTCTACCTAAGTGAATTGGATATACTGTTTGGTTTGACTTATGACACTAGAATTGGATACTAAATGTTTTTTATCAAGGTCATTATATGTGTGGAAGTTGCTTTCGTGCATGATCTCATGGACCCTGACCAGTTAGTCTGTGCCTAACACTGGCAAAAATCTTACAACATACATTTTTGTGTTGAGTTCAACAAATGCAGCTGAATGTTCATTGTTATTTTAAAAACAAGCTGCCTGTAGAGCTACCTACATTTGAATTAAAAGCTCAAATTTAGAAGTCAGTTAACAATTAGCTGAAGCTGGTACCTTTTTAAAGCTAATCTGTCTGTCAACTATAACAGTACAGCTTTCTAGAATAGAAGGTGATTTTCAATATACTACTATAAGTTGAAGTAAATGCGGGAACACGGAAGGAAGGTGACTAGAAAGGACTGCTTAAAAAGTGTAAGCAGGAAGGGAAGTATTCAAAAGGTACATACTCAGATTTTGTCACTCAAGGTAGCAATCAGGTAAACTTACACCCTTATTTATTTACTCTGCTTATTTTGGCTAATTAGCCAAATCTGAGTGGTCTCAGATTTTATAACTGGAATAAAAGTCTCAAAAAATTATGCCTATTTAGATGAATCTACGTTATACTAAACAGCATGATGAAATCATACTGAGGCTAGATGTAATGACATTTAAAATATTAAAAATTAATGATAAAAGACCAAGGTATTTTCTGAAGAGAACTTGATATGGTTGGAAATAATTTTTCAGATATTTACAAGACAGCAGCTGTAAGCTTGATGGTTATGCCCAGAGCATGAAGATTAAGAGACTTTGTAGCCTTAGGATATTGTTTTGAGAATGCTGTGTTCACTGTGAAAAAACAATGGTTTTGCAGGGACTTAATTTGGGATCATTATTTCAGTGTAGAATCCTATTATGAGCCAGATGATCATTATTTTATCACCATGTTGCCAGTGAAAGCCATCACCTCACACACCACCAAGTATACAAGGTGTAATCACAAGTGAATTAGGCCTTCCAATGTAAAATCTAGAATAGCCATTCCAGTGAAAACATACTGCCTTTTTATCTTATTTTGTGTTTTTAATGAAAGACAGGGGAAAATCTTCCCAAAATTTGACTTGACAAACTAATGAAAGACATCATTTTAAAGTACTGTTATCATACTTATCTGTTCTCCCAGTCTCATTCCTCTTTCCTGGTAGACAGAGGCCGGAAGTGTATCTCCTACCTTTAACAAGCTTGTAAAATTTCAGCATTGTTCTTTTTATGTGCTGGGATGCAGTCCGGACCTTTCGCTCTTTCCTGTCCTCATCCATTCTGCAGTCGGACCAGATCTGATACCGTTCAAATGTTTCTTCCCAGTTCAAAAGTGAACAGGTAGACAGGGAAGGGAGAGAGGGAGAACCTATTTCTTCCCATAATGTCTTGGTCATTTGATCGCTCACTGGAGAATACCCAGAGCTGTTTTCTGCTCTTTTGCTCCTGAATCCCATGCTGTTTGAAGGACAGCCTGGTGAATGTGCATCAGTAGAGGCAGGGAGGAATCTGCACAGCAGTCCAGCAAGCCCCTCAGCTGCTGACTGGAGCGTCCCTTTTCTGGAGTGTGAATCCAGGAATTGGCATTGTGGAAGAGAGTGGTCTTGCCCTGTGATTAAATTAAGCTCAACTTCTAGATATATATTTTAATGAGAAATTCCACTGTAGGTCCAAGGAAACTTCTGATCATATAAATGAGTTTTCTTTTTGACAAATATGGGGTTTTGTGATGAAAAAATGTTTTCAAAAAATTCCCAGCTCACTCCATTTGTTTATTCCCTAAAGGAAAACAATAGCATTCTTCCCAGAGTTGTTGCAAAATATTTTTGTTTATATTTGTTTCAAGGCTGAGTTAACTAAGAGGTTGTCATCTTAGCAATCTAAATAAAATGTTTAAAAACAGATACAAGGGAGACAAATCACAAATTAAACTTTTACTGGTTTAGCCCTTCTGGAACTATTCCAGATAGGTTTTTTTAAGCAAGTAAACTGCATTTGGGGAAAAAACATTCTTTAAATGGGAAGGAAGTTCATAGCTAAATTAATGTATTTTCACAAAATGTGGAGTCTAGGAAATAATGTTTCCTAATTGTAGATTAATTTCCCTTGTGTTTGTTAATTATTTTTAAGTGCTTATGACAGTTTAAGCTCAAATACAGAAGACGTTATAATCTATTATATTTCTATTCTTGGCTTATCTGAACAGGGGGAATTTGTCTCCTGTTTGTTGTCACTCTTGCGACAAATGACTGATAGGCATTATCAACAGCTGCTTGATAGCTTCAACACAAAGGAAGATCTGAGGGTGAGTAACAGAATTGTCTTTCCACTTGTTCAGGTCTGTCTATATTTCTCTTTTTGATTTATCTCCCTTGAAGATATTCCTGTGCTTTGATGAAACACTTTAGTGTTTAAATGCAATCTGTTTTTCAGATTAGCAGGCTTTGCACAGGCCTTCATGTGTACTTAGGTCCACTCTTATGGTGGGGCTAGGATTCTGTTGCTTCTACAATGACAGCAAATAGAATGGGGACACACACACACTGTATAATAGCTTTAAGGTCACAAACTTAGCCTCAAAGCCTGTTTTAAAGATGGTGTCAATTTAAGGTTACACAGTTCTGCTTGATTCTTCCTGCCAGGCAGTTGGGGTTTTTTTGTTTTATTATATGTATTAATTATTCATTCATTCATTAAATTATAAACAGCACTGGCAAACACAGAGCTTGAGAAATGCATATTTAACTAACTCTCAATTTTTCTTAACTGTGCAGCAAGTCCATTGGCAGGAGGACCTGTCAGACTTGTAATGTCTATCTGCCCAGTTTGATCATGGAAGAGAGTAGTTGCAGAACTCTTTCAGGGCAGCTTCTACCAATTTCATTGATGGAGTTACCACGTTCATGGAGATACAGCATTTTTAATTCCGTTTTGGAGGAGGAGGGTGGATTTTTTAAAATGTTCTAAAAGCTAAGATTTCCTGTATAAAGATATACATTAAGACTTCCACTCTGCTAGACCCCGAGAAAATTATATAGTACCAAATTTGATCCACACAAGAAATCTTGAGTGATCACTTATGCCCACTATTCAGCCAGTGATCCTAGATAGAAGAGTAATAAGTGTATATTTAGTATATTTTTAGATGTTACTCGTAAATTGCCATTTGATAAACTTAAGTACTATCCTGAAAAGGGGAGTCTAGTCATGGTGCAATTTCAGATTTCCTTGAATTCCTGATAGCTATTCTGAAGAGAGTATACCACTCATGAGTGCCTTGTCTTTGTAGTGAGATGGTCATATTGAACTCAAAGATAGAGAATGCTGCTGAGAAGTTATCTCTATCATAAATCAAGGGTACTGCCTAGGAGTTATATAGGGTGGATGATTTTTATACTAGTATTACAGCATCTATTTTCACCTAGCATAGTTGCTATCCTTAGGCAATTTTTAATATATGTTGTGGAACCTAGGCATTTTTTTCTGAAAATATTTTCCCTTTTGTTTGAGTTCTGAGAACATCTATATTCCTAGGTTTAGATTTTTATATTTCCTAAAGGTTTCAAGCTTGGTTTCTGTTTGATGTATCTATGAAATAGTGTTGGGTTTATTCAGACTTTCTTGCTTCTAGAACATGAAAAATCTCTAGATTTAATGCTTGAATGGTGTTTGATTTGACACATTTATATTCACCCCACGCACATACCCTACTATTATACAGAGGCATATGGAAAGCAGCTGTAGCCAGTGCCATCAGCTATCAAAACAGAGGTCTTAAGAAAGCAAGTCCAGAGTTTGTTATTTCCATTCAGATCTCATCAAATCAGCATCAGCTCCACCAGTGATTCAGTGGCAGTAGGTTGATCGTAATTAATGCAACGTTCCTTCCCTTCTGAATGTTAAATAATATATTGTTTTTTTCCCCTCACTTGGAAATATCAAATATCACTGAAATGTGTATAACCGAGAGCAAGAGGGAAAGATGAGAGCGAGTGCGTGAGGCTGACACTGCTGTTAATCATGAGGTGACTGTGGATGACTTAGGCTATCTAAACCATCTTGCCACTTACCTCTGTATTTTTATGCTTTGTTTGCTAAGTGTGGAACTTCCTTCGTATTTTATACTGCTTTAAGATATGCTTCTTAGGAAATGACATCAGTATGAGTAAATGAATATTCAGAAGATGTAAATATCTGTGGTAAGACTTTTTTTTCTGTCTGAGATACTTTAAGAGGCTGAACTAGTAGGCATAGTTAATCTTGTGGCTAGTATGTACTTTGGGATTTAAGCTTCAGTGGTAACGACTGTCAGCTTGCTGTATTTTTGAATCCTCTTTCTGCCCCCTGGTCAATGATGTCAAAGTGGATTGGGTCTTCCCATTACAAGTTACAGATCTGATACGGGGTTTGCAAGGGACTTACCTGAGTGTAACCCAGGCCTTTGAATTGCTACCTGCTGTGCTTTTTTGCTTTGACTACCTCTGTTTATCATTAACCATCTATACTGAATGGTTAGGCGCTGATATCGCAAGGTATTTCTTCTTTCTTCCAGACTAATTCTCAAGGTGACGATGTCAAATGCTTGCATGAATGCATGTTTGCAGAGCTTTTATGATACCATTAAAAAAATACCCCCACCAAACCACTTCTCCAAACAAAAATTCACTCATGCAAGTACTTGTAGAAAGGGAGTGAAGGTTGTAATTCGTTCTATCGAAATATATTTGCAGTTCCTATTCTTTTTTTCTTTTTTCTTTTTTAAATCTATACCAAAATTATTAAAGACTGTTTCCAGCTTGTTAATCACAGTATAGCAAAATGGAGGCTTTGAAGGAATGACATGTACACATTTTTATATGACATGCCTCTGAATGATGCTTTAAATAAGTGGTTGTTTATGGAAATATTTCCCCTATTTTGTGAATATATTTAGTTTAAGTAATTGACATGGTGACTGTTTTTATTTTAGTCAGTTCTTTGAGAGAGTCAGGTTTTTTCCACACAAAGCAGAAGGTAGAAGATGCATTTTATGTTTGAAAACATGCAAATGAAGTAAGAAAGAAATGACAGGGGATTCATGGCTGAGTGATAGCACCAGAGACTATACTTTGCTCTCTTTTTGAAATATTAAATTTAATGAGGCAGTAATTTTAAATGCTTCCTTATATCTTTCAATATTATTTTAAAGATATGCTTCTTTTGCTTACCACAAAATACCATCTTCTCCTAGTAAATATATTTTATAGCAATTTATAGCACAGAGGCGCCCTTGTAGGCGGATATTTTCTGCCGCAAAAAAGCTCAGATATCATTTATGACAAAAGGTAACAGTGGAAGTTATAAATAGGAGGATAGAAGTGGGAAAGTGAATGAGAAAAACAGTATATGTTAGCACAATGCAGCTTTGACCACAGCAAGGTGGTTTTGGTTGAGATGTGTGTGTTTTTTAATTAATAGATTAAAAGAAGACAAAGCAAACAGATAAGCACCTGGCCAGAAGGCCTAGTTTTTATCCTTTGTCAGTGTACCCTACATAATGTGGCAGAATAGATATACAGGAGAGATCTGGTGAAAGAAGAGATAATATTTCGTAGGGATGGGTGTTAAACCTTACTAGTTCTCTGATCCCTCTCTTTCAGCTAAAAGAGCCTGAGCAGGGTAAGGTGGGTGCCAAATGCTACCACCAAGTGCAATTTCTTCCACTGTTCTCTAATGACCCCTTGGACACAGGCTGTGTGAGGCCCGTAGGCATGAGGAAAGTCTCTGGTGGAGAAGCTCAGTTCTAGCCACCATCCTTCCGCATCTGCTCACGTATGAGACTTCTGAAAGGATGAGTGCTGGGACAGAGTGGTAGTTCTGAAACATGGTTTCTGATGTAGATTGAAGAAGCAGTGAAGGAAAGAAAATCTGGGAAAGCAGTTGGTTACAGGATGAATGAGTTGTCCGGGCAGAGACAGCTCATTGTCGAACCATCCTCTTATGGGCACCTTGGCACTCTGCAAAAAAGCTCTAGGACGCTCTATAAAAACTTGGTATCAAGTAGCTTGATAACTCTGCAGTGCGAACCAAAGCAGTGGATGATCAGCAATTAGCTTCAAAGTGGACTGTTGACCCAAACTAAAATGCTAATATAGATGCGCCCTGAGGGATCCAGTGAAGAGTCTGACCTGCTTTACAGAGGATTTTACATGCCTACAGGGAAATGTGAAAGAAATTCCAAGGCAGTTTTTGATTAAATGAATAGATGGTTTTCAGTCTTTCGGAAGGCCATGCTTCTCACTTAGTCACAGTTTGATAATTTCATCGAGCAAATATTGCTGCTTAGAGGAAATGGAACTGTGATACTGAGAGATAATTTAAGTGGTGTAAGATAGTACTAGAGCTTATGTACACTAGGTAGGAATATTAAGGGATGGTATTCAGAATATGTAAAATGACAAAATTACTCCCTTGATGTCTCTTAAGATAGAAGGCATACAAGACATTAATTATATCTGTACTCAACCAACCAAATGTTAGTTCACTTACACTGCCGGCAAGACTGTTTTTTAAATGTTAAAATCAGTTACTAAACCATTATGGTGTGTTCAGCAGAGCAGATACAACTATGAAAGACAATAGTTTAGTGCAAAGGAAACAGTTCAAAATAGTTTTAAAATTGATCTTCCACAAATGGTACTTCATAGTAATGTCTTGTGATGTTTGGACCACGAAGCAGAAATGAGCAATTGCATCACGCAAAATGCCAGGCATTGTAATGCTGATCAAAGCATTTTATGGAATTGCTACATGAAGGTGGGTCCCTTGGGAGTGAACAGCAGCACTGAATATCGAAGAGCAGTGCTGACACATGAAGGATACCAGCACGTTAATGGCGAAGTATCAGACTATTCAAGTGGCATTTTACTCTTTGGTTATTTTCATGCTTATAATGGTTTCCTAGAGAAATGTATTACCAAATATACAAAAGCTGAAAAATGAAAAATAAAAGTTAGCTACAGATTCTGTTAATAGAAGCTTAATAGTTGCATCTTGAAAATCTACAACTGATTAGTTTTCTATGAAGTTTTTTAGAAGTTATTTGTTTCTTTCAGTTGTATTTCAACTTTGAATTATACTGCATTTTGTTTATATGTTTTTAACATGTACTGTAACAAAGAGATCTTCAGTCTTACTCAGGCTTTTCAAATCCACATTTTTTATCTAATATCACTTATCACTAAATTGATGGCACAATTTTCTATTTTTTTCTGCTAAAATTAGAAATAATTAGCCCGGTGTTAATGATTCAAAACTCAATGCCAGTATCTACATTTGCTTTGTTTTAAAGTTTTCCTGGAATGAAAGATTTATTCTGGTTTTAGCCTAGTTGCCTAAAGAAATGAAGTATATATGACCTTCCTCTCTGTTATTCTTTTCTTAATGACCTTTGAACAAGCTGATGAATTGGAATGGGCTGCCCAGGGAAGTGGTTGAGTCCCCATCCCTGGAGGTATTTAAAAGACAGGTAGATGTGGTGCTTAGGGACATGGTTTAGTGGTGGGCTTGGCAGTGTTAGGTTAACGGTTGGACTTGATGATCTTAAAGGTCTTCTTCCAACGTAAACGCCTCTATGATTCTACTTTCAGCAGGCTTTGGCAGTGGCCCATGGGTCTCAAAGGCACTAAGTTCACACCTCACGCAGCCCTTGGGTTTTAAGTCCTTAAACCACTGCTTTTCCCCAAGGGGACCCATTTGTTCTCTGCGGTCCACCAGCCAGTCAGTTAGCTCCCTAACACCAGCAACATGTATTGTGTCTGGACAACAGATGGGATAAAAATGGGATATGGGAGAATTTGGGACATTGTTATGAGGTGACATACAGCAGCATTCGAGACGTTGCCATATTGTTGGGATTATGGGACAGAACTGCAGGGTTTACAGCACAGGGAAGGGAGGTAACCCCTAAAGGAAAGAAAGAAGGCAGAAGTGTTGAAATTTAACTACAAGGTGCAAAGCTATAGGAAAGCAGTCTGGAATAAATGTGTAGCTCGCAGAGCTGCTTGAATATCTCTAAAGCTGGTCACCTGCATTCAAACACTATATCATCTGCAAGGAGTATCATTTATACTCTTTAATACAGAGAAATTTTTGGCTTCTTGCTCAGAAAACAGGTTGTCTCTTTTATGTAATCTTCTCTGGTGGGTGGGTGCAGGGATCTCAGCTGCCTTTCCCAGTGCCTGCGTTTGTCCCCCTTTACAGTGATTCTCTAATGAAAGACATCTGTTGTGCAATGCCCGTCATCTACACTTCGGTAAATGCGCTTGACAATATATTTTGGTGGTTAAAATTATTTGGTATCCCTTGGTTGTATCTTCATCTCATCGGTGTTTTGGGCTAACTCTCTACAGGTGGCGTGGGCAGAATGAATACAAAACATTTCAAGGTCAGGTACTGCACTAATTCTGTTAGGTGTGTTATATCACTTGCCTCGTGCTCTTCATGATGTCAGAAGCTCCATTTTGCATACTAAAAAAGTACTGGCAGTACTATACACAATGGAGATGGGCCATTAGAAATATCACCCTTGGTGGTAGTTTTATTTGTGAAAAGAAAATCTTAAAAAAAAAAAACGTGTGCTGAGAGGAATAGTTTAATTTAGTTATTTATCAGTGACTCAAATGACATAGAAGATGATAAAGCTAAAAGCTCTTAAGCAGTGCTTTCTACATTCAAAGTAGCTCACAAGTGTTCACTATTTTTATAGATTCAGCGAATGAGGCAGGATGGTTAAGTGACCTGCATACTGACAGACAGCTGCAATAACAGTTTAGGGACTAGGCATCGCTATTGAATTCACTGGTCTTTGCAAACCCAATGATGAAGTTGTCCTTACACTCTCTCTCTTTCCCAGCAAATAATGCCACTTTTAGAATAAATCTTGAAAGTGATGAAAACCTGGCATGATTAAGGAGATATTCAGAACTCTGTAGTGTTTGTAAAGTGCTTTTTTGATTTGCAAATTGTTCTTGGGATCGCATTTGTGGAAGTGTATGGGTGGAAACCAAATGCATCTTTGACATTTCTCTTATGCATTGCTGTCAATCAAATGGCACATTATATTATTTTCCTCCTTTTAAGAAAAATGAATTAAATCACTATTTGAAACTGTCTTGGGGAATCAAAAAAATGAAAAAAAAATATTCAGAGATGTATCTATGTTGAAAATAAATGCAATTCTGCTATTTCTGTAATGATTGCTTGTCTCTGATTAAAGTATTTTTGAAGCTCACCGCTCTTTTTAAAGCAGCAAACGTAAGATGACTGCTTCTTTTCCTTCCAAAGGATTTCCTGCTCCAGATTTTTACTGTATTTCGGATACTGATACGACCAGAGATGTTTCCAAAAGACTGGACGGTGATGCGTTTGGTTGCAAACAAGTAAGGCATTTTTAATGTTAATAAAAAATATGGGTAGTATGCGAAAATCATGGTATAAATAAATAAAGTTATATGATGTCTGTAATAAAACTTCAAAATACCTTTTATAATGCTGGCTGCAGTTTTTAATTTTTGAATTTAAGATTTTAAATCTCTGCACTTATTTTACACAACAAATGCATAATATAATCTGTGCCTCTTTCTATTCTGAGTTTCAGTAAGCACTCATAACTGGAAACTCAGAAGCACTTTTACAGAATGAAGATGCTAAGCATCAAGAGCTTTGTTTTCCAAGTAGCAAATGACAAGTCTCAACAGAACGTAATTTCAAAACTGTTTGTTGAAATGCTGAGTTGGTAAAGATCTGTTTGCTCTCAAGAAGAAATTATCTGCTGTAATAGCATTAACGATGTTTTTGCATGTTTGTTAATTTAGTGCTTGTCAGGAAAATCACAAATTAAAAATCAGGAAATGAGGTACAGCACAGGCAATAGTAACGTAGGACTCTAAGCATTGCCTAGTGATACTTTGAGATGTAACCTGCCTTTGAGCTATTCTTTCTCTGCTCAGGCCTTATTTTTAGAGAAACAGATTCCCAGTGTTTCTGAGTCTGAAACTATTGAATTTTATTTCACCTATATCACCAGCTATCCTTTTTTGTAGGCTTAGCTTTAGATCAGGTAAGCCAGCCAAACAATGAGTTTGTACAATTGTACAAACACCGGTGTCGGCAGAGAAGGGGGGTTGTGTTGGGCAGACTCAGGAATCCAGAATTTAGGATTGACTTAAACTTTCGTGGTATGTATTGTAATGCCTGATGAAAATTGGGGTTTAGTCTGCATTGTGCCTGCTGGCTTCAAGGAGAATTTAAATTCATGGTGCTATACAGGCTATTAGTAACAATATGATTGTTACAATTAAATTTGGCAAAACTTGTGTTCATGATATAGATTTGTTATGAGTGTGTGTGGATATGCAAGCATCATAGTACTTGTTCAAACTTTGTCGTGACTTGAAAAAAATAACATTTGTTTGCTCATTTTTATTACCTCACTTAGTGTTGCTAATCTTGCCGAGTTTGAATTCCAGAAAAAAAAAAATAATGTTAGTAATCAAAGAATGGATATGATCATTTGTTTCTGTGTATGATATTAGAGAAGGAAGATATGGCTGATACCAGCCTGAATCTGGTAATCATGCTTAAGAAATGAATTGAGAAACACAGGAAAGAGGAAAAAACATAGGAACTTGTAGACTAAATATATAATCTAAGAAATTGTTATGTATTCCAGAAACAGCTGGCTTGGCAGATGGCTTTGCAACAGCTGACATGTACAAAACTAAGATTTAGGAACGACCTTGGCATGTGTTTCTTGGGCTGGTGGTGTTCAGATATGCTAAAGATGATGAAGATACTAAGTTCTGCAAAAGGAACATTTACTTGCATCAGTATTTTAGTTAGCATCACACATCTCCTTTTATTAATCCATGTCATGTTGTTTCTGACCATCTAGGAGGTGACTTTATGTCCAGTTCTGTCAGGCAAAGAAGATAGGCAGAAGCTGACAATAACTGCTGGTGGGAATTGGCCATGAGAAAACAGTCGGATCAGCTACCTGAACCCAATAACAGAGTTGCATAAGCATGACTGCCCGCAAATGGGATGTAAACACGTCTGTACCCGTTGGGCATTCAGTAACTGCTTTGCCAGGCATTTGTTCCTTTGTGGAGGAAATTCTGGTTTGCTGTGAAACAGGGGGTTGGCCAGGTGTGTGTTGTGAACTGAAAACTCATCGTTCCTAACTTAGATATCTGTGGCTTAGTTTCTGTTCCTTTTTGAGGCAGCAGAAAGGAAAACCCACTTCTGTTCTCTCCTCAGCTGCAGAGCACTAGCTTTTCCAGAGCTGCTTCTGAACGGGAGCCTCCTTCCTTTCGCTTGCGTCCCCCACTGCCATTGCAGTGGCTGCCTTCCTTTAGCTTTCCCGGCATGTTCAAAAGCACAGAGCCACAGAGTAGTAGCTTTGCTAGAATTGTCTCAACCCAAAATCTTTAAGTGCAAAGGGAAGAGCCTAGAGGTAGGATGAGAAATGAGGGCACTGCCTGCACCACAGGCAGAAGCGGCTGTGAGCCGTCCTCCTTGAGCTTCGCTGGATGAGCTAGAGTGCTTCCAATGATCCGAGGCTCTTCAGGATTCAAGGCAAAACTTCCTGAACTCCTTGCTCCCCCATTCTTGTCTAAAAGGAAAAACTAGAAGGTCTAGCCCATCTTTTTATGAGCATAATCAAGAAAACCGTTAAGAGTCTGGATATTTTCTAATGCCTGCTTCCCAAGAATAAAATGACTGTCACGTGTCCTGCCTCAGTGGCCACCTTCTCGGCTGTCTGGGCTGCAGCCTGTGGAACGGCAGCTCTTCTGAAGGCAGCGTGTGCCTTGGGAGCTTCCCCCATCACTGCAGTCACATCACCACCAGCACTGTCTTTTCTCTCCTCTGTACCTTAAGTGACAGGAAAATTCAAACTGCCTGGTATTTACAGGAGTAGCCTGTCTGAGTCTAGGGAAGAAATGAGTCCTAGCAAGGATATAATCAGGTAATAAGCTTTCCCTGAGGGGGGGAAATTTTTTTTTCATTTTTTCTCTTATTTATATATGCAGAACTTCAATTACCTGAAAGGTAATTTTTAGGTCTTAAAATGCCATAATTCTTTCAATATATAATATTTATATATAAAAATATTACTGCCCCCTGGCTTCTAGATTTTTTTTATTTCTTGTTGCAGTGTTTTCAGTAATTATGTAGCATCTGATACTTGGATGCTGTCTGGGATAAAAAAAACCCCAGAAGATACTGTGAGCTCAAGAAGACAGAACTGTAACTATCCAGAAACTAAGATACTTCACAATGACGCATGCATTATCTATAATTCTGAATGTCTGGATGCCCAACATGAAAATATTAATGGCTAGCATTATAAAACTACCAACTGACTTCCAAAATTTGAGAAATAAAATAACATTTAAAAAGACAGGCTTGGCACTGAAGCAGAGAAGTAGATCTTTTTTGCTTTGTGTTCTGTTATGGAAGGAGAAGAACATGCAAAAAAAAACCAAAATCCTTAATGTTTATTAGCTTCTAGCTGTCGAGCAATGAGACAGAAATTAACTCTGTTTAAAACTGCATAGCCATGTAATATCTGTAGGGAGCTAATCAGCATACATTCAGCAAAGCAGAATAATTACTTATGGTTATCTAATATTTCTAATATGGATATTACTACTGAGTGATAAAATATGTTTATATATATACACACACACTATGGAAAATACAGTTTTAATTTCTTTCTTTATAGGGATAAACTTACTTTCTAGTAAGCTAGCTTGCTGGCCCTCTAAGCAAAGCTTCTGTTAGTAACTACAAATGAACACCACATAATATAGGAGAATGTCTGAATCGGTTGCCTAGCGCTAGAGAGGAATCCAAAATTCTATAATAAAATATGCCAGACTAAAATTGAAGCCTCTGGATAACACCTTCATAGTGTCTCTCTCAACTGCCAATCACTGTGTACTGGTCACTTGCTTAAGTTACCCTAAGGTTAGGAAAAGAATCACTTATCTAATGCCTTGATTGACTGGCATCTTTTGAGAGCATTTAACAGACTCAGCTGAACTCCAGGTATGTCATGTTTCATTAACAACTGAGGAGGCTTTTGGAGAGCAAAGTGAGTTTCCATTACTTGCTGAGCAAAGTTTTATTTCTAACATACTATGCCTATGTATTATTGAACAACAAACTGATTTTCCCTTGCTCTTGGTATGCCAGAAGCTTTGATTTTAAACATCTCTGCATGATTAACTATGTATATCCTTTCAGCACTTTGTGAATGGTAGAAATGCTAGATCATCCAATTCTCAATTTTAATTTTATAAGCATACAAAATGGATGTGTGAATATTCTTATTTATAGTAAAATAATTGATCTGTAAAGTAAGAATTACTATAGCGTGTTGCTTATACTAAAATTCCAAATGTATCTACTGACAGTTGGGCATAAGGACTTTAAACAGAGAATCCTTTTAGTTATCTAATTCAGTAATGACTGAAAGACATTATTAGTATTATTATTGTTATTTTTTAAAAAGTAACTCAGATGGAATGCACAGTAAAGGAAGACATCAAATTTGCTTTAGTCTCTTCATTATGGCTGCTTTGAAGAATCTTGTTAGCTCCCATGGTGTGGGAGTCTGAGACTCCTACAATGAACAAAAATTCTTGCATTTATGTAATACACGGTGTTGCTAACAACGTTCTTGCTTTTATGTAATACAAAATGTTGCTAACAACTGAACCTGACATTCAGTCTGTCACAAAAAGCATAGATAGACATAAGTATGCATGTATGAATAAGTTTATATACATATAATGATAGATATACACACATATATGTGACTCTAGATTCATTTCATTTATTTATGAAATATGAAAGAAACTTTTTTTTTTTGTTCAGACACCTTACTGAAATAGCAAAGGATGAAATGAGGAGCTAATGTTATGCATTTGTCCCATATCAGAACGGAAAAGAAAGCTTTCATATTCTACCGTTGGCTGCCCAGACAAAATGGTCCAGGCAGCAAAGCAGTTGTTGAATTTCTGGGGGCTGCTTCAGATATTTCAAACAGGTTATTGCAGAAAGGGTTTCTGTGAAAATTTGATGGAAAAGCCACCCTGTCACAAATGGCCTGAGCGGACCTAGTGTTAGCGTTGGGTGTATGAGCCCAGAATAATTTAATAGCTAAAAGCAGAGGTTTTTCTCCTCTAAAACAGGCATTGGTTGTGAGCAAATTTGTGGCAGGTGGTAAGAGGAAGAAAAGCAAGTCTTGTCACAAACTCAATGTTTTCTAGTTTGATATTGAAATGGATTTTAAATAAATGTTGTTGTTTTGAAATTGTTGGCTGGGAAGCAACTTGGAATGTGAATATTGTACCAGATCAGGCAGCTGTCCATCTGTCCTCTGGCTGCTGTCTCTGCTGTGTGCATTCTTGCTTTTCTTTATAGAACCTACGTTACTTGTAGGAAAAGAAGAAAGAGAACCCCCTACCTCAGCAATGTTTTCTGTCCTACCTGATTTTAGTTTGTTGTGGTTTTGGAATAACAGGTTGTGGGTCAAAACCAATGGCTTCATCTTTTTATGTTCAGTCTGATGTTTTGAGGTTTTTATCTACAAACATATACATTCTCACTCTACAGACTCACATTTTATCAAATAATCTATATCATATCTTTGGCTTACCAAATAAATCAAATCTGAGCTGTGTTGCCTATAGCAAGAAATACCTGCATTGCAGTTATTCTGTTATCTCAGGAAAATTCTGGAAAAAAATATTCTAAAAATTGCATTTAAGGCTTCTACTCTAATCACTCTCTCATAAGAATTGAAGCAGATCTTTCTCTTCACTTTCACCTGCCATGGAAGGAATGTGGCCAGAAAGGAGTTGTCTCAGACATAAACAGAACTGTGTAATGTAAGCTTGGCAATTACGGTTGTAGTTCTTGAGATCTTGTGGAATTTTCTCTTGCATAGATTTTTTCAGAGATTTATTACTTTGAACTTAGGTTGAAATTTTACATAGCAATAGTTTTGATGAGCTGACCTTTTCTATCAGAGCATCTTCCTTAAATATGCAAACTATTTCCATTTTGTGAAACATATGGGCTGTAAATTAAATCATGCACAGTACCAAGAATGACAGGACTCTCTTTCTTATCCATGCTTTGATTCCTAGCTTTGCTTATATTACAGTTTGTTAATGTTTCAGTTTGTCTTCCGTGCTGCAACAGGGAGTGCTGCACACACTCCTGGTTAGTGAAAAAGTGAGGAAAACTGTACAGATGAGTGCTAAACGTGGAACACTGCTTCAATAGAAAAACTGTAATATAATTGTTGGGGAAATAATGTGTATGGAAACTATATTTAAGCAATGGAACTAGGATGAACAGAACTTGAGAATCAAGCAGTGTTCTAAAACCAATCTCAGTCTTGGGTGTTACAGGTGCTCAGACACATCAAACCAGAAGGTAAAGTTTAGCAGGGACAAGCATTTTAAAAGTAGAGAAATGGAAGCCAACATCTGAACTAGTAATATTAGCTTATTGATTAATATTAGCTTATTATGACTTATTAGTGATACATAGCCATTTTGCATTTATAAACTTGAAATCTGTCAAAAGTGCCCGAAGAAAAAAACAGTTTATCTCCTAGGTGGGTTGGTTAATGTGTAATTCTTCAGTGTTGTGAAGATGAAAAATGTTATACCCTTAATATATATATATTGCTGTTAATATATTTAATAAAACATTTTTTTTTTGAATGCAGTGCAAAAATAATAAAAAAATGAAGTCCAAAGTATGGAAAGGGAAACAAATATTAGCATGGTAACAGCATACAGGTCGAGCCATGTTCAAAGAAGTACTAGATGTATTAATAGGAGGTGGATGACAATTAAATGAAAAGTGTAGATAAAACCTTTTTCTCAGAAGGTCTTTAAACACTTGATTGTTGTAAAATACATGAGTATAACAGCGAAAAGATCATTCTATGTTTATCTTTTTTCCTCCCCCATAAGCATCCACTACTGACTACTTTCAAGAAGAATTTAATGGTTTATATGGATTTTTGGCTTGACTAAATATGTTGATAGACACAAGTGCAGCAGAGGTTAGCTTAAGGGTTGAATCATTGAAATGAATTATATTTAAATAATCTTTAAGGATGGTCTGTTTCTATGGATTACCAAACTTGGTTGCTACAGTGAACAAGGCTGTCATTGACCCCTGGCGACAATCACTGTGAAAGGATTTTGGTCGTATATATTTATCTAAGATAAAGGAATGTAATGTAGGTAGGTGTCAACGTAGGGCAATGTACAACTGTTTGCAACATACAGAATAGAGATCTGTAGGTGCAGATCTTTCTCGAAGAGCTTATGCAGTTTTGCCTTTATCTGTTGTCATTGAAAAGAGTCTTTGTCCATAGGGGGGTCAATACTGTATAATCTCAATAATAATTGGCAATTTCTAGATATTTTATATTTATAGTCTATACACACGTATTTTCAGTACCAAGAAAGCTGAAGGCAAGTTGCCCAACTGTTTATTAGTGCTAGTGGGACAAAGTGTTTATTAAATCGGAATCAGCATTATTTGCAGAACAAAATTTATGGTTTGTCTTTTTGATCAATTATATTCTTCTATACAGAACATCAGTTTTCGGCACACGTTCTTACATCACACCTATTTTTATTTTTTTTTTTTAATGTATATGTTTTCTGTCAATAGGTGTTGTTATTAGTCAGGCGTTTGTGTATGTTTAAAATGTAGTATTTAATGACACCGTACGTGCTACATCTATTTCTTCACTGGAAAATTTTCTGGCACTGAGTAGTAAATATGAATTTCCACTTAATGAAAACTACTGTCTTTTCATTCTTTTCTTCCCAGTGTGATCATTACTACAGTCTTGTACCTTTCGGATGCCCTTCGTAAAAACTTCTTAAATGAAAACTTTGATTACAAGGTAGAGTAAATGTGTCTAGCATAAGATAGATACAATAGCTGCTACATCATCCCGTGGCTTGGTTGTTTGTTGCTAAACTTAGCTCCAGCATCTAAACAGCTAGAACATATACTAAATCAGCAATTTCAAGTGCTTAGAGATTAAGTTTTTTTTAAATGCAGGATTGTCTTAAAAATCAGGAGTGCTGTGGTTTTTTTTAATTTCTTTTTATTTTTCATTTTGTTATTTCAGTCTCTGTGTTAGACTACTTATTGAGGATTTTTGCATAGCAATTTTTTGGATTATAGAAACTAACTTTATTAATTGCCTGTTATTTTTGAATTATCGCAGAAAGGAAAATTATTCTATTTTTGAATCAGTGCAAATTTATCAAAAATACAGGTTTGCATTTCTGTAATTTCTCTCAAGAGGAATTAGCATGCTACATAATTAAAATTAGGAAATGATGACACTGCGTGGTGAATGTAGTTAAAGATGTGCCTCGTATGGTGAGATGTGGCACCTATGATAAACTGTGAACTACAGAATGATGCTTTAGGATTCACATGAGAAGACCCGGGAATGCATCTGAAAAGACCCATTCCCATGGAAACCTGAACAAATATTCTTCCCAACCCAGAGATGTCAGTCCAGTTGCTCCATCATAAAAAGTGCAAAATTCCCTTCACAGAGAAGACAGGGAGCTCCTGTTGACTTCCAGCAGGAGTTGTGGCTGCTTCTCTGTTGGAGAGATTGGCGGGAATGCAGATTTATCTACTTGACATAACTGGACATGAGGAAGCCTACCCTTTATGAATCTGTGGAAACAGATTCAGAGGCTAAAGCTGATAAAAGAATTGCCTGTAGACAAGCCATCTATATTCCTTAAACTTGCTTAGCAATGTTATTACTCTCCTGCAGAACTGCAGTGGCTGGAATAGGGCTCCTCCTACACTTCTTTCTTCCTCCTGCCATGGAGCGTCTATAATTGGGCTATAATAATTAATATTTTAATTTATTTTGAATTTATCATTAAATTTACCTTTAAATCTTCTAAGTAGAAGATTCAGCATCTGATTTGTAAAACGTGCACAAAACATCTGCACATTTGCAATATGTTAACAAAACCTGGCTTCCATTTTGTCCAGAGAAGCCTGCAGCAAGTGAGACTTGCAAATAACATTCTAAAGTAGGACAGGCCAGAGAATGACAATTCTGTTATGTGATAGCTTTTGAGGTGTCAGAATTTTTTTTTAGTTTTGGACTTAAAGGCATAACTTTTTGTAGTCTTCTATTTAAATATACCAAAAAACCTGTTTCCAAATTCAGAAGGTAAGGTTTTCTGGTTTGGAGGGATGAAAAAATTATCTGCAACTCTGAAACCGTTACATTTAAGAGATGTAGAATATGTAAAGTAGATGTATTTCTGCTGAACATTTTGGGGTTGGTGAAAAGTGTATTCGGATGCAAAGAAATTTAGTCAAAAACAGTTTGAGTAATTTATTAGTTGAGACTGAAATAAGTGATGTGATTTGAAAATTTGCATCTTGAGTGGTCATAAAATGGTGGTACTGAGAAAATGAAATAACCAAATGCCATATGCTTATTGTAGATATGGGATTCCTACTTTTTTCTTGCTGTCATTTTTATAAACCAGTTATGTCTGCAACTGGAGATGTTCACACCTTCCAAGAAGAAAAAGGTTTTAGAAAAGTAAGTACTGCTGTCAGCTTCTAGAAAACTGTAATAGATCAAGCACTTCTCAAAATGCAATGCATGGGAGGCTGCGAAAAGGCCTACCAAAAAAATAACGGTAATGGTATTTCCACTGATGAGAAGAAGAGTTGGCTCTGGCCCTTTGTACGGGTCTTCAGAGCTGATGGTGGCCTTGTAGAAGTGCCCGAATTGGTTCAGATACTGTGAGCAAAACAGCCATGTTGCGGCAGTGCCAACAGTAATTTCCAGTTCATGCATAAGTTGATTCACACTGGTTCAGGTGTTTCTGCCAAGCACTGCTCTGTTGTCTGTACGAATTAATTGTATTTCTTTAAGCTAGAGCAAAACTATCTGTTCTCAGTGATAACTACAGCATGTTACTGCAAAAAAATAGCTTTTGCTTCACAGCTATCTTACTGATGTATGGCATTTACAAAGAACTGATACTTTTGATAATATTGCAAATAGACGTGGGTTTAGAAGTCCAGTTTTGACTAGGTACAGTGGAAAGAGCAAAAACTTGTAGGAAATCATCACTTTTAAAGTATTTTTTTATGGACTACAAATGAGACATTTCATTCAACAGTGTCACAGGAAGGCATACGAACTTGATTTTCTTAAATCATCTTTCACTGTTTTGCCTAATTTTTTAATACGTTGCAGGTATGGTGACATGCGGGTAACAATGGGATGTGAAATCTTCAGCATGTGGCAAAATTTAGGTACGTAGTTAAGCACATCATCGGTAGCTCATAAAATGAAAAACAATTATTATTTCTGCACCTATTAAATACACTTGCCAGTGATGGAGTTGTTGATAATTAAGTTCACATGAAGTCTTGATTCAAGTTTAGGAGAACCCTAGTCATCTGTAGTTCCCTTCTTTATAGCTAAATTCAGCTTTCTAATCCTTGATACTGTATCTGACCTATCCCTACTTCTTCAAACACAACTGGAAGAATACTGTAAGAGAAAATTAGAAAAGAGAGTACTGCTCTTTTTGGGCAGAATTATTATGCCTGGAAGTATACTTATGTTCACAATTTCAGTTCTGTTGCCAAACAGTTTAGGGAACAGACATATATCTTAATTCTGAAGCTCTCTTGAGATGCTGGATTTGCATCAAATCTTCCCCTAAGTCCTAGTTGCACTAAAATATGAAGGCATAAACGAATCAGTGGCTGATGTGTAAATGACACATTGGACAACACAAGAAAAATATGTGCTTGGATATAAACTTAGGAACATTTTTATATTTATAAGCAGTAACTCTGCAAACTGTTTGAAAGCATAAGCCTCAGAGAAATGCAATTAAATGTTGTTTGGGGAGAAAATCAAAACTGAATAGAAGATTTGGATGCTACATTTGTCATCTTTATATTTCAATTATTCAATAGTTCACTTCATTAAAGGGCTCATTAAAGATATGAAGACCATCCATGGTTACTGAGATACTGTCATCTCAGTTCTATAAATCTTTTTTCCAGCAAGATACATACTTGTAAAAAACTGGGCTTTCTGATCAGCCTGTACTAGAAAGAGAAATGTTCAAAATAAGACATACTTGCTTATTAATATCTTGTTAACATTTGTTGTATAGCATATTTTCCTTATTTACAGTGTTCAGTATTGCTTACTCACTCTGAGGCATCCCTCTAAATTATTTGGATACACGACAGGTATTTCTAAACTGGTATATCAAGGATCCACTCCTGGGTCCCATCTCCTTCCTGCATGCTAGGATAAGACCTTAGTGTGCATCATCTCCTCACTCTTCTTGGTTTCTGCTGCATGGAAACCCAGTATGCAGGCAAGGAGGGAATCCCGATGCCTTTCAGTGGGGGCGAGTTCTGTGGGTATGGTATGGAGCTCATCTGGTAAAGTGTCCAATTAAACACTGTAGTCAGGATATGTCATATCACTGGTGTTACGCTAGTCAGCATTCTACGGTTCTCTTAGCAGTAAGTGTCATCATAAGTGTACAGTCACCTTGCTTTCATATGGATATGCATCCCAGGATGTTTCCAGAAGAGGGAATTCTGGATTTCCTTTGCACGAACACGAGCAGCAGGCAGGGGGTACTGCCCACTGGAATATCCAGAAGTAGGCTGGGATGGAAATGAGTTCCCAGCTTGGAAAGTCAGTGCATCATGATGCATAATCCCCCTATTCTGAAGATAGCAGAAGTCTTGCACTTGAATGGTCAGTCTTTACTGTATGCCATTTCTAGCTTTCCTGACAAGAACTTAGTTTTCTAGTTTCTGCTATGTAGAATATGGTGAGTTGGTTTAGCACTGATTTTAAAGCAAGTTGTTTTGAGAACAGCTGAGTCACATCTTCCCTTTCCTGCAGTCAAAACACGTACTTCCATTTCTGTACTCACAAAACTAAAGATAGGTAAAAATCAAAGTACTTACCTTTTTTTGATGAGCATGTAGTATTAGACAGTTAACCATTTGATAAACGCAAGAATGTGGAGCTTAAAAAACAAACCATTCATGTGAAAAATAAATTAAATGCTCAGAGAGGGCTTTGTCTGTCTTTACTCTCCTTCTGGAAGACTAACTTGGGACACAGATAACCCACTGTCACTTCTGAATCGGTATTGCATAACAAAATCTGGTAAGTTACATTGGCTTTATGCTCTCAGCGGTGTCTACAGCTTTTCTCTGCACCTTTTGGGCTTAAGAAATAGCTGATGCTGTGATGGACACGAAGTAAAAAATCTATAGACATTTAGAGTGCTATTTTTTAATTCTTCAGACAGTATTTTAATTGCTTAATAGCTCACAGGACACCCAATTCACATTCAAGTTCACGTTCATTTTCATTTTAGGGGAACACAAGCTTCACTTTATTCCAGCATTGATTGGTCCCTTCCTGGAAGTGACCTTGATCCCTCAGCCAGACCTGAGGAATGTAATGATTCCCATTTTCCATGACATGATGGACTGGGAGCAAAGGCGAAGTGGCAACTTTAAACAGGTACTGTATGCGAAGCTGTTTATAAAACAGAACTGAAATTCAAGCACTTCAGAGAGTGCTGGTCCCAACCATTAGTGGTTCAGGTGGAGAATGTAGCCACAACATTATGCCTGTTGGAGAGGGATTACCAGGGTTTTCCCCTTTTATTCTCTCCAGGGGTAGGAAGATTCTCCAATTAATGCTATCATGCTAGTAATGTAAGATGAGGGATAAAATCCATGGCCTGCTGAAGTGAAGAACAAAATTTGAGTTGTCTTCAACAAGGCGGATTTTGTTGTGGTGGTTTTTCATCTCTGCTTTACAGCAGTACAGTCTACTGGTTAGATAGGATTCAACTAGCTTCCCTTCCGGTTAGCAGGAAGAAAGATCAGATGGTCCTTCCGAGGAATGTTCTTCTGTAAGGATCCAAGTATTCTCGCTGCTCAAACACCTTCCTAACGCACTAGGAAGGAACGACCAAGTGTGCCATCTGCTCCTGCAGCTCCCACTCAGTTCTTTCAAGACTGCCTGAAACCATTTCTCAGTGCCCTCCTTCCTGCTGCTTCAAATGAAGGGAAGCAGAAGCATTTGAATGACTCCCAGGCACTCGTAATGCTTAGGGCGGGAGCGGTATCAGAAACACAAAACAAACTTATTAAGAACGGAGGAGTGCATGTGACGTAAGTAGGTAGCTTTTTACTACCGATATGTAAGCTTATTGTTAAAAGTCACCATAGAAATGTTAACAAGGAGAGAGAAGGAAAAAAATCCACTTGTTCTGCTTCTCTGTGTTTTCAGCGTGGGTTTAAATGTAAATTGTAATAGATTTATTCTCTAATAAAATATCTTGACAACAGCTTGGTTTCTCCCCTAGGTTTGTGGTTGCTAATATATTACTGCTAAAAAGGAGGTTTGAAATATTAACACAGTGTAGCCTCGTCTTTGTATTTTTTATGAACAATACACGTAAAAATATGCATTGAAGGAGTAATTAGCTACCAGATATGTTCTATACGTTTCTTTGATAGTTAATATGTAAATCCAGCAAATTGGATTTCTGACCAAATACACTGACAAGTAAGAAAGGTTGGGAAAGTAAGTCTGAGCCCCCAAGTGTTCTGAACAGTACAAATGTTTATAAAAATTAATTTTAAAAGAGTGGGGTGCAGGTCAGGAAAGATGATATTTTTATTGATGTCTAAGAAAATGGCTTGTGCTTACAGCCCTGCAGTGAGAATTCAGGCAATTTATTTGGGCTGTGTGCTTTTTGTCTGACTCCATAAATAGATAGCTGCCTTAGCAGCAGCAAATGCTACTCAGCCTGTAGTTTTAAAGTCACGTTGCTCAATTTAAATTAGCTCCCTCCCTCAAAAAAAAAAAAAAAAAAAAAAGCAGAAAAAAAACAACCCACCAAAAAAAGAAAACCTCGCAAACCTTGGGAATGATAACAGCTCCAAAGAGATGAAGTGACTTATCATAAGATTTGCATGACTGAACAGTAATTCTAAGATATGCATTTAGCAAAGCCCTTTACATAAAAATAAATCTTCCCTCAATTTTCTCTAATCTCATTAAAGGGAAAAGTAGCTCTTTACACCACACTTATATGTTGCAGGTGGAAGCAAAACTGATTGACAAACTGGACAGCCTAATGTCGGAAGGTAAAGGTGACGAAACATACCGAGAGCTCTTCAACAGTATGTGAGTAGTATGTTTATCTTATGCTAATTCCTTGAGTTCCGTTGGTTGTATCAGATGCTAATGTCTTTGTAGAGAAGTAACGCTTAAACCAGTTGTGAATCTCATTTTTTTTCCTGAAAAACTGAGGAATAAAGCATGTTATGGTGTTGTGTAGCAACTGTAAAGTCTGGCTGGACTTCTTGCATCCAGCTCTGATAGGGAAAGGCTAAATCTGTTCTATCACAGAACATTCTCTTTCTCTACCTACTAATTTTAAAATCAGAAAAGCAAGAAATGCTTCATAATTGCATAGGGTGCAGGTAGAGATCAAGTAGAGCATTTTGAAAACAAGGCATGAGAATTCAACAAAAAACTATTTAATCAGCAATTTTCTATTGCCAGAAACTTGTACTCATCTGTGTAATGTCACTTGTTGATTTCTCAATTGATGTATGCAATTTTATTTATTCTGATAAGATCATTTCTTATTATATTCTTTTATAAATTACTTGTTAAGCTTTTAGTATATTTTAATAAATGATATATTACTGAAATCTAATAGGAAAAGCTAATAATAATGCTGGCATCCCTAAGGTTGCCTGTTAGTTTTCCCACTGACCGAGATAAATGATTGTCACAGAGTATAGGTACAAAATAACTCACTGAACTCTGTCTCTGCTGTTCCTCAGAACTCGGTTCCACCAAAGTGGAAGATTTCACTTATTTCTGGTGTGTTTAGTAGATGTATTGTTCCTCTTCAGGATTCCAAGCTGTGTATTCTTCAGTACTATTAAATAAATTATCTTTTTCTGTTTACATGGCTTCTTAACCATTCTTTCTTCTTTAAGCATTAGTTTTAGCTCTGTTGTCCTTGCTTAAATAACAACATTCAGATCTCGGTCTCTGTAAATGGCAAACATATAATAATGTAATTGTATTGAGTTGAAAGAAACAGAGTTCCCAAGTATTTATCCTATACAGAAGCAAAAGTGGGTAGAGAGATTAGGCAGAATATTATGGAAATGGATGAATAATGGTAAACAACAGTACAGTATGCTAAAGCAGAACTTTCTTGTAATTATTCATGATTTTTTTTATAATCTGAGTAAAGATAATAAAAGGTAAGACGATTTCAATATTTTAGTAACACAGTATTGTAACTTCCAAATGAAGTCATTAAGGGAAAAGCTCTAATTATGGAATAAAGTCTAAATGAATTCTCATGTCCAAAATACATCAGGATGTCTGTCACTGAAATAACTTAAAATTCTATAAGAAAGCATATTGGTATGAAATACAGTTCCTAATTTTTCTCCCAGTTTTGAGTTAGATTTAAACTGGGGGGTGTTAAACAAGATACAGTGAAAAATGGCAAGAGCCTTTTATAAATCTAAATGCTGAAGACATAGTCATAGTAATTTAAATTGCAAAATGTCTCACAGTATCAGTGTACTTGTTGTTTCTGTTCTGGTATAACAGAATTTTAAAGTAAACTCTTTGGGAAATTTCAGGGTAACTACTCAAGTTCACTTCCAGCTTAAGAAAAAATAGTATTTATCATTAGTTTTTTTTTGAGTTTAATTTGACTCCATGCATTAGCACATCTCAAGAGGAGAGCTCACAGAGGATACTAATCTAAAATGGAGGATAACGTAGTGTTCTAGGGTATGTGAAGGAAAGCTATTAAAATCAGATGGACAGTTTAAGGACCTGAATGCAAGGGGTGGGGGCCAGTTAGCCTGAGATTTCTTTTTATTATTTATTCCATGGGTAATTTAAACTAAGCAATATTAGAGTGTCTTTAGACAGTGCAGGAAAGCAGACTTGTTTAGGCTGATGTGACAGATGTGGTATGTACCCCAGGACTGTGAAACAGTAATATAGTTTTGCAGCAAGCAGTGGTTTTATAGTCTTCAATGAAAACAAATGCTGCAGTATTACTTGATCTTTCTGAAGAGCTGGCATGGTTGGTTTTGATAGGGACAGTCGGGAGCCAAGGAGATGCATGCACCAACTTCGGATACAGTTTAGTAACTGCAGTGGGCGTGACACTTTCAGGTTTTGTCATGCTTTTTGTTTTGGAAATGAATTTAAATCTCTCAACTTCCACGTTAACTGCTTTTTTTTTCCAGAGACAATCACTATATCTTTCCTTTGAACATCTGTTTTTAAGGACAAACTATAAGCATCTCTGGACATATCTAAAATATTGTGTGCTTAGAATGCACTGCTTATAATGGAATTATCTTTATCAAACGAAAAGACATAGTGAAAGTAGGGGGAAGATGACTGCTGTTTGTTTTGAATCAATGTCTTTCTAGAGACTTGAATGTGACCACTCAGTGATGAGCTCCTGATGTCATCTGAAGAGCTGCAAAGCATGGAGTAGTGAACATTTTGCTATCATGAGAAACTAGATGTTGTAATTGCTACCCAGCGTAATTGCGATATGAAAGGTGTCCTGATCTACCTTTACATTGTAACACTGCAATTGCATTCCTGACTTAATTAGCACAGGGAGAAGAATGATTTCACTTTATTAAACAGTTGGTGGTTAGAACAAAATCCTTGGAAGCCAAGGCATATATTCAAGCAGCTCTTTTGTTCTGAATCCAATGGAAGCTGCCAGTTTATTACTTCTGTAGCTGTATTCCAGTTTGGCCTAACACAAGCCATTTCAGGTTTGGAGCTTAGGTGGCCGCATCATCGAAGCACAAAACCTGGGCTAGTGAGCCTCACTGGGGCCCTGATGACGAGGTTTCTGGTTGAAGAATTTGGCGCTGACATTCAAGCTGAGCAGGCATTTAATACCGAGCTCTGCCTGTTTGTGGGTGATTTCTCTAGCCATGAAGCTATTATATAAGAGGTGATGACTGCTGCGTCTCCTGTGCTGTCTTCAGTCGTCTTAATTTCTTCCCCCAGTTGCATGACTGAATTCAGTGCTGCCCAGTCCATTAGATTCTGTCAGGACTGAGTCTTTCAGAGCCCTTCGGAATATTTTTGTGGGGTTTGGGTAGCTCCTCACTGATCTCTGAACTTTTGCAGCAAAGTTTTGACTTTGACCCGTCTGACTAGATGAGGGAACTTCTGGCTATAGTGAGGTACCTGGAGGACTTTGTACTCCAAAATAGACATCCAGGCGTTTTAAGGCACCTCTAGGATTAGATGCTTGTGACTTAGTGGTCTGAATAACTCTGTGGCTTAGGCATATAAAATCCACTTACTGCATGATTGAGCTAGCCTGAACATGATTCTAAGCCTGTTGTTCATCCCTGGAGAGCTCTGATCCTCAGGTCCCCTCTCCAATCTCTTATTTTTGGGAACCCAAGATTAAAAGAAAACCAAAACCAAACCTCACAACTGTTCAGGCAAGCCCAGATGTTAGGCTGTAGTGGCATGGATGAGGCAGAAGCATTTTCATTGTTTCTGTGTGTTGTTTATCCCCCTTAGTGCTTTGTAGACCATAGCATCTTAGCTATGCTTTAGGACCTGTAAGTAACAGGAATTTAATTCTATCTAGACATAGCCATGAGGAAGTCAAGGGGTATATTTAAGTAGCTCTTTCATTCTGAGTGTTTGTTCTGTGCTTTGTGGTGAAAGATGTATGATGGAGAGGGGGAGGCATGCATCAGAAGGCAAGTCATAAAATTGTTCAACTGATGACATTGATGTCAGTTTGAATAAGTACTTTGAAAGTATCTACACAACACATTCGTTGAAATTGTATATTTATAATGAATATGCCAATACATTTATAAAGAACATGCATAAGTCAAATGCAGATGAAAACCGTCTGTTTTAAAAGAGAAGTCAGACTTCTGCTGTTTTTCTACAGGAACTGTAGGTAATTAGTTTGATGAATTTAGGTTGAAATGTTCCTGTTTAACACAGAGTTGAAAGGCAATAGAAAGGAAAAATCAGTGCAGTAATCAGTGCTTAATAATGTAACAGGCTCTACTCTTATTTCTTGTTAGACACAAAAACTTGCATTGAAAGGAACATAAGGGGTTTAAAAGCCTGTGTATTCTGTATGGAGAGCAGAGATGCCAGATTAGTGCTTCAGCCTCTTATGGTTAAGGATGGCCTTATCATTGGTCACTGCTAGCAATGACAGGTAGCCAGTCTCTGAATGTGAGGGAAATACATCTGACTGCCTCCTAAAGAGACAAAGTGAGTCTAAGATCGATACAAGGGTGCAGAATGAAGATCAGTGTTCCCTCCTTGCTTCCAGCAGAGCACAGCTTCATTTAGGTTGAATTAGTTTGGAGAATTGCATCGGTGACATCCCCCTGTATGTAAGGAGCTGAACGGAGCTGGAGTGTATAGCTAGTGCAGTTGGCATGTAGGAGTTACTGGGCGCTGTTATATGTTTGGTGAAATTTGGACGTAGGAGTTTTATGGGACTGAACATGCTCAGTATAGATGAAGGTCAGTGGAGCTGACAGCTTGCCCACTGCAGACAGAAGGTTTGGAGACGCTATTAACAACTCCCTAAAAAGCTCTGAATATATGGATATGGCAATTTTCAGAGACTTCTAAGTAAGCCATACCTGAGTGCGTTTTCAGGGAGACTGCTAAAAATATCTCCATGGACATGTCATCCATCTGAGGTCCTGCACTGAAGCATAAAAGTAACACAGCTCTGTAGATAAATATTTCCTTGCTCATTCTCAGAGAGGAAATGTTGGAAATTCATGCCCAAATGATTATTAGTTTATAAACTTAAGCAGTGAAAATTAAAGGCCTGTAACAGAAAGAAATATTAAGTATAATTTTACTGACAGTTCCACTTACAATGCCATTTTGAAATCTTTTCGCTTCAATGTGTAATCTGCATTTACATTAGTGTAAGAACTCAACACAACAGTTTTTAATAAAGAATCTTATGACAATTTAAGCTAATGGAATTTTACATGTGTATGATAGTATGTTCTCAGAAGGAAATATGAAGTGAAGTGGGGGAATCATCTTATTAAAATTCCTTCCCCATTCTTAAATTTCATGCATACCAAAATATTAGAGAGGAGAGGAGGAAAAATCTTCGATAAAAAAGTTGAGGTCCATTTGAGAAGGTATATTGAGTTGCTAAGTGTTCTTTTCTAGGTACATCTTTAAGCTCCCCATTTTCTGATGTATCAGCATGAAATTAATATGTAAATTTTATGTAAGAGTTCTGTTAAGTCTTTGGGATATTACTATATTCTGAAAATTAGGTATTTGATATATTTTAACCTGATGCAGCTAATATAAAAATCATTTGTTTTGTCAATGCTTCCTGGACTAGAATTCCACTTTTTGGTCCTTATCCTAGGTAAGACATTGTTTGCAAATTGTGCTTCTTGGGAGGGTGTTTGTAAAAGAAAACCTAACTATCGAAGATGTTGCTAAGGTATTAAGGTACTGGTAAAAGCAGAGTGGTTGTCATAGTGACAGTTAAAAATAAATGGTGAAATTGTTCTGGCTTTTTTTTTTTCAGTCTACTGAAGAAAATTGAGCGGGAAACATGGAGGGAAAGTGGCGTTTCATTAATCGCCACTGTGACTCGCCTCATGGAGAGGTTATTGGACTACAGGTGAGCAATTACCTCGATTTATGAGTAGGGTCATCATCTTCAAAATATTAGGAGGCAAATATGGTGATCTTGCGCAAATGGTGACTGCACATGGACACATCAACTGTACATGCTCAGGATCTCTGACAGCAGCTGCTTAGTCAACAGGAAAATGAGACAAGCGGGCTGAAAACCAACCAAGTAGCCTCCCTGTGGTATGAAAATCCAGTGGCTTGCATGAGTTTCTGCTATCAAGGAACACAGGAACTTTTGGTAGTAGGTTAGTGACTCAAGTCTGTCTGAAGACACAGAGCTAATCAGTGCTAATCACGTGACAGTTGTTTTACAGAATATGTAAAATTCTTATCGCTATGTCAATCATGCTTAGTTGTAGCGTCAGCCAGCACAGTATGTATACAAAGATATGATCTCTGGGTGAGCAGCTCACATCTGACTGTACCACATGAACAAAGGAGAGGGAAATAAGAGACATATCCTCCCTTTTAGGAGTGGGAGACTAAGAGGGATTTTCTCAGTCACTTGTGAAGTCCATGTAGAAACTTCAGATTTTAGCTTAGTTCTCCTTATTGCCATCAGCTGTAGCACTTTGTAGAGCTTAAGTGTTCCTTTTTTCTCCCAGTTCCATGGGGAACAGATGGTAAGACCTGGTACTCCACTTGCTCTCCTCACTGATAGTTTGAAAGGAAAGCTATTTTGTCAACAAAGAAACTGGACTCGTAATTTCTAGAAGCCTGGCAGTGCTATTCCTCTTCAGGGGCTGGTTGGATTACAACCTCCAGGGCTCTCAATCCAACATCTTTCAAAACAATTGTGCACACTGGTGGTTAGGAGAGTGTTTGGGATGATTGTTTAGCTCATGTATGCAAGAATGTTTTAAAATTACTTTAAACTTCTTTTAGTGACTGCATGGTGATGTCTGCCTGCTATTTTTTTACTCCAGTATGGTTGTACTGACACTGTTTTTCCCTTTGTGATAATCAAACTCTGTGTGGTTCCATTTTAACTTTTGACTTGGGGATCAGATCTGTTGCCTCCCCAAACAATGAACGATACTAATTATAAAGTGGTGCTGAGGAAAATTTGGTGGATCTTGGAGCGTTTTACAGAGGAGGTCAGTGTCATTCTGGTTTTTGACAGAGGAGGAACTAATGCTGTAATTCCATGACCAATTTAGATGCACACTATCTCTGAAGAAAGCAGACTCAGCCCTGCGCATTCCCTCATTCACATCACCCTCTTCCTTGTGCCAACACAAGTGTTTGTGCTGCACTTTGGTGATCTGACTGACGTGGGCTGAAACTAACCCAGCAAAAGATGCTGCCTAATCTGGAATCTCTTCTGGAGGTTTGTACAGGCAGCAAGCAGGACTGGGAGTGGGTGCCTGAGAGCAGGAGGGGAGCAGGACTGCCTGTTCTGGCAGCCACGCTGGCTTCTGCTGGCATGACTTGAACACAAGGTGTGAAGAAACCAAATGATCTCCAGCAGTCACCTAGCAAATCAATGACAGAGCCAGAAAAAAACATTGGCTTTCTTGACGATTGAGGTATTCCATGTCCTAGAAAAGGAGGCACGAAATCCCTTACACACCTGGGTCAGCTGCTCACCCAAATGCCTTTGAATGGCATCATTTCAGTCAGCTTGCTGAGCCAAATATATCCTTTTTCTGTGCTTCACTGTAAGAGGATAAACATCATTCCTTTTTGACTTACATTACTTTCTGTTTCAGGGACTGCATGAAAATGGGAGAAGTGGATGGCAAAAAGATTGGCTGCACTGTTAGCCTTTTGGTTTGTATAATACTTTTTCTTTCCCTTTTTGATTTCCGTTGAGGATTTTCTAGTTTACAGCCACACATTTGAATAGGAGGTACCTTGCTTCTTGATGCACTTTGAGTGGAAGTTGACAGAATAATACTGCACTTAGGATCACTGATTTTTTTTTTTTTTCAGGGTGAAATTGATGCAGTGGGGAGTTAGTCTTCCTTGACATTTTATGGTTGTGCTCTGGGAGATCTCTAATACTGCTTTATTTGGTTTTCAGTGTGTTCCTACTGGATAAACTTCACCAAAGTGTTTTCCAAGTTTAACTGGTCTCTGAGTTCATAGAAACAAACAAGTCTTTCCTCCTTCCCCAAACCCAATAAAACACACTTGATTTCTCCTGTTTCCTTTCTTCCCCAATAACTGACGCAAGCTGGTTCTTATGATATATAATATGGGATATCTTCTGAAGACTGCAGACTATCTGTTCTCTTCCCAATAGAAGAGCCAGAAATGCTGCTCAAGCCCTTCTCTTGTCACGTTATCATCATTACAACAAACCAACAGCGCAAATTCATAGTATGAAAAAGATCTCATTTTTGTTTACAAGATGCAGTTTGGTTCTAGGCCAGTTTCCACTGACAAGTTTGACTTCTGTTAACCTTGGAAAGTTTCCATTTTCATGGTGAATGTTTTGGAAAACTATATTTTTAGCCAGGGAAGAAAACAGAATAAGCTGACTTGTAATTCTGCATTTTTGACGTCAGTGAAACAATTTGGTATCACTTCTAAGTAGCAGTTGTACATAAGAGAATAAAGAATTTCTTCAGTAGGAAAATAGTGCTCTCTAAATAGGGATGATGTTTACTACGTAGCCATAGAGCAGCTGGCTTTCTGTCAGAATATCTGGGATGATCTGAATTCTGTAAAGCACCTGGATTATTTTTGTCCTATCACTAAGGCTATTATTATTATCTAATCATGCATTACTATTATTAGCAAATCATGCAATATTTGCACAAAAAGAAAATTCGAATATTTAAAAGCTCCAAAACACCATAATGCTTTTTAATGGGATTTTCAGTGACTTGTACAGGTTAAGGTGGATTTCATATCCTAATAATTGTCAGACAAATTTTAATACTGTTTACATACCAGAGAAACAACAGATGCTAAATTTTGAAAAGGAAATTTCAACTACAGAAGTAGCACACAAATTTTAAGGCATTTGCTTGCCCATGTGATGGATGAATTGGTTGTAATTAGAGGAATGTATAATGTTAGAATTATATGAAGTTCAGAGGAGGAAGCACTGTTTCATTTCTCACCACTACTTTGAAGATATTTTGACTTCCAAAGATAAGAAGACTGGTTGGCATGAAAAGAGAATTTTTACTTTGTTTTGCCATAGAGGTATATGTTGTTCCTCCAGAAAATAGAATTGTCCAAGTTAACCAAGTTATCCAATTAACTGGAATTATGCCACATCATGAAATATGCAGAAGGGCTGTGCACCAGCAGTGATAACTTAGATGGAAGAAGAAGGTAGGAACTTTCTTCCTACTCTCCCCACCCTCTGGATCATCTGGAGTAGGTTTCACATCAGTAATGCTTGTTTGGAAAAGTTGGTTTAAGAGGTGTCTAATGGAGTTAGTTCCTATGTATAAGAATCACGTAACTCCAATTTGAAAGTTGAATTTCTAATGAAAGAACTCTGTCATCACAATTTCATTGAAAGTATATTGAAGAACTTTTGGTAACTCAGTGAGAAGTTTTTCTCAGACATCTCTGGTCCTCATTGGGGTTTGATATTTAATTGATATTTCAGGTTCTATTAATTTTAAACTGTATCTTCTTTTTAGAAAGAGGACATTTCCCTGTGATGCTCTACGCTGGCATATGACATCATGCCATTTAAGTAGAACACGTCCACATAGCCTGATTGAAAGTTGTTTTCAAGCTGTCTTTTCTTAGGAAAAAAAGTCTTTATTATGTTATGTCTCCTTTTGAAGACTACATCTGTTATATTTTATATCTTGAAATAGTTTGTTGAAAAATCACACAACACCTTTATTAGCATGATGTGTTTCCTGAGCTGTGTGACTGGGCTGTCTTGCTGTGGTCTGCCTTACAGACCAGCTGGACATTGTCAGAGCTCAGCTTTAGAGAAAACCAGTTGATTTGTATAGTTTAGACTTGTGACAAGTACTGGAGCCTTTAGTGCTTAGGGGTTAGAGACAAGAAGTCACAGAATCACAGAATGGCAAAGGTTGGAAGGGACCTCAGGAGATTGTCTAATGTGACCCTCCTGCTAAAGCAGGTTCACCCAGAGCAGGTTGCACAAGACATCATCCAGGCAGGCTTTGAATATCTCCAAAGAAGGAGACTCCACAACCCCCCTGGGCAGCCTGTTCCAGTGCTGAGTCACCCTCAAAGTAAAGAAGTTCTTCCTCACATTCAACTGAAACCTCTTATGTTTCAGTTTGTGCCCATTGCCCCTTGTCCTGTCGCTGGGCACCACTGAGAAGAGTCTGGCTCCATCCTTGTGACATCCACGCTTAAGATATTTGTACGTGTTGATGAGATCCCCTCTCAGTCTTCTCTCCTTCAGGCTAAGCAAGCCCAGCTCCCTCAGCCTTTCCTCACAGGGGAGATGCTCCAGTCCCCTAATCATCTTTGTTGCCCTCCTCTGGACTCTATCTCATACTGCAGTTCAGTGCTGTATTTTGTCGTAATCTTTTATGCTTTATTGCTCACAAATCTGTATTGTAGATTATGCTTTTTTCAGGCAGGTGAATTTGAACATACAAACAGGTATTTTTTAATTTTCTCTTCTGAAGAGAATCATCTGATCCTGACCTACACCTTGTGGGAGGAAAAGAGAAGTCTTTGGATTATAAAGGCAGGTGATGGCCTAAAGGGGGCACGTCATTGCAGAGCTATTGATATGTAGTCATTTTCTCAAGTCAGTTAAAAAATACTTTCTCTACAAAGTTTTTATTTTGATATTTTCATAGTGTTCCTCCCACGTTTCTCTTTTATAATAACTCAGTTTAGGAACAGTGGCACGGAATAAGAACACTGTACAATAGGGGAAAAATTTTGAACACTCAGAGCTCAAAATAATAAGTGATTTGAATAATACAACAGAAATTGTTAATTGCTAATGAGGACCAGTGCTAGATTCTTCTATCCTATAAATTTGTATTAACTAAAGTAGATTATCCTGAACATCAAGTCTGGCTAGGAGGGGGACTCTAGCTGCATGTCCATAGTGAGTATGGCAATACTTGCGACGGTGCTATAGTGTTGTGCTCCTCTCCCTATAACTTTTTCATACTTTGTTTTAGGGATTGCAAATAAATAATGAATGTTTCGAACTAAGAGTTTTGATGTTGCATTCCATATTTTACCCATGTAAAAACAAATAGCAGTTATACATCCAGGAATCCTTAGACACTTCTAGAAATTTTGTCCTGGATATCACTTTGGAGTGCAACTTTGTGTATTTCGATCATGCAATGCAATATCTCTGCATCAGTTACCAGTTCCCAGCATCAGTTAGGGCTGAAGAAATCATGGTTTTCATTCAGGATTGTGCTGTTTATAATACCGAATAGTTCTTTGTAAAGCTATCGAAGTCCTTCTGGCATTTTGCTATGACAGAAGGAATAGTAGACATACCAGGCAGTAGATATTTTATTAAAATATGAACAAAATCAGAGTGCTGTCAAAATTTTAAAATCAACATACAGCTTTCAGGAAGATGTTAAATGGCCTAAGTAAGGATATATAGGTGCACTTTTTGGATGGATTAGTATTTATAAAGAAAGAGCCATCAGATTTCAGTTCTATCAGGTTCTTCCTCTTATGTTCTATGAGAATTTAAATAGAAAAACATTCAGGAGCATGTTGACTCGTCTACTATTCTATTTACTATTTCTTACTGTATTACTGCAGTTCTGTGTAATGACTTTATACGTGTGAAACTTTCAAATCTATGCATGTATTTCTAGAGCATTATGTTTGAAGTCTTTTGTTTGTAACCACTATCGTATATTTATTAACTACTGCATTTCATTACAAAATTCAATTTTATTGCAGAATTTTTACAAGACTGAACTGAACAAGGAAGAGATGTATATTCGCTATATTCATAAGCTGTATGACCTACATCTGAAAGCACAAAACTTCACAGGTAATTGAGTACAAACTAGAAAAAGATGCTTAGGACTGGTGCATGATTTGCAGTCTTTTGCAAACCTGTAAGCTGTATCTTCAGTGCAGAACATACCAACCCAGGCAACATCTGAGTATCTGAGCCTCTATACCTTTTTGTAATGCTGCTGGTTAGCTGTTTGGTGTGGTATTTCTACAAAGCTGCATGTTGGAACCTAACTTTTAGGTTAAAAACAGAAAAGAAAGGAAGGCCCACATCACTTACTAACAATGAGACAGAGACCCTGAAACCTGTAACAAGTATAGCACAGTGCTGGTGTCTTTCTGAATCTTCACATACTGTAATTACAGTACTATTGTCCAGGATTTCTCAATGCAAATTTAGTGCCAGGGGTGGCTGTTATCTTTTAAATTAACAAATAAGAAGATAATGGGCATGGTGGTTGTTTATACAGCCTAAAGTGCACTTCATTTGGGTAACTACATGCCGTCAATAATTGCTGGAGAAGATAAAATCAGTATCTCTTTAAATTAAACAATCTTTGGTTGCCAAAATATTTAAATGACCTTGTAATACCTCCGTCTTTTCCCCAGTGTTTGCAATTGCAACTGCATGTGTTCAGAATCTCTTCAGAATTTTTTCCTTCTTAAAAGCAGATTAGTTGGCTGGGGGTCACTAGTAAGCAGGCTACACATAACTACTGCCACAGTACATTTCCTTATGCTTTTCTACTATCCATAGGAAAGTTCCTTGGCTTGGAATTTTCACGGTCCCTTTGCAGTTCCTGGGTTTAAAGTGCAGACTAGATAGCAGGATATATTAAGCAGAGATTTTCATTTCCTCATGTGACCTGGCAGTAGTGAGTCACAGGAGAGTTTTGATTATCAAGCAGTATCTTTGCCACAGCTGGCTTTTGTGCCAAACTATTCATTTCCTGATTTTACATAACAGATCTTAATAACTCTTTAAGCAATGTTGAGTTCCATTTACACATTGGCTGCTAATATGTGTCCAGTTTACCATCAGCAGTCATACGAATCTAATTTTTAATTGTTTTGCCATCAGTTCTTATTTTAAACAGTATTTTGCTCAAAATTTATCTCCAGTACTTTGTTGTATTTCCTGTGTATTTATTATTAACATGTGTGATTTTTGCATTCTTTGCCATCGTAGATTCCACAGCTGATTTTTTTTTTCTTTTCCCCATGAGAGTGTTAAAGAAGGATTGTTTCATACCCATGGCATTAGGATAGAGACAGTCTTCCCGCTAGAAAACAGGCTTATGTAGTCCATTGCCTTGCCTTATCAGTCAGTGACAACACACAGACTTTTTGTAAATCAGCTGATCTAAAGTACATGGGAGTAAGAAAATAAGTTTGCTACTTCAGCAGCATTCCTACATGTTGCACCATTAATTAGTTCGCTAACTGCATAGTTTTCATTCTGGGGATGAAGTCAGCTTGCCCTTAAAATAATTTTTATCTTCTTTCATAGTTTGATTTACAGGACTGTTTCTAATAATCCTCTGGGGAGAAAAAAAAAAAAAGAAAGAAAGAAAAAAGTCCGTTTTAATATAAAACATAGCTTCAAATCTTTCTTTAACAAGCACTCGGTTAGAGCTATAAATATAACTCTCTTGAGACTGAAGCACATAAATGCACTGGTTCTTCTTGTGTCCCCTCAGTCACCTGAGAAGTGTACTCAGATTGTCTTTGTATGTATCCATCTTAGAAATACTTTGGGGTTTGAATCTTTCCTCAATAAATTGAATTTCCTACATTATGAGTCAACCCTGTTTATCTCTCCTTACTGTTTTGGTGCACTGCCAATAGATACAGACATCTCCCAAAGGTACCAATATGTTATTTGTTATGCTGGCCACTGCCAGACATAGGATGCTGGGTAGAGGGACCCTTCTTATTTTAGAAACCTTCTATATCATTTATGGTAAAAAAATACTGGTATAGCAGGCAAAAATCTGCTAAAATGAAGGACATACCAGGTTAGAAAGGAAGGGTCATAGTGAGTTATCCTGACATGCATTTCTGCTCTGCTATCTTTTGTTTCCTTATGATTTTGAATTATTTGTTATCAACTTCATGGACTTTTAAAATTGGTATATAAATGTGCTCCATATTTTGAGTACCAAACTGTAGCTTGAAGCTATGACAAAGGATGTTACCAGTCAAGCAGCCTGAAAGCCATGTGATGCCAGAATTAGTCTGTGCAACTTCAGCTGCCTCCCTTGCACATATGTATTGCAGTGCAGCATCACTTTGCACGATGCTTGGCATTTTACAACATGTGGATTCAAAGCACACTCTCCCACAAACATCTGCTGCAATGATGGTTTTTCATCCATGCGTTCTTAAGCTGGACGTGTAAGAGGAACGCTACTGTTAGAAAAAATGCTGTACAGTTTGGTTTAAGTCACCTGTCCTACAGGAACTCATATGGCAGGGCAGAAGTAGGATATGGTTGTCTGGGGCAACCTTACCTTAGCATAAAAAGTACTTTAGAGTTATTTTTTGCCTTATTTACAAACCAATAAAACCTGCAATAAAATAAGCCCAGTGGGCAACTTTTTTCTCCAGGGCAGTACGTCTCCAGAACGTGGCCCATCTTTGTGCTGACTGATGCAAAGTGGTCCTGTGAGTGGAGAAATAGACTGTGAACATTGACTTTGAAAGCAGTAAGACATATGCACAGGTAGCCAAATTGAATTGTCATAACCAGTAGCAATTCTGATGTTTCGCAATTGGCCGAAGTCATGCAACAGGGAAATTAGTTTAATATTAGTTTGAGTGTACCATTTCTGAGGAGTTCTTTAAATCAAAGTAGTAGTAGTAGTAGTAGTAATATTACTTACTTAATTAATGTTACTAATTAATATTATATAAATATATAAATTGTGAAATATAATAATAATGTAATTGTTAGTAGTTATTTATATATTATTATTATATTTATATTCCCGGATAATTTCTACCAACCCATGATCTAAAGGTTACTACACAGTTCTCTGACCAGAGAGCAACAATAGATTTGATCCTTCCAAACCTAAAAATAAATAAAATAGAATAAAAATTTAAAAACATTTGTGCGCGTACTTCTAAATTATTTGTTATGGTAGAGTGTTAAGGCTCAGCTATGAGAGATTTATTTCTATTACAGAAAGAATGGAGTCTATTAAGCATACATCTGCCTCTCCATTTCCTTCCCAGCCCTGATCTCTTTTGGACTGTGTCCACAGCCCTATCTACCTTCTTTCCTCTTTCTTTGCTGCTGTTCCTCATCCTCTGGCCCTTGTTCCCTTGCTCAGGCAGCAGAGCCATTAAGAGTTTCTCCTAAGCAGTGGGGAGGACTAGGGCTAAGCAGGAAATTGTTTCATAATTTCTCTGTCCCCTTTGTCTTGTGAAACTCCAGGAAAACTGTCCCAGTGACTCCACTTTAAACAGTGTGTGACAATTGTAAGCTGAATTTATTATAGCTATAGATAGTAACTCTGTCCAAAATCAGCACTACCATCTGTTATACTTGAAATAAATTGGTTACCCATTAAAAAGGTGCATCTCATGAGGAGCATTCACATTTCTGTGTGCTTTGCTTGGCTGTTTCATTTGTTTGGTGTTCATAAGTACCGTGCTATAATCTGTCTTGTAGAGGCTGCCTACACACTCCTGCTGTACGATGAGCTGCTGGAGTGGTCTGATCGGCCACTGAGAGAATTCCTCAATTACCCCATGCAGACAGAGTGGCAACGTAAAGAGTGTCTCCATCTGACCATCATTCAAAACTTTGATAGAGGAAAGGTAAAATAGTCCTGGTTTACTGAGTGGATCTGGAATGGATAGTTTATTCATTTTAGGGCATTACTTCCAGGGTTGCAGTCTTTTCTCACATAGTGGGGAAATGTTTGTCATTGCCTGATTAAGCAGTTACTTAGTGGCACAATAGGTTTCTTCTAATCCTGTGTTTCTATCCTAGAAATCCCACACTTACATGTGAGAACAATGTGCACTTGTGTAGCAGTTCGCTTTGTAATGGTCAAAGCACTTTATAAAAGATAATATAATTTCTCCCTGTTTTAAAGGTGGTGAAAATGAGCCATATAAAGCTTATGAAATTCACTTAGTGACCAAGTGAGGAAAAAAATTCAGGGGTCTGGATTTGAAGGACTGTGTTTATACCTTCTAAATCATGTTGTGTCTTTTGAATAGCAATTGCAGGATCCCTAAAAACAAATGGGTTTTGGGGATCACAGTTTATTGTCATCACTAAGAATGCCGATTCTGAATTAAGCAAGACTCATTATCCTGTATATAAGATTTTATATATCCTGTGTGAGTTATCTTGCTCATAAACAAGCAATTCATTGCAATTTTGTGTAGCTAGTGGAATATCCATGTAAGCTTTGTAAATGTAATCAAACTGATGTTGATCTTTTTTTTTTTTTTCAGAAAATTCTGTAATCAGCTTATAGAGTTTAAATTATATGGCACAATAAGATATTTTCCAATCCACAGAAATTAAGGAGGTTATGTTAAGAATACAATTTTAAAATTTAAAAATCATAGTGTTGAATCATATGTAGTATCAAAAGAAATGTGTATGACACTTGCAATGACTTCTATCTTGTGCAGTGATAGTCCTGTAAGAATGATTTATTTAATAAGTCTCTCACTATATTTTCAGTCCTTCAAAGAATTCATTAGTATTACTCAGCAGCTATCAGTATGTCTAGTGGGCAATATGTTCAAGTACTTTCAGTTACTGGAAGTATGACTTAGTATAGAAAGAACAGACCACTAATAAATCATGAATTGTCAAACAGTTGCTTTGAAATTACTGAACATCTTTTACTTGCTTGCAGTGCTGGGAAAATGGCATTATCTTATGCAGGAAAATTGCAGAACAGTACGAGAGCTACTATGACTACAGAAACCTCAGCAAGATGAGGGTAATGTACCTGAGCACTTTTCATCAGACAGAGGTCCAAAAGCTTTTTAGTTTGGGTTATAAAATATTACTTAGACAATTAGATTTGCCATGGAATGGTCCTTAGGTTTGGTTTGCAAACTATTTTTTAGCTTGTGGTTTTTTCCTACAATAAAGATTATAAAAAAGGAATGTGAGCTTTTTGAAGAAAAATGGGGAAATAAATGATCTTGCAATGATTGTACCTGTGCAGCACCCCTTTACTGTGCAAGCTTATGCAGAAAAAATTAGTGGTTTCCTGTCCAAGGAGCGTGCTCTATGCAGTCCTCTGCTAGGTGCAGCAATGTATCTTTGCAGTTGTAATTGCGAGAAAGCAGCTTGCAACAAGCACCGTACACTTTTGCAATTTTTTTATTTACCACTTAAAAATATGATCTGTTTAGTATCATATAGCCAAAATGAACCTTTCCTGACACAGTCTTCCTGCTTTCTCTCTCATTTTGCCTAGAACTCTAAGCATTGTTTCTTTCTTCATTCTTTCCAATACTGTATTTTAAAGATTATTCAGTCTTCCCTTTTCTTGTCTGCTTCTGATGGATTCAATTTTATATTGCAGCATCCTTTCTAAATTTTCTGTATGTGTAGGATGCTTGCTGCTAGGACTGAGTGAAATGTACTTAATCCAGAGCTGCTTAACACTATTATGCAAAATTCTTAACACAGAGCTATGTGGCAGTAGTCCCTGTGATCTGCTTATTCTATATATATTTGGATATCCAAATGGCAGAATCCTATAAGCAAAACCAAACTGACTATCAACATGTGAATAAAATAATTCATTCAGGCATGTTTAATTAATTGTCTTTAATGTATTTTGTGTTTGAATTAGGAAATATCCTTCTACTATATCTGTGCCACCTACGTTAATCCAAAAATGGAGGTGTGGGAATTTCTCACAGCAAGATAACTAGGCAGCTCTTGATATCATATGCACATTAAACAGCTGTCTGCATTACCTAAAATAGGGCTAATACTGGGTTTTTTTCACAAGATTAAAAACTTATGGACAGAGAATGCTTTGCTGAAATACCATCAGAAAATGGGGACTTTGACATTAAGATCACTTTGTATCCGTGTTTTGAGTGAAGTAAAAGCAGGATCAAAAATTATGTTTAATTGCTATTGTGACATTTTTTAAAGGAACTCACATTAGACACTTAACTCATTGGAATGGGGTATGAGTTGGACACAACTCTTTTGAATATGGAAATTGGACTTTGCTGACTAAACTGACCACATTACTGCCATGTGCTTGGATGATTAGCAGATTACTGGGTCATATGTTTCAAACTTTGTTTCTATTACTTCAATTTTTCATTAAGGAACTAGGCATGTTGTCATTAATCTAATATTTTACCCCTTTAATGTATGTACTTCATATTTAAAAGCTTTTTTTTTTTTAATTCTTGGAAACTTTCAGGTCATTTAGAGGTATAATTATTTAATCTCATGCATTCGGGCAGTTCTAGGTGTCCTTATTGTTGCTCAGAGGCGCACTGCAATTCCAGTACTCCAGAGCAGTGGGCTGAAAGACCCTCCCTTTTGTGATAGCTTAAGGTAAAAATATGTTTTCAAAGATGATTAATTGCATTTCTTATCGATCTCACCCAGATGATGGAAGCATCTTTGTATGATAAAATTATGGATCAACAGCGTTTGGAGCCAGAATTTTTCAGAGTTGGATTTTATGGGAAAAAGTTCCCATTCTTCTTGAGAGTAAGTGAACTGAAAATAAAGAGAATGGAGTAATTCTGGAATTCATGCTGTCATGCACTTCTCTTTGCCTTTGTGGTGGGAAAAATGACAAATTCCAAATGGTAAATATAGGATGAAACTTTCCCCTTTAAAAGCAGTGCACAAAAAGAGTCTAATGGGCACATAGTTTCTGATAATTCCTAGTAGTCATCTGAATATAATATCTGTATAAACCAATTTGAAAATGTTAATTAGAAAGAATTTAATGTTTAGGTTACTAAAAATACATCAACTGATGAAGTAAAAGTACTGAAGGAAGTTGCACAGTTGTGCAGTACTTTCAGACCTGTAGGTCTTTCACTGTTTATGCTTCTGCCCAAGAAGTGTTTATGGATTTTCCAAATTAAATGTACAAAGCACAGATTTATGCTTGCAGCACCAACAAGGAACACCTCAAAACTTACTACATTTGATGTAATTTTTTTATGGCAAAGCACTTTGTAACTCTTTTAAACAGCCTGGTTGTGTTTGCTATAGAAGGAATAAGGAATAACACTACAGAATAAAGCTTTCAAATTTTAATTTGTAGTTGCACAACTGCACAATTGCAGTTGATTTCTTGTAGCAATTCCCATGAACATCCAGGGTCTCAGAATTCAGTGCTTCCTGTCTCTGTGGTTAAGATACTATAAAGACAACAACTGTTTCTATCTAGACCTGCTTCAAGAGGAACACATTAGTAATGAATATTCAGAATTTTCTAATATAGATTTTTACAGCAAATTCATTTAACAGTGTTTTTAGAAAAATTGTTAATTCCTTATTTAAAATGTGTGCAAGCAGAATCAAACCAGAAAGTGCTGTCCACAGCTCAGGAAGTTCGCAGCACGACCACGGTCAGTGACTGGTTCCAGCGGGTACTCCAAATCCAGGAATCCCATGTTTAATGTAGGTTGTGTGTTGTATCTGTATTGGTGTTGTATAATCTCAGGAAAATCATGGTGCAACTTCATAGTGGGCATCCAGGTAAAAGAAATTATGTTGGAGCCAGGAGTATTCTTTTACTTCATAGTGCAAAAACTGGTTCATTTTAATTTACCAGGCTGATAATTCATAAGCATTTAGAGGGTAAGGCAAATTGAATGCATTCTACCATTTTCTTATGCATTGATTTTCTTCAGGACTGTGTAACTTCAAAGCAGAGTTTCCTAGTTCCTCTTGGAAAGGATTTTCAGTCCATTTAATTGTCTTAACTGTCTGTTGCATTGTATTTTTGTTACATATTTTAGACAATCTGATACGTTATGTTACATACTTTAATCCAATAAGAACGATTTGTCCCTTCAGGTTTTTATTAAATTTTTAAGTACAATAATTTGATTTTTCCAGACTTTTGAATAAAACATACTTTATATGGTAAAATTTCCTTCTTCTAAGTAACCTGTCTTTCTAGATTTCTTATTTTCATTCTTGCCTTCTGTTTCTTCTTTTTTCCTTCTTAAAATGATGTAAAAATTGCCTGGAAAGTCTATATTTAAGAGCATGTGTTTGGATCTATCGAATCATACCCAATTATTTTCACTTAACTTGCTCTTGTGTTTTTTTTTCTTATTCTGCTCAGAATAAGGAATTTGTTTGCCGAGGACATGACTATGAAAGGTTGGAGGCCTTCCAGCAGCGAATGTTGAATGAGTTCCCACATGCCATTGCTATGCAACATGCTAATCAGCCAGATGAGACCATCTTTCAGGCAGAAGCACAGTGTATCCACATAATCACAAACCCATACACTGCAGTTAGGTCTTTTATGCCTTTAAAAAATGTAGGTACACCTATAGCCAATTTCAGTCACAGTGTGCCTCCACAGAAATAAATGGTAGGTGAGAATTCCCCTGCAATTTGTCCCAGTCACTCTATTATGTTTGGAATTTTTTTTGTGTAATTGTTGGTTTTATCTAAAAATTCCTTGGCAGGTTATTAAGTCTCTTACTTTAGCCAAAAATACTTGTAGAACTATCACTGCTGTGATAATGGTGTATCAGTTCAAGTTACAGTAATTCAAGTTCTTACAATACAACATAATGTTAGTATGGCACGACATATTGTGTGTAAGAATATGTTTAATTAAATCCCTTTACTCCACGTGCTATTCCATGTAAGTAGCTCTGTTTCAAAAATAAATACGAAATTTTCAACAAAACAGTACAAAGGAATCCCAGACCGTCAAAAAATCTCTCAGGTTCCTTTCCCAAGCCATCAATAGTCTAGAAGCATTTCATGATATAAACTTTTTAAAGACCTTTTCTTCTGTCATGCTTCAGGAGTCAATATGCTTTGCTAATGTAACAAAGTGGGATAGCCTTAACTCTTTACATGTAGATTTGCAGATTTATGCAGTGACACCAATTCCAGAAAACCAGGAAGTCCTGCAGAGAGACGGCATTCCCAATAACATCAAGAGCTTTTACAAAGTAAATCACATCTGGCGATTCCGGTATGACAGGCCATTTCACAAAGGGACCAAGGACAAGGAAAATGAATTCAAGGTAAAGTACCATGCCCTTTCCCAAGCTACTGGACCTGTGGATTTATTTGTAACATCAACAATAGTTGTGTTATTGAAACATCGTCTACAGTTGTGTTATTCAAATAGAGGTTTGACTATGTCAATTCTCATTTTAATTAAAATAATATGAAAAATATATAGGAGATGGGAAGGTCTTGTTGTGTATGGGAATAGGAGAAAAAAAGTACCCATTTCTTCTTGCATCAGTGATACACAGAAGGCAGAACTGGAGACAGCAGAGCAGCCTCCAGAGAAGTTTATGAGGCAGATGGGAAAACATTGTTAAGTAGGTAATCTGGGGTATGGACGGGATTGCCAAAAGTTATCTCTCCCTAGAGCAAGGGAGAGACAGTTTTGACTAAACTACAGCATAATGTTCTGTTCCTGTGACACCAAGACTGAAAACTACCTCTAGACTTAGAGACTGTCTCAGGGAAGAGCAGTAGTTCCTTCCCTAATATGTAAATTACTTCTGTTCCTCCTAATAAAAATGTCACACTGAAAATTCATCTTACATTCTTCTGATGTAATTTTAATTCTGACCTACTAGAAACACTTACATCCTGTTGCAGAATATATTCTGGTATTCAGACACTCAAAGAGAATTATCCCATAATAATTCTGTTATAAATATAGAGGAGAGAACCATAAGGGTAATATATTAACTAAATCAAGTCACTGTTGTCCTCTAATTAAAGCTTAGGGCTTTATTTTAATTGTAGAGCATATATATATTTTGTGTAAGTGCTATCCTGTGTGTTGATTTGTCGTTTTACAAACCTCTTGTGCAAAGTGTTTAACAGTAGTACATTTGAGTATCCTATCAGCCACGCATTGTGGAATCTCAGATAGGACTTCACAGAGGAGAGCTGGTCGCTCTGTGTGCTCTGTAAGTTGTTCTGCTTCTGAACTCTCCCTCTTCTCAGATGTTATCTCAGAAAGTAAATATTAAAATGCTAGTTCAGTCATGAGTGACTTTTGGAGATTAGGGAATAACATATAATATAGAATAATACCATGTTTAAGAGTGACGGATCAGCAGAAATTACTGCTTAGTAGTAGGTACTAGAAAGTAGGGAGGAAAGTGAGCTTCTGGGATAGACATTTCAGTAGAAATTTGAATATTTTTTTTTTAATGTATACTGTTACTTAAATGAAGGTATTAATAAAGAAAACGGGGAATAATTAAGAAAAATATAGAAGTAAATTTGGGAAATAAATTGGTTTTTTTTTATTGTAGAGTCTGTGGGTGGAGAGAACCACACTGATCTTGGTACAGAGTTTACCTGGAATATCTCGTTGGTTTGAAGTGGAAAAACGTGAAGTAGTGAGTATGAGACTGGTTGTAATGCATATCATGGGTTGGTTTTCTTCCTTATTCATATGTTGGTTGATTAACTACTTTAAGATTTATTACCCATATCTAATTTCTTTGAGCAAGTTTTCAAGCTGGTTACAACAAAATTCTTTACAAAGTATTTTGAGTTGTCTGGTTTCCTTTACCTTGAAAAGTATTATTAAGAACCACACTTATAAGTCATTTAAACAGTTGAGGAAAAAAGTTGAGAACAATAATGGGCAGCCAAAGGCAACATTTAATGTCAGCAAATTACTTTCTTAAAACTCAGCATGTTGTAACGTTTAATACTTAGAATATTTATAGTTTAACATATCTTTTGGTATTGTTGAAAAATAAACATTCTCCAAGTTCCTGTACTATAATGAACGCCGTGTGGGTATATCTCTGTGTCTGCACAGAGCCCTGTTGAAGTTCCCAGATCTCAGCATGGGCAGGAAAGCGTGCCTACACAGAACCTGTAGGAATAGGGTCTAACGGAGCAATCTGTTACTGACACATTGTAATTTTTTCTCCTTCCTTGTTGTTATATTCCTTAGAAAAATCCTTTAAATACATTTCAGATGTATTTGGAAGAGTGCTCCTCATATAAAGATCTCTAAATAATTGGTCAATTGTTGAGCCCAGGAGCATAATATCTGTAACTATTTTCCTTCCTGTCAACGCCAGTCTTACAGTAGTCACATTAAATATAGGGATACAATTGTACAACTGATTTTCTCTGAAACTCTATTGTGTTTTTCTTTTATAATAGCAACAGAATGTCATTCATTCACCATCCTCATATTCTGTAGAAAAACAAAAATGGAATTTAGTAAAAATCAAAAAATTGTTTGTCACATAAGAAATTTCGTTAGTTAAATCCTACTGAGTCTTTACTAGGTTAATATAAGCCCTAATATGAAGATCCTCAGTTTACTATCATGTTACCATTCCACTCACCATTTCCAAAAGTTAACTGAAATTTTTCCTGGGTACGTACTAGATCCTGACTCAGGTTTGTGCTTGTATATTTTGGTAAATTATGGCAACTGCAGGCCTGTACTCTTCCCATCACTTAGCTTTTCGCTTTTCCTGCAGTTTGTGCTACCTGTGAGAAAAGCTTCATCATCCTCCAGAAAGCACAGGCACTGACTGCCCTTGACTATAACTTGATTAGCATCTTAGCTCAAAGTTTACATTCAAACTCCTCATCCATAATGTCTAGTTGTTGACTTCACTTTTGGTGGGGGAACTACCCCGCCCATACTTAGCCTCTGCTCTGTGTCCTTAAGCATGGTGAAGCTCTTCCTGACCTCAGACCCAATTTAGGTGAAGTTGCCAAGGGCAGTTTGGCCCTGAATTCCAACGGTTCCACCACAGGCTGAAGCGTGTGAGTGTTTTGCAGCATGGGCTGAATATCTCGCAAGGTCAGATAATGAATCTACAAGAGAAGGGAGGGTTGTGTATTTTGGTCCTTGATTAAATGATGAAGTTAATTCTCTCTGTGCTCAGAGCATACACTCAGAGAGTGTAGCCCAGGTGAGAAGAACTTTTTCTGCCCCAATACTCTAGAACATAGAATAAGTCTTCTTTTAAGAAACCAAAAATTACCTTTAATGTATTTCATCTTTCAACTGAAGATTAAGTATGTTTGCAATGTTCCTCACTCCTCTTTCAGGTGGAAATGAGTCCCCTTGAGAATGCTATTGAAGTCTTAGAAAATAAGAACCAGCAGCTGAGAACACTGATTAGTCAGTGTCAAACTCGACAGATGCAAAATATTAACCCTCTCACGATGTGTCTGAATGGGGTCATTGATGCAGCAGTTAATGGTGGAGTTGCTAGATACCAAGAAGTAAGCAATTTATTTTCTGTTTATTAAAAATCTGTTATAAGACAGTTTCTTACCGATTTCTTTCTCTGTGCAGATGGAGCTCCTCTGTATGAATTGAGAACAGAAAGTACTACGTTAATAATAGTTTTAATTATACCTATATTGCACTTCTGGGTGAGGTGATGTTAAATATGTATTTTTGAAACAACTGTTTTGCTGCAGGTAGTCCCATAAACTTACTTCAGTGATGAGCCAGTTCACAATTACCTGCATTCTTTAGTGTTTTGTTTGGGGATTTTTAATGAAACAGTTAATTGTAACTATATTATTATTATTATATATCCCTTCTCCCTGCCCTTCCAGGCCAGGAAATACTTCTGGCTGACCAGCAAATTTACTTTTGTTTGATGACATTCTATTTTTAAGATATATATGTGTGTGTGTATATATATTTTATATATATACACACATAAAATTCTTAACAAGATAATAAATTATCTTGGAGAATCATATTTTTCTAGATCCTTCTTTCTCTTCTCCAAGTTTTTAAGGAAAGCTATTTTCTGGAAAAATCTAGTAAGAAATAATACATGTAATTAAGAAATGTCTAATACTGGACTTCTTCCCCAAAGTTGTTCCTCATTATGGTCATCTCTGAATCACCTTAGGAAAACCTTAAATGTTTGGGATGCTGCATTTCCACAAAGTTCCATGGAATTTTGAAACCACAGTAAAAAGAATGGAAGGATTTATTTTTTTTTTCTCAGCCCAGCTTGATCTTCCTCTTTCTCCTAATAGCCTTATGAATAACTTGAGTCTGATGGTTGTTCCTTTTCCATTGAAAATGTCAAGTTTTATAACATTCTGTCCACTTGTCTCAAAGGCTGCAAGATTCAGTGTTCGCTCAACGGTGTTAAATTTGATAAAACCGTGTCTTTATTGAACTACAAGAAATTGAGTCCGCTGTAGTGTTAGAATCTGTCATCAAAACTGCAACGTTATGGAAATTGTGAGAAAGTTGTGAGAAAAAGCAGAGAAAAAGCGAAGCGGTATCACATTTCATGTTTCTCAGCTGCCTTTAAACAACAATAACAAAAGTATTTAGCATAGTAAAGTGCCATGAAAGGGAGTCCCTTGGGAAACACAGTCATGTCAGAGCTATGTCTGGTTTGAATTAGCAGTGTCAGAGCTAGCTCAGTGTCCCTGCATAGCTTTCTGTTCTTCACGAGCATATTAAAGGTTCTAGCTTACTTCTTTCTTATTGTTGTTCTTAGCTGCAATTCTTGATCTCCTAGGCAGTCTTCATGTTTCGATTCCCTTCTGTCCTCTCCTTTTCTCTCTTGCTACATATCTAAAATAGGACTTTTCAATGATCTGTGTTGTAAACACCAAAACTGATAGCAGTAGTTGTGAGATTTGGGATTGTTCGTTTCTATTTCACCCTCATTCTCTTTGCATGTCCCTTTTTCAGTCTTTATATGTCTTCCTGCTGTTTTGCTACTTCTTATCTTCTACCTTCCTTTTCCTCTCCTCTGTAAACGCTTTTCTCTGCCTGTCTGTTCCACTTGCTTTTGCCTTCTGCCCTGTATAAAGCTCAAAACTCAGTCAGGCTTGGAGCATGTGGTCTTGAGGTAAGCATGACCCTGTCTTTATGTATATCCTCATTTCCTTTGGGCAACTTCCAAGCTTTAAGAAGTGTAAGACCCAGCAAATAACATCCTTTTGCCAGCTGCTGCCTTCTTGATTCTGCCCTCCTTTTTTGGTTTTGTTTTGTTTGGGTTTTTTTTCTCCTAATGGGATAAAAAGCAGCTATCTCTAATTATTCAGTGCTTTGGCCAGTACTGCAGGTGTTTCAATACAGGAACAGATTCCAGGAAAATCTACGGAAGTAATAGTTATTATGCAGCACTTTCCTGTGTGCTAAAAAATGGCTCTAGACTGAACCACTGATTTTTTTAAAAAAAAATTTCTGAACACTGCTGGAAGAGTGTGTTTTGTGCCCACTAACACCTTTCAAACTGCAATTTGTACTGTATTACATTTCTTTTAGCTCCTTTATGTATGCTAGAAGAGTAGAGGCACTTTATGATTAATTATTGGAAACTAGCGGTTCCGAGTATGTTATTGGATTTAGTCAAATTCTAATTTTTTTTTTTTTCCTAAAGTACTGGTGATTTTGTTTGAAGTTAGATTATTACATCTCTGACTCATAATATAGATCTGTATAAACCTCAGCTCAAAACCACTGGGACACCACCTGCTTGATATTGAAAGAACATTAAGCTTGTAGCTGAGAGAAAAAAAAAACCACCCATCAGCTGGCAGAAGTTTGGGATTTGGGATTTTAGCAAGTATCAGAGGGCTTCTTTTAACAATTTAAACATGAATTCTTATAAGTCTACTTATCTGTAGTGAAAGGACCGTGTAAAATAAATGTTCTTCATTACAGTATCAGCATTTTCTAGACAGGTCTCAGAACTTCCTTGTTATAGGTTGTCACAGCATGAAATTTTGGAATTGAATCAGAGGAAGCGGTATATTTATCTTGAGCTCCACTGTTCCCCATTTTTACTAATGATTCTGCCTAGCAAAGATTTTAACAGCTGAAGCTGGATGGAGAATCTTGTAAGACCTGTGTGATGGAAATGCTAAGACAGGTGCAAAAGGAAAGTGCAGCACAGAGCAGCCACTATCATCCTCTCAACTCTATGGATAGAAAACCATGTTTATCTATAGGTATGCGTGCAGTCACTTTTTGTGACAAATGCATTTTTGAGAAGGTCTAGAAATCACTCCGCTGGGCATTTTCTTTGCAGAATAGTTTTGAAAACTGTTGTAAATTCTATATAAACCCCTTGCAGGGTAGGATAGGTGTCATGTAAAGAAAGATGCAGTCATGAACAAACAGGGGAGTGCTATGTCCAGACAATTGCTGGTGGGTAAAATGACTTCAGGGTACTACAGTTGGTACAGTTTGAGCACTGGAGATGGGTGGAAAAGCATGTAAGCTCATGAACACACCTGGATTTTGGTCAGATGCTCCTGAAGTGAAAAGTGTGAGTATTTGACACCAGTGTCACTGTGAGTTCTTTAAAACATTATTTCTGTTAAGAGTGAATAAGAAGATAATGTCACATGCTCCAATGCATATAATACCATACAGTTCCACACTGTTCTTGAGATATCTTTATCCTTAAGGGATAATGAAGCTCCTTGTATGAAAACACAGGAAAATCCAAACTCCTATGTCACAATTAATGAAGAGATGCTTAGTTCAGGTGACCTGTGTTTGCTTTCAACTCTGATTTTTCAGGTGTCCAAATTTGATTCAGGATCTGTCCTGAATAATGAAAAACTGGTAAATTCCACTCAAGAGTGGCTACATTTTATTTGCCCATAGTCTCCACCAGTGCATATGTGAATAATTAATTATTTTGCATTTATTATCCTCTGTTGCAGTAGAAAGGAGCTTTTGTTTCAAAAATGTCATCTACAAACTTGTTTAAAAAAAAGTGATGTGTTTTTACTCACTTCATGTTACTTTGATTCTATTCTGCTTAGGCATTCTTTGTCAAAGAATACATCTTGAACCATCCAGAGGATGGAGAGAAGATCACACGCTTGAGAGAGCTGATGCTCGAGCAGGTAAAGTGGGGAAAAGACTGACTGGGTGGCCTGCTCAGCTGTTCCAGCTAAAAGTGTCCCAAAATAAAATACAAAATTTGAGAGGTTAATAATTGCCCATTGGTCTTCAGTATCTTCTGAATTAGATTCCAAGTAGACAGCAGCTTCCTATATAAGCAAGTTTCTGGGTCATATTAATATTTTTTTCCTATTCCTTTTCATCATCATCTTAATCACTTCAAACTATTCTAAATTAAAGGTTGAATGAGTGGCAAGGTTTTGTCTTGTGATGCTCATATGCAAATATTTGCAAAACATATTTTACCACTACTACAGAATAAACATTTTCTCACTGAAATGTTCAATGGCTTCAGCAAATATTTGTATGATGTATTTTACCAATACTACAAAACAAATTTTCACTATAATGTTTAACATAAGAGAAAACAAATGCAAAAAATCTTATTACATCTCATAATTGCAGAAGTAGGTAGGCAGTAAAAGAAACACCAAGTGATTAAATTAAACAGGTAAGTATTTTATGCATTATATGGTTTTTGTGTTGTTTCTTCTTTTATTTATAAGACAATGACCTACCAGCCTCAAATATGTAGTGTCTCCATTTGGAAATGCTGAAATAAATTATTTTGATCAAATGATCTTACTAAGTATTTCAGCTTTTTTAACATGACATTTACCTATCTTTGTTCTATGCAGCGTGCTGAAATTTCAAACTTTATTGCCAGCTTGGGATAAAGAGGTCAGAGTATTGGAATTTGGCAAGATGGAAATTCCATTTTTCATCAGTGTTGTGGTATCTTTTGGTCAGATCAGCTGAGGGGACAGATCCTCAGACAGTATAAATCAGAACAGGTTCACTGAGCTCACTTTAATTTCATTTAGATAATGTATAGTAATTTACATTGCAGTTTTGTTTTTTCAAGCTATAGTTATTCTTGCTAACCCTTACAATTTCAAAACTGGGGTTAATAACTTAACTTAGAGTTAATGACAAAAATGTGAATTCCAGGTGATGGCAGTTAATCCCTGTCTGGCACCCACAGATGATTTAATAGAAAACACGGAGCGTTCAGAAGGGGCGGGGTGGCTCTGTGCACAGGGGGATGCGCTGCAGTCCTGGCCTCGGGGTCAGTGAAGCTGCGCAGCTGTGTGCCTGCTCGCAGGCTGCCTGAAAACGTCAGCTAGTAGCTCTCATCCAAAGATATTACAGCATCGTGTAGCTATTTTGTTTTTAAATTTGAGTTTATCTGATTCTTCATGTAACCAATTCAGTATTTTAAATGCCTGCGACCAAATTTGAGCAATATTAATGTTTTAGCAATGTTATTCGGAAGCTTGTCATGCCTTGCATCGAGAATATACATAAAGCCACCATTTCCTGAGGTCTCGGAGGGGCTGGAATAGGATAGGGAACCATGGACTTCATTGCAAATATATTACAGGGTCTCTGGTGGATGTGGCCGTTGCTGTTGTTTCGTGCTTTTTATAAGTGTTCTTACAGAAAATGGCTTTTTATTTAGGATTTAGAACTGCTCTTTTGTACAGTTGCCATTTAGCCAGATTTTTCACTATGGTATCCGTAGTGGTTTCTTACATTAGAGTTGAATTCGCATAGGCCAGATGTTTGAGAAAGTTGAATAGTAAAATGGGAAGAGGCATAAATCCTCTTGTGTATTACTGGGTTTGGTCTTAGGGCCTTGTTTGATTACACATCTGTCAGGGATTTAGATAGATGCTTTTAATACAACATAAATTTGGTTGGATTTTTTTTTATTAGTATCCTAATTGATGATGAAAGCTTAAAGAAAATGCATCAAAAATGTATTTTTTCCTCTCTTTCCTCTGGTCTCTTCTGCAGGCCCAGATTTTAGAATTTGGCTTGGCGGTGCATGAGAAGGTGGTGCCGCAGGACATGAGGCCGTTGCACAAAAAGCTGGTGGATCAGTTCTTTGTGATGAAGTCAAGCTTGGGAATACAGGTACATGAGCAGGTGCATGGATAAACCAGGAGACCGTTAAACTGCAGTAAGGGTTGTTTAATTTTTGTAAGCAACAAATAGTGACATCTTTTGGTTGTTTGTCCACATTGCAACTTAGAGCATTCTTGCAGTACCACAAAGCAAAGAGAAAGTCAAGAAACTTTCCATGCATCGCAGATAAAAATAATCACATTTTACTAAAGGGAAAGTGTCATCAGCAAAAAGTTAAAATATTTTTCTTACTAATGATGAAGCTGATCAAAAATGCAGATACACCCATTAAAATGACAATATGTATCTTATAAAATGCTTAATGATATTATGTTCATTGTAATTAATCTTCCTTTAACAATTCACCAGGAATTTTCTGCCTGTGTACAAGCTAGCCCTGTTCATTTCCCAAATGGAAGTCCTCGCGTATGCCGAAATTCCATGCCTGTTTCTATGAGCCCTGACGGTGCCAGGGTAATACCACGACGCAGGCAAGTTAAATTACTAGAAATTGATAGATTTTGTTACTCACAGAAGATGATCCATAAAATACTTTCATTGGGTGTGTGCTTCCTTGTATGATCCGCCTGAACAGTCATGAATAGCCAATATATATATTTTCTCTCTCTCTCTCTCTCTCTCTCTCAACTAATAAATCCAAATTAAACTGTGCAGATTAATAAATATGTGCTGTTTTCACATGAAAAATTATGACTGGCAACTAGAGTTAACCATTTTGTATTTCATTATTCTTCAAACAGTCCTTTGAGTTACCCTGCTGTCAATCGGTATTCATCCTCATCACTGTCATCCCAAGCTTCTGCTGAAGTCAGCAATATCACCGGGCAATCAGAAAGCTCTGATGAAGTTTTTAACATGCAGGTACAAATTATTGTCATTCTTCAAACTAAACAGAATCTTTCTTACAAGGCTATTTACTAAATTAATGCTTCTATTATTTCATTCAGAAATCTCAAAGTTATAGCTGATGCTTCTTTTAGAAAACAAATCTTTAAATGGGCTTTTAACCTCCTTAACTTAGAAAGAACAATTTCTTCTTCTTTAACTTTTTTCCAAAAGTAATAAGCAGCAGTGCATTATGATGTGAAGTCATCTGACCTTACATAGACTTTTCTGTGCATTTGTCACAGTTGTGATGTAATTATTTGGAAATATTAATTCTGTTTCTATTTATTTGATATTTTACTATATCTTTGTGTAGTTACATTAATGCTCTTTATGCTGGTTTGCTATTTTGAAATACGGAGAAACCAGTCTAACAAATTACAAGTTCTTTGTTTTAGTGAAAAGTATGTTATAAACTTTTGGTTTCCAAGCCAGTAAATGTGATGTGGTAACACCGGCGTCTATTCTATACGCAGCCTAGTCCGTCTACCTCAAGCCTGAGTTCTACTCATTCTGCTTCACCTAATGTGACCAGTTCTGCTCCATCCAGTGCCAGAGGTCAGTGCTTGTCTCCTGTGGTAAACTAAATTAAATTATTCTTGATACATTACACAGGTGAATTTCTGCAGGATATCACTGGTCAGACATCAAATTTAGCCAGTTGTTTGAGGAATATGAATTACTGGGGACAGAGGATTTCTTTGTCACAAGTGTGCAATTGTAATGTCTGAGTTTCACTGCATGAATTTAATCACTTGACACATTTATATTCTAGCCTCTCCTCTGTTGTCTGACAAACATAAGCATTCCCGAGAAAACTCTTGCCTGTCCCCCAGAGAGAGGCCCTGCAGTGCCATCTACCCTACTCCTTTGGAAACCTCACAGGTAGGAAGCTTGTTGGGGAGGCCTCTGAACTCAAGTAGCTAAGATGATAAATGCACAGACTTAGTATCTGCTTATTGCTGTTAATTTTCAAGGGATTTTTTTAGTTTTATAAGAAAAAATAGATCACGGTGCTTGATCACATTTCTGCTTGCTTTGTCTAGGTTTAGATCTGGTTTTGATATTTACTCACTGCAGTGAGAGAGAGATGCAAAGACTCACCAGATGACACAGCCTGCTTGTGAGAAACAGCAGCATTTGTTCAATCTAGGGAAGAAAAAAGGAAGAAAAACTGTTATCATGGCAGTTGTCCATGTTGACCTCCCCTTTATTTCTTCTGAAATAGCTAATCCTAGCCACTGCGAGATGATAACCCACTCAATGTGGCAATTCCTATTTTTCAATGTACTTTCAGAAAAGAAAGATAGAATTTTTTTTACTCCAGTGAAAAGAATGAGTTGCATTCTTACTTTAAAATTGCTGTTACATAGGTCTGTGTGAAATCTGTATCTTTGGAGTTATGTGAAATGCAAAATGAGCTTGGTGAGCTGGCCCGTTTTGAATCTTTATTTCATCTTTTCTTCTTAATGGACCTACTTTCCTAAAGTGCTTTCCTTTAACACAGTTGCTGTTTTAATCCGTGCCATCACACAATGCACCTCTTGCTGAAGCTGAGAAAGAAGAAAATATAAGTACAGTGTGAAAGGCCCTCTTTTCAACACTCTTGTTTCCACCAGAAACTTTGCCTCTGATAAAAAAACAGCTTGGTAGTCCAGGTTCCTTTATTTTAGAAATGATTTGTTGGTTTCTCGTTAGTTGTATTCATGTTCTTCGCTTCTTCAGTTACTGAACTGGCTCTTGATTTAATTTTTTCCTCTTTTCTGTTTTAAGTCCTCATGCTGTTATGTGAGGGCTTAAGAAGCAATATGGAAGCTTAGCCAGACTTAAGGGGAGTTCTTGGGAACTACTTACTGATGTATCTAGTGGGCACATTCTCAGTGGTAGTGGAGCCAAACCAACATACAGTAAGGACCAGGAGGTGTTCTTCAAGTAAAGCGGTTTTACAGTTTGCCGCAAAGAAAAAATTATCCCATTTTTGCTCCCAGACTGCAAACTCTTGCTTTGCCAAGTGGAATGCGACTTCTATTTCCCACTCTACCCGAGATTCGATAAGGGAGGCTGAGGAGCTCGTAGGCCCAGTCTCCACTCTCTCTGAGACTCGCCCGGCAGGAAAATCTCCCAATCTGTCTCTACCCTCAGTGTCCCAAGAGAGGGTAAGTAGAAAATTAACTTGCTCGTACAGTGAAGTATGTTTCAAGGGTGAGAAGGTCTGACAGTTTCTTTCTGCCCTCATGACCATAAATGAGGATATATTTTTCTGGGGAAAGGTGCAATTTCTTTCTCTGGTGCTCTATTCCCTGAGCAGTAAAAATGGACTGTGACCAGAAACAAAATTCTGATTCTCTGCCTTCTGATTAAGAAGGGGAAAAGAAAACCTCAGGACAATTGTAAGGCAATATCTTAGAGATACCTGCAAGAATTTAGATGCTCAAACTGTTCCTTGTCTTTTCTATTTTTATTCTAACACCACTTAACTTCAACAGTCTTGGTTGGAGCTTCACACTAAGTTAATGAGGAAAGGACCACCCATTTATGAGCATCTTTGTTATGGCTTAATGAATGCCATTTTCACGTTAGTTTTTCAAACAGGAAAGATGAGATACATAGGCAAATTCCTGCAGTTCATGTCCAAATCAAGTCCTTTCAGGCCATAGCTACCTCATTTAAGGAAGTTTGATGCACTTCATAGAACAAGACCACAGCAGTACTGCATCCACTTCTCTCATTGAAATTAATGCTCAAGTTTATCTATGTACAGCTGTTTTCAGTCAACATCCATTTGTGCTTGCTTTTTGATCTCTGGCTGAGCGATTGTACAGTGTCTCTTCCAGCTCTTCCCATACTCTGAAGAGGAATGCCTGCTGTCATTGGCTGGTCAACAAGCCTGCTTAGTTTTTGCACTATTGTTCTTCCTAATGGAGCTTTTTGGGTTTCACATTTTTGGGTTTTTTTGCGTTTCATTAAACATCCTGTAATTGCTCTTGTCCTTCCATATGGTTTTATATTTCATTATTTTAGTATGTCCTCGTTTCTCTGTATTTCATTCAGCTTTTGTCTCTTTATCTCCTCCAACTTCAGTTGCTTTTTCAGCCTTTGCTCTTTACCTTCACAACAGAAAACAGACTTCAACACTTGCCCACCAGATCCTAGTGCACTGCAGACTCACTGGGCAGTGAACGTTCAATCCAGACCAGGCAGAAACACATGGTCACATTTTCTGTCACATTAGAGTACACGTGTAGTTACACCACCTCAGTTTAATGGTAACTCCAGGAAAACAGACGTTACCTGATCCAGTACGGACTCTAGTGCAGCATAGATAGGCAAAACTCACGTAGCTCAAAGTCCACCAAAGCATTATCTCTATGAGATGTTTTAAGTCAAGTTGAATTGGCCAAGTATTTGTTCCTCACTCTGTAACATGGAGCTGCAACATGTTAGATCAGTGATGTTACTTTGCAGCTGGGTTTGCCATCTTGTGGAACAACAGTGTAGTGCCTGGCTGACTCAGTCCTCTGTGAACGCTGGAAGGAGATACAAGAAGATTTTATTTGATTTGGATTTCACTGACTGTCTGATCTTGCTTTAAAAAAAAGGGGGAAGAAAAAAGTAAACTTCATCTGTTCTCATTTTGTTTGGAAAGTACATCTGAATTACTTGTAGGATTAACTGGATGCTGTTTACATCTGTTATCAAGATAAACTAGTAACCCACGGATTATTTGAATGCTGTCAAAAGAAATAACTGGTGGAATTTTAAAATTGTTTCATAAATTTACTGGGTTTTTTTTCTTAAAAAAACCCCCGAATATTCAGAAAAGGAAAGACAAACAAACTTTATGGGTCAGCTTTTATCCACAAGAGAAGTAAGAATGCTGTTACCAAAAAAGTCAGGTGTGGAAATAATACACAATGCTCTTCTAAGATAACAGCCATGACTTGAACATTGTCAAACATTACACCTTGTTCAGATCCTGATTCTGCAGTGAAATTATTGCAAATCTATCCCTGCACTCGCATAGTAATCTACCAAGATACCACTTGAGGAATGAGCCTTGTTTTGTTTTTTAGGGAGCTGGAAACTGTCAGAACTCAGTACATAATAATGCTCCATCTGATTCCTGTGTGTACAGTTTTCAGAAAACTAGTCTCCTCCCTATTTGTATACACATATTTTTATTAAACTATTTATCCTCTTAGGTGATGCTTATCACTCTACCTCCAAAGTAGGCCTGTGTGGTGGGGATAATAATAAAAAGCTAATTGTTTTTTTAAAGGCTACTGAAATGCAACAGCAGCTAGGCATAAACCATGCTGTTCTCAATTTACAGAGAATGCTGTTTAATCATATTGGAGATGGTGCTTTGCCACGAAGCGATTCCAATCTGCCCGGCCCCGACAAAGGTGAGTGGAAACGCTGCACCACAGCAATCTTGGAAGCAACGAAAATATAATTAATCCGTCATATTCCTATAGAATGCTAATTCTTTTGAGCGTATATTGTCATCTTCAAGTTTCAAAACATTCTAACTAACTAGTTTATGCTAACACTCTAAGTTTCAAAACACTTTGCCAAAAAGGGGGGAACATGGTGTTTTTCTGAATGGAGTGTTGCACTCAGAAGGGCACAGAAGTTTTCAGGAAGGGGTGATGGAGCAGCAGGTTGCAGCAGGCTGCCTGCAGGAGCTGTCCCTTCTGCTTCTCAAGAGAGTCATATGGGGTGATGAACCCTGGAGATGAACTTGTGGAGACTGGGGCAGAGAGAAGCTAAAGAGATGGATAGAGTCCTGAAGTTTGGTACCTGCAAATCTTCTTTACCAAATATAAGTCACTGTGCTTTTGGTTACACCTTGATGGAAGACAAAAGATCAGTTCGTGGTTTGTTGGGGGGTTTTGTTTCAGTTTGTTTTTTTTAATTAGAGTAAATGAGAAACTTATGAAATACTGTAGACAAAATATGGCCTTCTGTAATTTTGCACATGGGGAAATTCAGTATTGTTGGCACAGTTATTGTTGTGCTCCACATCCATAATATGCTCCATCATTTCATTATGCTGTGCCCTTTGTGGTACCCTGAATAAAGGATATAGTAAAACAGGTGCATAGAAAATAAATATTTTAAGAATATAGCGTAACAAGAACTGACCAGGAATCAGATTTTCATCAATAAGAGCTGATTTTTATAACTAATTTTGTGTCCAAGTTTTTATGAAAGCTCAAGTGCGGAATTTTTCACAGGGCTGAAAAACATATGAAATAATTGAACATGGAAATGGAAAAACTTTTCCACTGGCCTCTGCAGCCAAGTACATTACAGAATTGTTAAAATAAAGTATTCTCTCCTGGAGGCTTTAGCAGTCCAAAGAACTGACTGCTTGGATGACTTAAAAGAAAAAATGGCTTGTCAAAAGTTTCAGGCATTAGAAGTACCCAGGTCTGGTGCCAAGTCATTTTTAGGATGAGGGCAAAACCATACTGCTAGGTGACAGCCTACAATAAAAAGCAAACAATGTATTGCATATTTTGGCAATAAAAAAGCAAGATGATTCTCTAGAAAATAGATTATTCTGTGTGCTGTTCTCAGGGTCAACTAATGTGCAATTATACTGAAAGAATATTGTTGCAGATATGAAACAAATATTATTTGTACTGTATTTTTTGTATTAAGTCCGACATATACTGGTATAGTGGGATTCCAGTCCTCCTGAGAGCCCTTGGTGTTGCTATAGTAGCAATAATGGATACCATCAGTTAGCAACAATACTTTGCTTTTCACTTCATCTTTGTAAATGAGCACAGAGCCCTTGCATGTGGTTTTCCACTCATAACTATGGAATAAGCAGACAAGAAGGAAACTGTCATGGCAAGGCAAGAGGTTTGAGGCTTTGAAGGTGGGGGCATTTTTTCGTTGTGGGGTTTTGGTGGGATTTTTTTTCTTTTTTTTTGCGGGGGGGAGGTTTGAAGCAGGTTTTTTCCTGCTTTTTTTTACAGGACATGTGAAAAAAAAAATTGTGGGTTTTAAGTTCGCTTTTGCCCTGTCTTTCTGTCTGTCTGACTTCTTTCCAATATTGGTGGCTCCTTGATAAAGTGAGATAATCCAGTTCTATTAAGGAAACTGTTCCAGGCCTTATGGGATCATTAAATTATAAAGTCATAGAAAGTCGCACAGACAAATGCAACAGCCAGTTTTATACATGTCAAGGTGATAATCAGTTTACATGATCAAGCAGAGATCCTCAACCATGGCTACCGTGTATGTAAATTTTCTTAGTCCACAATTATTTTTTCATCTGATTTTTTTTCAGACATTCCATTTTTACTCCCTCCATTTTGTGCCCTTCTTTCCACCTTCTTTCAATTCTGAATTTGTAGCCTATACAGGCAACAAAATACTGTTAGGACTGAGAGCTTTCTGAGGGAGTTTGATTGGAATTTGGCGAATTCCTTTCTCTAGTCCCTTCTGTATATAAAATGAGTTAATGGAAATGGTTTATGAATAGTCTGTTCCCCTCTCCCTAGAAACCTTTAAACAGGAGTCTGGTGCAAAGATAAACTGATTATATTAACAGGCTTCAAGCTTATCTCCCTTTGTAGCTGGATTTGCAATGCACCAATGTGCTATCTCAGCTGCTGGTGTCGTTGATGGTCCCAACTGCTATGCAATCACAAACTGACCTGCGAGCCAGATGCATGCATACATCAGGCAACCAGAAGATTGACAGCCATTATTTAAAAGCTTTTTCAAATGCTGATGTAATCATGAAAACTTTTCAGGCATGCTTGTTAAATTTTTTAATGTTTTCACTCTCTGTAGTTTTACCCTCATGGGTAAAGGCGCGTCTGAGAGCTAGAAGTGTTGACGCCTATATCAGCTTTTTCATTCTCTTCCAGCTGTAAACACCACCCCCAGCAGCTGGAGCCTGGACAGTGGGAAGGAAGCCAGAAACACATCGGAAAGTGGAAAGCTTATATCTCCTCCCGTACCACCAAGACCTGCACAGACTGGTGAGTTAATGGATGTTTCAGGCTGAGCTCCAGTAAAAAAAATATTTACTTGAGGGCTTAGATTCTTTCCACTCTGATTAATTTTTAACTTCTTGGGCAGGTTAATTTATTATTTGATTACCTACATGGAAGGCTGTAGAACTGCCTCCGTAGGTATTTTCATCTCATTAATGTTCTCTCTAGCATTCTGTTTCCAATACTGCCCCTTCACTTAATAACTGAGTAGTTTCAGACAGTTCATGTTGGTACTATGGTGGATGATAAAATTTAATCTTTTGATCTTTTGATAATTGGAGGTTAGCAATCAGAAATGATCATTAACCACAAAGAATCTTACTGGCCAGAAAATGCACAGCAATTGTGGAAGTACATGAGTTCTGTTACTATAACCAATTTGCCTTTCAAAAGATTAATTTCCGTTTGAAAGAAAGGCTGCTTAAGTGATACAGGAAATATAATTGTTCTCAAGGGAGTGAAGACGCTTTTTATGTTTTAGACTTATGCCTCAAAGTATGTCCAGGCATGTTTGCAGTATATTTACAGGTAAATGTTTGATATAGGTACATTATGTATTGTCTTTTTTTCTTATTTGACATACAAAGACATAATATATTTCTTAAGAGAAGAAGAAAAAGAGGAGGGGAAAAGTTATTATACTGACTTTTTTTGAATCCTGTTACCATTTGGTAGGATATAAACCAATTTACAGTGATATAAAATTTGTCAGAGAAGATGGATGCAGAAATTTCATATACGTCATTGGTTGTACTGCAAGATAATCCTGAGAACACAGTAAAATAAATAAAATCTCTAAAACTATTTGCAGCCATTGAGCAAGTACTTAGAGGAAACCAGAGATAATGCTAGTGTATAGAATGATCTCTTACCCACTTAAAAAGATTTCTTAGTGAAAATTGTAATGCCAAGTATGCACTGAAATCTTTCTGACTTTACAGCGTCACCAGCAAGACACATAGCCTCTGTTTCCCCTTCTCCTGCTGGCAGATCACCAATGAAGGTACTGTCTTATTGCAGTCAATCATCTTTGTGGGACACGTTGTATGTGTTGTGGGGTAGACAGTATGTATTTAATATACATTATTTAGGATTATATTATGTTTTCCTTTTGTTATCGTATGCCTATGCAAAAACCATTCACAACAGTAAGAGGCCATAACAATTACAGCAGCTCTGGAGATTTTCAAAACTGCAGGCAAGAAACCTAATCTTTAGACTCTTTAGCCTCTCGATATTAGGCTTCTCACCTACATGGACAATCAAGCTCACCTGAGTCAGTGGACAGAAGAGAGCGTAAGAAATAAATGCAAGATGTGCCTGACGGTCTGCCTAGTCTAGAATTCTGTCTCCAATGGTGGCAAAAGGGAGATACCAGCAAAGGAAAACCTGTTGTGCAACCTTCCTTTTACTCCTCCAGCATCCAGAGCCATTGGATTAGAGGGTGTGTTAAGAGAGTAATCCTTGCTTCAGTCATTTTAATACCCATTCCCTCTGCAGAACAATCCAGGGAGGTTGTGTAAGAAGTTGGAAGGAGTTTGAAGCCTGCCAGTAGGAAACATTAAGCACAGGCTGTGAATAAGCATTGGTTCTTCTCTGGCAGTTAAACACCCATAGCAACTGGGGATCCAGGCTAAATTGAGCAGGTTTCATTTCTGTTTCAAGATATTTGAATGTGTTGGTACCCACTTTGTTGCACAATAGCATATTACTTGGAAAACTTGGCCAGGAAATCCATGTCTTCCACAGCACTGGAGGACATGAGCATGCTGCCTGAATATTCCAGGCAAACGCTGGTATTGACAGACTGCACAATATCAGTCTTGCGGGATAGCCTTTGCCACCCCATTGAAGCAGAGAGAATTCTGCAGTTAGAAATATGAGGGTCAACAACCTGGAAGGAGAGCAAATAGAAAGGTGCGTGACTGGTGCTTCAGGCACTCAGGTGCGAGGGCAGAGGGAGGCAGCCCTGCCGAAGTTGTCCCTCAGCAACCCAATGCCTAACTAATGCTGCAGAGGTACATGTCTGAGGAGGAGGAAAGTGGCCCCCCAAAATGCCTTCTTTCCCCTTGAGGTCCCTAATCACAAGTCCACAGTCATTCTCCCATTTGCCATCGCATGAGCCTGTAACGTTGCCACTCGTGGCTGCACAGTGGTCCAGGTTCAACACAGAGCAATTGTGCTGGCCATCGGAGTGCCTGTCACCCTATTACCATAGTAGACCTTCTGCTGAAGTGAGCACAGATCCCAGGTTTCGCACTAGCTGCTTAGTAGGAAGCTCTTCAGAGCTTGTACAAAAGGTGAGGGACTCTTCCTTTTTTCCATTTTTGTCCTAATATTTTCTTCTAAAGGCTTGGACAGAATTTAAGCATTTTACAGCCAAAGTCTGGATTGCTGCTTGGGAGAGGAATGCTGGCCCCAAATAATTCTGGGAGTTGCTGGATCTCACTTCAAGCATCCATGAATTTCCAGACTGTTTTGGTGTCTAGACTGTTGCTCGCTACCGGTACAAGCAGTCTGCGCTGCTGTCAGGAACCAAGTGCTTACCCCTGCTCAGCTCCTAAATTGAAGCAGCCAGGGTTTACACATATTTGCTCTTTTTCTGAATGACAAAAGCAAAGGTCCTTAATCTTCTCTACAGTCACTTAATCCAAGTGTCAGACATGGACTTGGAACTTGAACCAATTACATCATTTATTTGAGAACCTTGACCCTGGACGTTTGTGGGGTAGGAGTACAGCTGCAGCCTCCTCACACGCAGAGGAATGGAACCTGAAACAAGTAGCTAAACAGGCTCCTCTCAGTGTCTGAAACGTCTTCAACACTTGCTCTGCTTTTCCCTAGCCACATACAGGGCTCAAATTTTAGCTTTTGTTCCAACTGTTCCCTGCTGCCAGAGAAAGCCATCTTAGTACAAAAACCCTGAAGTAAATGAAGATTTTTTTTCTCCCATTGCTTGCAGTGCACTGTGGATCCAGTCCTAGACGGATAACTAAGATTATCTCAGCAGCATAAAGTCAGTGCAGCCAGCTCTATACACCGTGCCCCTCTCCTTTTCCTCCCCTCCCCACCCTTTGCACGGCTCGCACTCTCACCTCAAGCTGAGCAGCCGAGCGCCAACCAGTCTAACAAGAATTGGGGTGAGAAATTTGTCTCTGATGTGATTTCTCCACCCCTTTTTTTAGCCTGTGTTTGAGGCCGTTAAGTCTAGATTGTGTCAGATGGCTCCAGTCAAAATTAGATACGTTGCAAAAACTTTTCAACTTGCAAAGCATGGTTTAACCTTTGACGGTTTTCAGTTGAAGTTGCTTCACTAGAATAGGGACTGCTCAGTGGTTTTAGGTAAGGCTTTACTGCCCCGCCTTTTATTCTTCGTCAGCACTGTTGTTGCCGCTTGGGCCCTCAGCTCCCCGTCCCTCACCTTCCCCCGCCTTCCCCCACAGACCTGCAAGGCCGCTGGTGCGGCCATTTGCAACCTTTGCCCTCCGCCGGACCCTCATCCCCTGGGCCGCAGTGGTGCTTTGTGTTCCGTGCAAGCAGCGCGGTGTGTCCCAGGAAGGCCTGGGAGGTGGGGGAGAGGACGGGTGGAGGCAACTGCAGTTCAAAATGGGGTCTGGAGCAGCGATGCCTCACCCCCTGCCTTCGGGCTGCTGCCCTGGAACAGCGAGTCCGGCTGCGGGCGGAACGGGGCTGGCGCCCGGCAGTGGCTACGAGCTCGGCACCCGCCCTGCGCTTCGCCTCCGACGTTGGTATTACGGCACGCTCGGAGATGATGCCACCATGTAAATGCGCTTTTCCTTGCGTGACGGTGCACTAAAACTGTGAGGAAGAAGCTTTGGAAAATGAATTTGGAACGTGAGAGGCTGAGGTAGCAGCAGTGACTGGGATGCAGGCCCTGTGCTTTGGCGTTAGGGGGCAGGACACCACTAGGTATGCCCTGCGCCAGGTTATGCATCTCGCTTAAAGCTGGGAAAACCGAGGGTTCATTTTAAAGGCTTCCAGATTTTTCCAGGGTATTATGATAGTAAGATAACACTTAAATACAGATTTACTTCCACTTACATGAATTACTGGCATGAACACTGTGTTCACTGGCATGAACACGGTGTACCAGGGCACTCTTGAAATGAGCGCTATTGGTTTCTCATGGGATCTTAATTAAACAGGGACGCAACCGTTTATGTCTATCACGCCTCAGAATCTATGCGTGGTTTCTCCGTGTGTTTTCAGTCTGAGCACAGAAACACTCTCCCTCGTTGACTCCAGGTAAATTCTTCTTCTGCCCTTTCTCTCGAGCAGGGGTCTGTGCAATCATTCACACCGTCTCCAGTGGAGTATCATTCCTCGGGGGCCATATCCAACTCCCCGGTGCTGTCGGGGAGTTACAGCAGCGGCATCTCTTCGCTCAGCCGATGTAGCACGTCAGAGACGTCAGGCTTTGAAAGCCAAGGCAGCGAACCAACAGTGACTGTCCCAAGCTACAGCGTTTCTGAGGAGCCTGTGAGAAAAGAAAGTAAAACCCCGCCGCCTTACAGCGTGTACGAGCGGACTTTGAAACGCCCCGTTCCTCTACCTCACAGCCTCTCCATCCCGCCCGCCGCGGACCCCCCGGCGCTGCCGCCCAAGCCGCAGCTGGTCCGGCCAAACAACCTGGAAAACAGCAGCAGGAGGACTGAGCAGGTTCCCCGGCCCAGGCCTCTGCCCCGCAAAGTCTCTCAGCTATGAGAAGCCACTTTTATATTTAATTGCAACCAATTCTTTACCGTTTAAAAAGTAATATTTTTTAAAAATGGTAAAACGCGTTTAGTTAGGCACTTTAATATTTCGCCCACCTTTTCTTTTGAGCAACTTTAAAATGCTTATTAATATTACGTTGCACATTTGAAATGAAGTTACTAATTTAGGTTGCCAGATATTATAGGAAGCATGAATGAGAGGATTTTTTTTTTTTTTTTTAATTTCATGGTGGTGAATACTGATAAATGCTTTTATTTGTACTTTATTTAAAAACTTAAATCTAAAACCCTACAACTCTCATCTGAGTTAGCCGAATGCTTCTTACAAAATACAGAATATACTGACTGGATCTTTACTACTAGAGATAAATGCACGCTTTCTAACAAAGTAGTCTGTAGGCTAGGATGTTTCTGCAAGTAGGCTGAAAGTTGTTTCTCTTATCCGATGAACAGGTTGGTCATTTCAAATGTCTGTGGAAAAACGGAGATATAATGCAAGTTATACTGCAGAGAACTGTTGTTAAGAATGTGGTTTGGAATTTTTGAAACACACGCTTGGTTTATGTTATTTTTAAGGTGGAGAAATACCTGCATTTCATTCAGCATACAGCACCATTCTGGTGAGTCTTGATAAGGTTTTGTGCCATTAGTGTATTACTGTGTGTGACACATCCCTTTCTTTTGAGGTGCAATTTTATTTTATTCTTCCAGTTAATGTTTTTTGTTGTTTTGTTTTGTTTTTTTAAAAAGCTAGCGGTTTGCTAGTGGAGGTTCTCTGCTGGTTTTGAAAGTTCACCCTGAAATACAATCTGTGTATGAAACAGGTACAAATGAATTGTTCATTTAACTTGTGTACAAGGATCGGTACTGACTAGTACCAAGGCAATACACTAAATGAACAAATTTTTACAAGTACAAATCACTGGATATTGATCAATAAATTTCAAAAACTGATTGCAAAGGTCTTCAATAATTCTGTAAAAACCTAGCAAATATTCTGAACAGCTCTTTGGGTGTGTATGTACCAATGGAGTCAGGTTTTGGATTTGCTTTTTAGCTTGAGTTCGTCACCATCATCTTTATTGTAGGAGAACGGTGTTTGGCCTTAGGTTGTATTTTAGTGATTGGCATCTGAAGAGCTCTGGAAAGTTAATGCCAAGCCGTAGGAATGTGGAGGGGAAGAAAAAAAAAAAAAAAGCACCTTCTGTATGTATTTTTTGTATCCTCTTTCTTTTACTGACTGTTTAACATGTGCTTGGGAACAGATGTGTGAACTGCATTTTAAATCATGCTGTTAAAAATATTCTCCCTCTTTTGTTGGGAAGCTCATGTTGATTTTAGCTGTGTGTTTGATTTGTTGATAGTTTAACTGGAAGAAAGTGACCACTTTTTATATTCTCTCAATTAAACCTTCAGCAGTTACAAGCTGTTGACGGTAGTTATAGAGGTTTTCTATAATAAATGTTCAAGTATTTTTGTACATAATTGGTAAATTTTAATAAGGAGTGTACCATTATGTGAAAAAGAAGCAAACAGTTGTGTATGCAGTAAGATTGTTATAATTATGCCAAATACTTTATGTATGGAAAAAAGAATATTTGTAAATATGTGCTTTTAACAATAATTCTGCCATATTGACTTTACAATTTTGAATGTCAGAAAAAATTAATATATGTTAAAATATTTATGTTTTAGTGAAAGTATTCATAACTTGAAAAGGAACGTATGAATTTTAGCTTTGTATCTTGCTGATTTCAAAGTCTGAAATTCCTTGAACTAGCTCTTGCTTTCTCCTATAACATTTTTGTGTCTGTAACCACATCATAAAAGGTGTAGAAGGCTACATATTTATGCTGACGTAAAGAGGTAATGCCTGATACTTAAATAAGGTGTCACAAGTAAGATAACAAAGCTGCTTTGATTTTTTTTTTTTTTCACCCCTGCATAGTTTAATAGAGTTTGTTGACTAGTGCTTGAGCACAGTATGAATCAGTGTTATTTGCTCCTGAAGCCATTTTTTTTTTTATTTCTGGCAGTGAACAGAGTTGATGACTTTATCATTTGCGTGCATTACTGAAGTCAGCTTTGCAGCAAAACATTTCATAAAGTTTCTGTTTACCTAGACACTCATATTAGTTGCTGCATAATGTTAATACGGAATAAAAGGACTTGATTAATCTTTACAGTACAATTTGTTTTCTACAGAATGAGGGATGATAATTCAGTTTGTCATGGAGTTAAAGTTCTGACTCCTTGTCTTGCTAAATCCAGTTTTCTTTCTGTTAAAAATCTCCTGATGGCTCTAGTTTTCTCCCTATTTGGATCTGTAATTGCTTTGTGAGACAATGTGGAGAGTATTGACCTGCTCTTCTGAACAAGTGAAGAATGTAAAATTTACTAGGAGAGTTCACTGTAAATTAACCTGCATGAGCGCTCTGTTTTTATAACCATGACATCAGGAATACTCTGAACGATAGCAGACGGTATAAAATTGATCAGAGTACTCTAAAACCGAGCTGACACATTTTCTGCTTAGCCAGTTTTGACAAATTGATTCTGTAGATCAGCTTTTCAACCTGATTTCCTATAAAAAATGTAGTATGAAATTTTGTTATGTATGTTGCAACACCCAGCGCTTGAAAACCTAATGTAAATAAAGGTCTCGTTTGAATTTTATGTATCGCTCATAAATGTAGTTTTATCACTTTCTGGATGACAGCAAGTAATTCAGAAGCTCATGTAAGAGGACCTATGAGAACAAGTTGCTGTTACTACTCAATAGCTTGAATGTTAGCCAACGTATGCGTAATAGGTAGGATGATCGTGTATTCAAATACTGCGGTTTTGACGCTGGTACCTCTGGGATGCCACAGAAGCAACTGCAAAGTTGGCTGGCTGGCTCTGAAATGATGCGGTTCAGACCAGTTCTAGTGATGGGCTAATACCTCTGTAGTGTGAGTGAACTCAATTATCACGAGCTCTCGAGTCAGGTCATAGCTAATAGCCTCTGTCCCAAAAGAAGCACAGAGCTGAAGTTGTCCCTTGATGGTGAAGCTTTCAGGGTAGTGCAGATACGGTCCTGTTGACATGGAACGGGGTGTAGCTATGTGTAAATCTTTTCTGTGTGAAAGTGGCACCTTGCCCTCCTGCCTGGCCATTCTTATTGTTCACAGATTGTCCAACAGCATCTGCAAAAAGCACAGTGACTGAGCAAAAAGGTACCAATATGTGGGAGTCGATGCCTGAGGTATAAATGATGAAAAGCATCTTGTTCTGAGTGTAACTGTGGTCAGTGAGGCATGTAGGAGCATTGTATCGGTAACCCCGGGTGCTGACAGGCACAGCTCTTTGCTCCAGAGCTCTGTTGGTAGCCCACAACCCTCTGATGATCCAGGTAGAGCCTTGGCATATGCTCACTGAAGAGCAAAGCCCCATCTGCTGGGACAGTGTGAACGCAGGTTCCCAACTGGAGCCCTTGAGATTCTGACCTTCAACCAGGTACTGTAGGAGAAAGCCCTTTCCATATTAATTTAATTTGTCTTTATCTTCTCCCTGTCATTTTAATTCACATACATTTCATATAGGAAGCTAGGATGATTAGTTGTGTTAGATAACATTAGCAAAAAGCTTGTGATTAAACGGCAAGAAATACGAAAGGTTTAGAGCCACATACCTCATGTGTGCACTAAGCATCAGGATAGAGTGACTCTTTCTGGGTGGTAAAATGAGACTGCTGAAGAAAGAACATTAAATATTTTTTAAAATTGGATTGTTCAGCAAGGGACGCAGTGTGCTTGTAGTGACAGGCTGATGGCTTTGCAGACCTCAGTGTGACCTGAGCCTCCCAGGCATGGCTGGGCAAACTCATCCTGGGTAGAGCTCGTGTTAAGGATACAGTTCGTAGCTCCTCTCTAATGGACTGGGTTTGTATTTATTTCAGGAAGATTGCGTAAGAAGGTGAACAGGTGAAAAAAAAAAGGGGGGGGTCAAATAAAAACTAGGCAAAACCCTTGATGACTAGATAATTAATCCAATTGTGTTTTCACCAACACAGGAAAAATAATAGCGGGATGAACTGAAATATCAGCTGAAATCGAAGCATCAAATCTATTTCTTTAAGCTATTGCAAAGTTGTTTTATACCAGTTTAATTGCTGGGCAGAAGGGAAGCTGGAAGTCCTGACAAAATACGGGATTTTTTTTTTTTTTTTTACAAATGTGTTGGGGGTTGCGTTTTTTTTCCCTCTTTTACTATGGCTTACCAAAGGAAAGATGCTAGAGAATAGAGAAGTCTGACTGCCATGAATCACAAGGGCAAAGAGTTTCTAAATCCCAAAGCCCTGCAAAATATTAAAATCTTTCCCTGGTTTTGCTAGACAGTTTTTCCTTACCCCGTGGTGCATAATTGCTGGTGTGTTTTGCAGTGAACCTCTTGGTATTTTAGGGAGCAAATCCATGTCCAAATTTCATAGGAAATAGCTGTTCTGATAGCTCATAAGCTGCTGAAATTTTGTTTACATATTTAAATGTTTTACATCATTGATTTGCTATTGGTATTAGATCCACTAGTGTATTTCAATTTGTTCCACTTCCTTAGAAATTATTTTGCAGAGGGATTCTCTGCATTACATTCTTGCTTATTTGGGTCAGGCTGTTATCGCTGCTGGTTTTCCTTGACCTCACTGGCTTCCCTTGAAGTGTCTCCTCTTGCTTTTCAAAAGAAAGGCCATCGGCGAGGAGCTGCTTCAGCCTTTCGCATGGGGAATATTTCAGAAGCGCAGCCTGGAGGGGACACAGCAGAGGCACGCATCTGCTCCCAGGGGGAGGATCACGAGGGCCTGCAGAAGAAAAGTTGGCGGGGGAGAGTTTACCTGTAGAGCACCTGTAGGAGTCTGTGTTCACAGACATAGAGACAGCTCAAGGACAGGGACTAAATTAATTTACTAAAACCAGGAGGTGGGGTGTATGTGTGTAAGTATGTATGTAAGTATGTATGCATGTAAGTAATGTCCTGCAGGGACTAAGCTTTGCCAAGGAGTGACACTCAGTCCCAGCGTACCCTGTAAATGGAAATCCTTTGCCTCGTTTCCTGATCCTCCTCTTTTCACAGAAAAAAAATAGGTAGATACACTTTTTTTTTTTCTTTTTTTTTTTCTTTTTCTTCCCAAGAGTGTTGAGCATGGGATAAGGGGAAACAAACTACTCCTGTACAGGGAGCAGAGAAATATTGAATCTACACTTTAAGCCTGAGACGACTTGAGAGACCGTTGCTCTGGGTCTTTGGGCCGGCTGCTACTCAAGGGATGTATCGTGTGCAGTGATTTGTCCTTACACTCTGAACACGCTCTGGTAGAGCCAAAGCAGAGAGCTCTGGAGAGCCCGCTGCTTGCACTCTTTGAGCTCCTGTGCTCCTGTCCTTCTTTCCGTCTGTTGCAAGAGGAGGGCTTGCTGCAGGTGGCCTCTCCGGAGCAGCCACGCTGCTGCAGCATAACCACTCTGATCTTTGTAAATGCGGTGCTGAGGTAAATCCAAGGATGTAATACAGCACCCAGTAAAATGAATGCAAAGAATTAGAAACCAGCACGTGTCCAAGAGGAGTTGGGCGAAAGCAGCCGACACCTAATGAATTTAGTCCCACCCAAAGAAAATAAAAGTCTAACATTGACTACAATACACTTCATAATGAACAAAACACATCAATAAACTCAGCTTTTTGCTTTTTTTTTTTTTTTTTTTTTTTTTTTCCGGCTAGTGCATTAGGAGATGAAGCAACAAATATTCCTGTGCTGCGCTCTTCTCAGGCCATTAAGTGCAGCACGGAAGTTGTGCACACTGGACAGAGGCTTTTTATGTTGCCAAGGAGAGCTTTCCTGCATCTGCAGTCCTCCCTCCAAGTTCTGTCTTGGAACTGAAACACATCCTGTCAATACCCCTAAAGCTATAATTCAGTGGAGTTTTTATAGCTGTAAAACCTGAGCTGCATGATGATGAGCAAGCAAAATCAAAGCAAGTCATAACCTGCTACTTTGAACATGCAGACAGGGTCTACAGGGGAGCAAGCAGGGAGAAAAAAGATAAAATTGTTTTTCAGGTCATAAAGATCTGTTTTGGCTTCTGGAATATTTGCTACTTTTTGAGAAGTGCTGGGTTTTACCACATACTTTACTGAGTTTTTCCCCTCTGTATGAAATAGTGCTGGGGGGTGGTTTTCTCTGGTGTCCATGTAGGTTTGAATTACCTTATTCTTGTACCTAGAGAAGATGGTGGGGTTTTTTTCTCAATCCTGTGCAGAGAAAGGGTAGGAGAGAAGAAAGAAGATGACAGAAAAGATTGTGGTCAGCGCTATGTGATCTCTTAGCTCAGAGGCGGTCACGTTCAGAGAAGTTCTCTAGCTGGCCCTTGATCCCAAAGCCCTTGATCCCAAACCTTTAAAGGGTAACGATCAGCTCTAAATTGTGAATTTACTGCTTGTTTGAGTGTAGGTTAAAACTTACCTTCCCAATCCTAGAAAGGAGTCAACAGTGTTCCAGAGGGAGGATTGTGTTTCTGAATGAAGCTGAGCCTGCAAGCACCTCCAATGTTTGCTGTAACACTCCCATAAGTACCTGAATGGGAAAGGATAGCTGCTGAGAGACAGAGGTTCACGTGTTCCTTAAGAGATGTATTTACTTTCTGCTCCCCTTTCCCCCGTGCCCAAATCTGCCTGGCTGAAGGCACAAAGAATCATTTCACAGAAGCACAGAATGGTTGAGGTTGGAAGAAACCTCTGGAGGTCATCTGCTCCAACTCCCTGCTCGAGCAGGGCCACCTAAAGCCACTTGCCCAGCACCACGTCCTGATGGCTTTTGAGTATCTCCAAGGAGGGAGAGTCCACAACCTCCCTGGGCAACCTATGCCAGTGCTTGGTCACCCTCACAGTGAAAAAGCGTTTCCTGATGTTCAGAGGGAACCTCCTGTGTTTCAGGTTGTGCCCATGGCCTCTGGTCCTGTCACTGGGCACCACTGAAAAGAGCCTGGCTCCATCCTCACTGCACCTGCCCCTCAGGTATTTGTATACATTGATGAGACACACACACACACACATGGAGCCTTCTCTTCTCCAGGCTGAAGAGTCCCAGCTCTTCCAGCCTGTCCTCATAGGAGAGATGCTCCAGTCTCTCCATCATCTTCATGGCTCTTCATTGAACCTTCTCTAGTATGTCCATGTTTCTCTTGTACTGATTTCTCTGTGAAGTGTCTTGTAATCAGAAGATGGATTAGACAGAAAAAGTACCACCTTGGCAACAGTTTCCTTTTTCAGAGCAAATCCTATGGGGTGCCTGTGCTGGCCATACCTGCTGAGCTCCCTGGAGGCTACCTGGCTGGCATGGGTGAGGGGAGAGGAGTTAGCAGGGAGAAGGAGCTAACACGTGGGGAAAGCAGGGCTTCCGGAGCCAGCTCAACCAACCTGGATTAAGCAGCTTCCCACACAGCTCTGGGGAAGCAGCTGGGGTGCTTGGAGGAGCTCCACAGCCTGGCTGCCTGTTGCTGGCCCCTCACACCCACACGCAAGGGCAAAAAAATGGGTGAGCTCCATCTTGCTGTGGAAAATGTGCTTCTGCCATGCGCCCCAGATGTGGTGAGGTATGGACACAGGCGTGCACCACAGCACTCTGCCCTCTCTTATTTGGTGTCCTTACTTCTACAGCAGTGATGTACGTGTGGTATGCCGAGTATCACAACCAGCTGTCACGGTATTGTATACAGTTGCCTTACCTGCAATGAGCTGCAGCGCTGTAAAGAACATGGAATCAGTTAAAATGTCAAATTGTAAAAAAAAAATTGCTATTTATCATTCTCAGCAACCCTACATTTATTTAGCTTGAGAACTGGGAAACTTAGCGGATTTTGCAAATTCTCTTAGTGAGCTTTTTTACTGGTTCAGTGCTATTTTTATTGGAGACATCACCAGCCCATCTTGCAAGTGAAGCTTTCCAGCGGCTGCGCTAGATGAAACCAGGCACAGCTTGAATGACAGGTCTTCAATACTGCCTTGGCTCATTAGAGAGATTTGTATTCCACGCTAAGCTGAAGGAAAGGGAGTGACCTGGGAGACACTGAGTGGGCACTAAACGGCAGAAGCAGCAGAGATGGCAGGGTCAGGTCATTAACTGCACTTACCCGATTGAAGACTTGCCATATATTGTCAGGTAACAATAAAAAAAATCATCTGTCAGAAATTCCACCTGGTCATAATTGATCATCATTAATAAATCTGTTCCAGAACAGGCTGCCAAAATCTCAGCTATGATCGCGTAACTCAAACTAATTAGCAAACGACAATTGCTGAGATGAGTTGCTTTGGTTGGGTGATGAAAGGAACCAAAGCCGTGGCTGCTGTGGCAGAACAGAAAGCTGTTTTGTGAAGGTTTGCTAGGCTGACAAAACATCTGGCTAGTTTGCTGTTTTGGTCTTTCTCTGGTAATTTGTGTGTTGCAGAACACAGGGCTGTAACACTTTTTTCTAGAAACACTGATTACACATAAATGAATAAATATTGCAGTTAGATTAACCTGAATTTGCTCTGAAAACATGTTTCTGATTTCTACCTTGGTCTCTAAAGAAAAAGGCAATAGACAGGAGTCTACTTCCCAAAATAAAAAGGAGACTTTGTTTAAACCGTATTATGAAGATTATATTCAAGGACATTGAGGCGCTGGATCATGTCCAGAGAAGGGCAACGAAGCTGGTGAGGGTTCTGGAGCACAAGTCTGATGAGGAGCGGCTGCGGGAACTGGGGATGTTTGGCCTGGAGGAGTCTGACAGGAGACCTTACCGCCCTCTACAACTGCCTGAAAGGAGGTTGTAGTGAGGTGGGGGTCAGTCTCTTCTCCCTGGTAACTGTCAATAGGAGGAGGGGAAATGGCCTCCAGTTGCATCAGGGGAGGTTTTGATGGGGTATTAGAAAAAATTTCTTTGCTGAAAGAGTGGTCAAGCATTGGAATGGGCTGTCCAGAGAGGTGGTAGAGTCACCATCCCTGGAAGCGTTCAAAAAACATGTAGACGTAGCGCTTTGGGACGTGGTTTAGTAGGCATGGTGGTGTTGGGTTGACAGTTGGACTTGGTGATCTTGGAGGTCTTTTCCAACCTTAATGATTCTATGAATCTATTAATTTATTGTTGGCATAGTATTGACAAATTTCAAACAATAAATTAACCTGATATGGACTTACCAGTGCCGCACAACCGTGCTCCCCCAGCAGGCTAGCTTTGCCTGGCTCCACAAATTAACCTGATATGGACTTACCAGTGCCGCACTGCTGAAGGAACACCGCGCTCCCCCAGCAGGCTAGCTTTGCCTGGCTCCATGCCTGTATTTTGAGGGGCTGGTTTAAAACTGATGCTCTGAAATGCATGCGAGTGCTTGCAGTGAGGAAAGAGCTCACAGGCAAGAAAGCACCGTGCCATGCTGTCCTTGCACAACATATTTAGCAGCACTAAAAATAAATGAATTAATAATGACAGAGAATGACAGTTCTTTTAATCTCACCGCTGAATTCTTGTCTGTCTGTGGTGCAGCCGCCAGCACTTTGCAAAAGGAATTGCTACAGCTTGTTTTATTTTTAACTGGAGCAGACAAATTGCTGTGGCTCCTTCTTGGGCCCTCTGTAGGTGTCTTATTCTGTGCACCCTGTCTGGAGAGCAACATATTGACAAGGCCATACAGCAGTCAAGGGAAGAATGAGTGAACTGCCTCACCTGCTTTGCCTGCATTTGAGTAAGTGCCTATTAAATGACGCTTGTGCACAGCATAGTCAGAATTGCTCAGTGCAAGTAAAAGGGCAGCCTTCCCATCCTTAAGCATGCTTTCCAGTGGGAAAACATGGCATAGTAGGGCCCAAAAATAGGTGAATAAACAACAGATCAGAAGAACTAAAACACTGACTCCACAGAGGAGGCTGGTCCTGGTCGATCAGGTTAGTAAGTTGTGTACGTTGCTGTATGAGTTCTCGGCACCCGAAGAAAAATGTTGCAGGTAATGTTCAGGTCAAAAAGATTTTGAGTTCTTCAAAAGGGATGTTGTTACACAAACAGGTTGTGATGGGATGCTAGTTTGTGATTTTTTTCTAAATGTGTTTGGAATAAATAGCAGAGACTGGTGGTGGATAAGGAAGGTGTTAAGAGAATGTGTCGAAGAATGGTTTACTATTATTTTAATGATAGCATAAAATCATTTAAGCAACGACAGTTTTCTGGTGTTTATATTCTCACTTTTTGTGCTGGTTTGTCTCTTCAGACTAAAGGCTGTTTTAAATTTAGTGGTTTATTAGTAAGAGGTTTTTTGTAGGACTACCCGTTCATTTCTGTGCATAATAGAATTCTTCATACAATTGGAACAAAAGTATTTAAACTTCAAGACTGGCTCCTTAAAGTATTTTTACTTTAGGCAGATTGCAACCTACATAATTTTCTTTAAGTTCCTTCCTCTGACACCATTTTACCTAATAGGAGTACGAAAAATGTATATGTGATCTGGTACATACTCAGGGTGGAAGTGGAAGCTCTTTAAACCATTTACAATCAGATAGTTCAGAGGCAATCATCTTCAACAGACTAATCCTGAAATGCTCTGATGTGGTGGGGAATTGAAGCAATAAGATTGCAATTCCTACACAGTTGTGTTTTATTTCTGTAATGTCTTTTGAAATCAAGCGATGCTACACATTAGGTCTTCAAAAGTTCTCTTTGATACACAGCGTGCAATTAATAAAAAATCAAAATAAAAGAATTCATATTTTTTCTAAGCTGCCACAAATAAATTGTATCAATGTGGCATGTTACAATCTTCTTTTTTTTTTTTTTTTTGGACAAAATCTGTCATGTGTAAAACCTGCAGTAAACTGAAAAGTCTAAAAGCGCAGCTAGTGTACTAAATCTTCCAGATTCAATAATTACCAATGAAGTATTACATACAACATTGCTGGAGAAAACATGTTTTAAACCACTAAATGATTATCAGAGTAATTTTTTGAAAACAAAATTTTGGATTGCAGCGTCATCTGGATGCTGTTCCACAGGCTTCAGAGTACTTATTCCCAATTTGCAAGAGCCAAATAAATAATGAAAATAGTCTTCCCTTAACCTCTCCAGTCACAAATTCAAAAATCTCTTCAGCCTCCCATGCTGATTTCACACCAAACTAGATAGAAAGGAATGAAAAAGCCCACCCCTAACAAAACAACAAGCAAAAACCCCCAAACCTCAAACTCATAAACTCTGAATGCTAAACAAAGAGAAAAACATTTTAGAATTATTTCCTTTAATTTATATTTTGTCCTCACACACACAGAATTTGCCCCGGTAGAGCTGATGGGTTATGTCCTAGCAAGCCCCCTAATCAAAGCTGTCGTGGGGCTTAGTGCATAGGATTCCCAGTGCTCCCCAGAAAATACAGGAATTTTACCTGATACTTGATCTTAGTTCATGCTATAATCTCTGTGCATCGTGTGAAATTGTGCTTTATAACTGATACAAAACAAGGGGATGTTGTTGCCTCACTTTTTGAACAAGACGTAGAAAGGTTTGCCATCATTATACTAACTGCACAAAATATTCATGATACTTTGAGAAAACTGGACTAGTATTCATGGAAGTTATGTTATTTGATGTTTTTCCAGGCTTTTGACTTGCTGTTTACAAATTAGTCTAACTAAGTCACAATAGATGCACTATTCTTTATTAAGAATAAATATTTTACTGTATGTTAAAAGCTTGAAGGTTCACATCTAATGTTTCAGAGGTTGTTTTTCCCCTTTGTTCTTAAATCCTAGGTCTTGGGCACCTGGAAAAAAAGGAAAATTATTATTTCTTTATGTAAACTACCTCCTTCTTTTTAGAGGAAATAGTTCATGCTATGGCTTAATTACAAAACTGGAGTCAGTCATCCAGATCTGATTAAAAAAAAAAAGGTTTAACAAGTAGATTCAGTGGAGTTACTTTGGATTTACAGCAGTGTAACTTGGAACGGAACAGTCTAACCTGGAGAGAGCTATTTAATTTAACTGAATACATACAATACCCCGAATGCAATACATTCAAATCCAGCTGACAACTGGCAGATGCAGTCATCCAAAGACTTCAGATAGGAGAGCCAAAAGGACTGATCTCACACACTCTTCTTCCCTGATACTTAAAAGTCTGTGTGAACATCTACCTTTGCATTTAGCATTCTCTAGGTTTGCAAACAGCCATGACCGAGGCATGCCTGTAGCGTAACTATGCTGAGTAGCTAAGCATTTAGCTCACATGAAAGGCTGCAGTGCTCAACCTGGTAGGAGTTTCCATAACCTAGAAAGGGAACACCAACAAAATATGATCAGAAGAGGCAGCACCTCCTCTTTTACACTGTAGTCCCATGGTTAAAGCATTCAGCCAGCATGTGGCTGATCCATATGTCGTTTCCAGATAAATCTTTGACCACTGTGGAGCCCACCACAAAGTAGTTGCAGCTGTGGAGCCCATACCACAGATTGGGGCAAACGTGTAGTGTATTGGTAGTCTCCTCACAAATTTCATGTTAAATATTATGTAAAAGTAATTACGTTAATGTTAGTAAGCACGTATTAATGTTATATGTAATACATTTTAATTATGTTAAATATTAGTTGGCGAGCCTGGGACCCAGATTCCCAAATTAAACCCAGATGAATGTCAAGCCCACCAGAATCACAGAAGAGGTGATTTTGTTCGTTCTTGCCACTTGTCTTGTTCTGTCTCAGTCACCAGTTGTTGTACACGTGGTATGTTGGTTGCTCTCCATTGGAAAATACTCTGCGGCGCTCCGTCACCTACAGCTTCCCCAGCACGTGAAAGTGCTCTCCTTAACAGACTACCAGTCCCAGGTAAAGCTCTCCCAGTTTGGGTGACATAATCAGCAATTTGCTGTGTCATCAAACACAGCGTTCATGTGTTTCTGTACGGAGCAGGAAACCGTGATTACATTCCTGCCTCCTGCCTAGCTACTTTCATTTTTCATTTAATAGTCGCCCGCTGAAGCAGGATCAGAGAGCAGCTCTCACAACTTGTTTGGCTCCCCGGGTAAACATTTTGGTGAATCAGACATTGCGTTTATCACCGGTGGCAGCGAATTACAGTAACACACAACCGAGCTCTTTAAAGGAGCTACTGCAGTTGCCTGTCCTCAGCGCAGGATTTGGGACAGCACGTGGGACTCTTTCACCTGAGTTCGCTGGGGCACACAAGCCTGGGCAATGGTGGAGCTCCAGCCACAGCTGTCCCTGCAGTTTTACTACTGACTAAGGGAGCCAGGTAGCTTCGGCTGGCCACCCTTGAGGACCAGCTGCCCCTGGCTGCTTCCCTCAGGGCAACACATTCCCAGGGCTTGGGGGGGAGGAGAAGGAGCAAGGCAGAAACATAAAGGTTAGGTACTCCTCGCTGGCATTAGAGCTAGCCCTAAGTACAGAAATGCAGAGCGTATTACAACATCTGTTTCCCTGCAAGGCATAGAAATACTCCTACAGACCAGTTTGCTGAAGAATTTACCTGGTCATACCTGAACACATTTTCACACATTGTTCTAAGACGCTTATCAGCAAACATTATATTCAGATGAATATCTTTTGATCATGTAGTTCCACATTATTTTTTGCTAAGCCTTAGAAGTTTCATTGGCTACAAACTTTCCCAGAGGTCTGAGAAGAGCTTTGAGGAAGAAAATGAGTCCTGCGAGCTTACCTGTGAACATACAAATACAAACAGATTAAAAACGTGACTGTTCTTAAGTGTATGCTATCACTGAGGTTCATTTTAATGAGAGACCCAAAAACCTGCAGTGTAAAGCCTTCATTTGTCCAGGCAGGAGGATATATGCATATGTGTAATCGAAGTCTGGGAAACCTTTAGAATAATATCCACTGATTTCCCCAATATCTGCCTCTAAATTCCCTATTTCTAGCTCCTGACAAGATGGTTGTGAGATTCAGCTTCAGTGGCTCATGCAGGAATGTTAAGGATTAGAGCCTGAAAAACGAGTTGAGAAAATGTTGAAAAACGAAAACCAGAGACCCCTTCTCAGTATTGAAAGAAAAATCTTGCGTCACATCTTAAGTGGCTTCAAAGCTGAGTGGCATAGTAACAGATGGCTGCATTAGATGTGACGGGTTTATGTGCCCTTGGAAACTACATGCAGCGTGGATTACTGGCGTGCTCATGAACGAATGCAGCTCAATAAGCAGACGTGACCGGCAGCCAGGGAGTGAGAAGTGAGCCAAAGTCTTAACTCCATCATGTCTCCTTCGCTTGCTACTGTCCTCTAGCACGGGTAGGGCTGGCACAAAGGAGTTCGTTTGCCTGTCTGGGAGTACTCAATCCACACAGAATGGACGGACCAAGGCGTGTTTGGTGGACAAAAGTGGTCAGACGGATGAATGGCCAGGTAACTTACATCCAGAAAGGTTACTTTTATTATATATATATGTGAAGATACTGAAGGCACAGGCAGCAAGAAGAGACCAAAACCCACTCAGCATAACTCTAAGGGCTCAACAGTTCTTCCCAAAGAACATACGATGTGCCTCAGAGGTATGAGTTTAGGCTACAAAGCTGAGATTTGCCTCCCACAGAGTAGCAGGGGATTAATTTTACAGGAGCAGGTGGTCCAGTGCCTAAACTGTATGCCAACCTGATCAGGTTTTGGAAACTACTTGTTTTGTCTGCAATCCTTGAGGTCTAGCAGGCAATTTTAGAATACGCACAGACCACTCGGAATGAAGTAGGAGCCGTACAAATTGCAGGACTAAGTCACCATTTTCTTTTGCATCTCAAACAGCAGTCATTGTCTTCCGTTGTGTATGGGACCAGACAGTCCCTTCAGTCTGGGACATACGGATCAGCCCTAGGAACTCCTGAGCTCCAGAAACTGAAACCAAAAGGTGAGCAGGAAACTGAGATCAAGCTCTTCTGCTTCCCAGCAGACTTGTCCAACTCCATTCTGCTTGTATCCTAAACGCCGCTATTTAAAAACACGTAGCCATATTTAGATCTTCTGACAATCCCGATCCTTTGGGTATGTGTAAGTCACGCTCCGATAATTCACCTTGGATTTGAAAGACTACTCTGTTCCGATGACTTGATTTAGGTATGTGCAACCGTAGCTGTATGCTTGCAGGAAAGCAGGATTTTATACAGAACTTGCAGGGCAAATGAGGAATTATCTACAAGGTTATACAACAGCTGAGCAGTGGCGCTTGGACCATAACTCTGGATTTAAGTGTCTCAATTCTGCATCTGATGCCTTAGTCCTTTATTGGCTCTAACTTCCTGTGTTTGGAAGGGATTTTTCCCACAGGACGTTTAGAAATGCAGCTCTAAAAGAGCACAGCTAGCTGTTCTTTGAAGATTTTGGATTCAGAAGGTGCTGATCTAATTTAAAAAACATTTTAACTCAGGCCAGGCTATCCAATTAGAAGTAAAAATTGATTCAGCAAACAAGATGTGCTCAGAACATGGTGGCCTGACAACCTGTAATAAGGTGTCGTCCCCCCCCAAATAAATACTAAATAGAGGCAAACGGGGATGCCAATTGCTCTTAACAGCGACACCCCCTGCTCTTCTGTAACACCGTGTCACGTACTTGGTTTAAATATATCAGTCAAGAATGTATTATGTTTTCTAAATTAACAATAATGGAAAAAAAATAAATGAAGTTCTGCGTAGCGTTAGTAAAGAAAACCTTTTAAGAATGATTTGATGGAGCCAGCGCTGCTGACTAGGAGCTAATTGTAACTGCCCCTCCGGCCTTGCGTTGGCTCGCAGGAAGGTTTTGATTAACCGGCTTGTGCTGTTGTGACTGCCCGTGGCCGGCGATGCTGCCGCTCGCGCAGAAAACAATGGTATCACATAGGCGGCTGCAGACTCTGTGTGTGTGTGTGCGCGGATCCGAAACAAAAGAGGGAGAAACTGTTGCCGTCCTCTTCAAAGTGCTGCACTCGGGGTACGTGTCCATTCAGTAATTGCGTAGGAGTTCAGTCGCCGCAGGATTTTGTAATTACGCAGCTTAATTGTTCCTGCCTTTTGTAAATGGCTCTTTGTTTCTGCCATTTGTCTTTCATATTCACCCACACTCTCTATTATATTTCTGCGAGCTTGTCCCCCACTTGTCCCCCACCAATCGCTCCAGATTCCTATTTGCCATTTCGGTACGCTCCCCCATGCACGCCGTGCTTTAATTTCCCCCTGCCTCTGCTGTTCAGTGTTTCTGTCTCAGTAGCTCTCAGCCTGCTCCCCGACTTCCATTTCAGCTCCCACTCTCTCATTTAAAACCGCTCATGCTGGTTTTACTTAATGCAGTATAATTAAGGGTAGGGTTTTTCAGAGGGAAAAACGTCACTTTTCATAGACCACAATGGAAAATTTCACAGGATGAAATCAAATCCTGCAAACAGACTTTAAGATCCTGATGATAAGTCAAGCAATGCCCATTGACTTGGGGTCTTTGTGGGGTTCTGGCGTTGTTTTTTAATTGGTATGGACCATTTTTGTATTGCTTGATGACCACCCTGAAGGCCAGTATCACCTACAAATTTGTTTGGTTTTGGTTTTTTTTTAAAAAGCTGCAGATACAGAAGACTAGCGTTGAGGGAAGTATTTGGCTTTGGCTTGCTCAGTATGATTACTTAGAAAAACTGTGTTTTGTAACTATTTGTCTACAAACAATGTAAATAATAAAACTATTATGATTTTTGATAGTGACTGTACCTCCACCATTTCTAGTGCATCCTTGAGGCCAATTTCCTTGTCGTCTGACACTGATTAGCTCTTGGAGCACCTCCTGTGGCATCCTGACTGGCAGCTGCAAGGAAAAGGATGGAAACCTGGAATTACTCAGTTCTTTAGGGCACCTCCTTACTATGCAGTTGGCTGGATTGACCTGCAAGATCTGGTTGAATCCACTAATACAGCTCCCACATACATGTGCAACTTGACTTGGGCTCCATGTTCTTCTGTTACCCTTGGATTATCATACACGCCATCAATCTTCATTAACTGTGGCACAAGCAATGTGCACAGTGTCTCATGTTTAACTACATGGTGGTCCTATGCCCAGTCCACTGTAACAGCTGGTTTAACCTCAGTCAGCAACAAAGCCCCACACAGCCGCTTGCTCACTCATCCCTGGTGGGATGGGGGAGAGAATCGGAAGGGTAAGAGTGAGAAAACTCATGGGCTGACATAAAGACAGTTTAATAGGGAAAGCAAAAGCTGTGCATGCAAGCAAAGCAAAACAAGGAATTAATTCACTGCTTCCCATGGGCAGGCAGGTGCTCAGCCATCTCCAGCAAAGCAGGGCTCCATCACGCGTAATGGTTCCTTGGGAAGACAAACGCCGTCACTCTGAATGTCCCGCCTTCCTTCTTCTTCCCCCAGCTTTCTGTGCTGAGCATGACACCATATGGTCTGGAATAGCCCTTTGGTCAGTTGGGGTCAGCTGTCCTGGCTGTGCCCCCTCCCAGCTTCTTGTGCACCCCAGCCTATTCGCTGGTGGGGTGGGGTGAGAAGCAGAAAAGGCCTCGACCCTGTGTAAGCACTGCTCAGCAGTAATGAAACCATTCCTCTATTACCAACACTGTTTTCAGCACAAATCCAAGACACAGTCCCATACTAGCTACTGTGAAGAAAATTAACTCTATCCCAGCCAAAACCAGCACATCTCTAAGGTCGGAAACCCAGGGCTCCACTCGCAACCTTGGACGTTGCAAACACACTGGATGCACCCAGCAACTGCCTGCCATGACCCTTCATCCAACCAGAGCACACAAGCTACATCAGCTTTGTCCCATGCTTTCCTCACAGGATCATCTACAGCAGCTTGCTCAAGCCTGTCCCCTCCTTCCACACCCCAAAACACAAGGCTTATAACTCTTCCCGTTGTTTGATCTGCTGTCCTTCGTGATTTACATGAGTCCTACTCCATAACAGCAAGGAGGTGAACCCTTTCAAGCCACCGTTATTCATGTTGCTCATCAAAGCATTTCAGGCTGACTAGTCACTGGATCTGACTATCTCCCAGAATAGGCTTGACGTGTAAAGCACGGGTGTCAGCTCTTGCAAGGTTCCCTATACAGATTCCTTAATTTAGAAGGGAATATCCTCAGGAGAATAACTTTGCTGGTCTGGTCTGTGGGAAGCATCTGTAGCAGTTTCCTCGGTCAAAAGCAGCTGCTCTGGCAGCAGTCAATGAGGGTGGTGCAGTGAAAGACCTGTGTGACAAGTGGCCAACAAGCAAGATTCTGCATAAGGATGGTACATAGGGCTGCCTTTTGGTTTAATTTTCTTCTTTGGAGTTACCATTTTACAGAAGGGTCTTTGTCAATCTGTGATAACGCATTTTACTGAGGGCAGGTCAGCAGCTCAAGTCTGAACTCCAGGCAAAGAATTTTAAGGCAATTAGACCCAGCAATTCTTCACCATGCATATTTTTATGGTCATATGTTGTAGTTATAAATCTAGTCCAGATTATGGCCCCAAGTATTTTGCAGATGTCCATGCTTCATGGAGTTTTAGACACACCTGGTCTGAATAGACTCTGTGGGACTGCAGATGACCATGCTAAGCAAAAGAGCCCGATGTCAGGATTATGTGCTTCTTCTTAACCTGTGTTTGTACCAGTGAACTATCTGTAAACCAGGTACCGATCTGTAAATATTTTCTAGCTGGTGGCTCGGAAAATTTTAGCTTGCAAGATATACATTGTAATATATAGTTTTTCTTTAGAAAAAAGTCATCAGGAAGTTCTTGGTCCTATTATTCCCTCTCGTATTAGCAAACGCTGAGAGGTTCAACTACTGCCTACTTGTGTCACATCCCTAGATATGAAGACATGGGCCTATGACATCTCTTCAACTTGCAGCAAGCTGATAACCTCTCATAAGATAAAAAGCACCTTCAAGTCACGTGCATAGAAAAGATGCAAGAATTCAGGGCATGCAGTAAAATCTAGCTTGGAAGTCAGGAGAGAAGCATGGGAAGGAAAGCCAGGAAATACCTGATTAGCAGCCACTGAGCAACTTTAGAGGCTTGGTACGTGGACAGCTCTTCCCCTTTCCTTTATACTGGGTACCATAGAATCATAGAATCATAGTTTTGGGTTGGAAGGGACCCCTAGAGGTCATCTAGCCCAACCCCCCTGCAGGAGCAGGGACACCGCTAACTAGATCAGGTTGCTCAGAGCCCCATCCAACCTGGTCTTGAATGCTTCCAGGGATGGGGCCTCCACCACCTCCCTGGGCAACCTGTTCCAGTGTTTCACCACCCTCATTGTAAAGAATTTCTTCCTTATAGCTAGTCTAAACCTACCCTGGTTTAGTTTAAAACCATTACCCCTTGTCCTGTCACAGCTGGCCCTACTAAAAAGATTTTCCCCATCTTTCCTATAGGCCCCCTTTAGGTCCTGAAAGGCCGTATCAGCTCTCTGTTCTGTCCTTTTTTTATCACCATGGCTGTGGTTTGAGTATTGGAAAAAATACTGAGAAGAGATGGCAGTGTACATGTTAGCGTGGACCTACAAGGCAGCTCATCTCTCTGATCATGGGCCTTCGAGCAGGATGGGACCACATGGTATAGTTCAGACTGATGCATTTTGCCATCAGCATTTTAAGCTGATGGTAAAGAACATAGGTACAAAGTGTGAGGAAAAACTCCTGCCCTGGCTGCCTTGAGCTGCTGAGCTGCTCCTGTTGTTACGGCAACAGAGGGAAATGTCTGCTGTAGGAGAAAAAGGTCGAGAAATTCTCGTCTGAATGGCTGAAGGCGGGTGGCAGAGAGGAAGAAAAGAAACTGGTTCCAGGAGAGAAGTGGCAGCAGTCACTGACTTAGGAGGGAGGGAGGAGAAGGCAACCCTGCCTATGTACATGCACATCGTGTCACATCCATCTCTTCCCTTGAGAAGACACATTCCTGCAGCAGAGAGCTCACGATGCGGCAGTCCTCCCTCCAGACACGTCGGTACTGCGTGGGGTAAAGAGAGTGCCTGCTTATCCCACCAGGTAAGCATTAGCAGGCTGAAACCGTGGCTGGCACTCCCGGAGCCAGCGTGACCTCTCTGCAGGCATGAATCACGCACAGCGATCAGCAGGACTCAGAGTGCTGATTACAAGTCATTAATGGCCCCTCAGTGAATGCAGAGAGAGACCGTGTGCTCTGCCTACACCGCTAAGCTAGCTGGGTATGCTGTGTCATCTTGACCACAGTGATCTTTTTTGGCATAAACTAGCTAATTCATGGTCTTACAGCAGTGTTACAGAAACTGCAGAAGCTGCTTTTTTTTTTTTAAGAAGCTATGCTGCACATCTGCATGAACCTGGAATGGCCACCTTCCAGACAGCAGCTCCGTACCTATGGCTTTCCATCACTAGGGCAGGTGCCAACTTCTGCCATCAGCCATGAAGTAGCTTACTAGTGGCTTGTCTCTCACCTGAAAGTTGACATGGATATTACTGATATGTACATGAAATGCTGAGATTCAGCAGGCATATACTTGTTTAGAGATCCTCACCCAACTTGCCAGACTCTGCCTGTATCACTGTGGCTTGCACAGGTCCGTGGCTGGTACTCTAGCAGGGGAAGGATAGCTTCTGAAAGGAGCCTGGTGTCTGATTCCCATCTGGCTTGGTAGTGAAGCTCCCAATCCCTCCTTTGCCTTGCCTGAGTCCTGGAGGATCAGTATCACATCATGCTGCAGCAGTGCTTCAGCACCTGCTGAAGGCTGTAGGCACGCTCTCCTATGAAGGGCTCCAAGGGGACTCGAGTCTGAGCTTAAAGAAGGCAGTGGGGCATGACAAGAGACCTAGGGGACCCTTGTTGCAAGGTATCAAAGGGCATGGAAGCTAGCTTTCACACCTGAGGACACTGCATCCCTGTAGTGTGGACATGGGCAGCTGGGTGGTGCCCCAGAAGCCTACCATGTGGACAAAACCAGAGCACTCAGTCCCGCAGTCCCCCCACCAGGCTGCCAGTGGGACCGTGGTGGGTTAACCTTGGCTGGCTGCCAGACGTACACCAAGCTGCTCTTGCACTCCCCCTCCTCCAGCTAGAGTGGCAGGGTAGATATAGCCAGTGTGACTGGGTACTGACATTTTCCTGAGAAAAATGTGACAGGAGAGGCTTGGTTTTGGGGTTTTTTTTCCATTGCATAGTGGAAGTTAACATTTGAGGAAATGCTGACAGTAAAAATAATACAGACTTAAGTCTAAAATAAATGATACTACTTTCTGATGGGAGGCACCAGCGCTACAGGTTAAGAAGGACTCACGGCACTCCTATTAGGTCAGCTGGCCTGTGGGACCAGTGCCTGAACACAGAAGAAGTATCACCAGAACCCATTTCATTTCAGGCAAAAAGTGTGGGGGGCAACCTGGAGGTGATCTGGATGCAGTGCTGCTAATCCACAGAGAACAACCCTCAGTAGGCAACTAGGACCAGTAAAAAGCAAGGAACGTACGTGCATAAGAAGATGGCCTTTTTAGGGTGCAGGGTATTTATTATGCTTGCTGGAAACAATGCTAAAATAAAGGTGGCTACAAACACTCAAGGGTAGGTACTCAAAGGTGGCCTTTTGTGAGACCACAGTTTCTCAGGTGGTGAAACCCTCTTAAAAGCTCTCTGCTGCTTGGTTGAAGGGTGGGTTGTCCCACACAATTATTCTCTTCTCTAGTTGAAAGCAGATAGGTGGGGGAGGACTGAGTAATGAATGACTGAAAGTTCCTAAATTTTCTCGGTGTTCAAAACCAGCATATTTTTAAACAACAAGCTAACAGTGTTCCAATGTACTGCTACAGTTCAGATAAAGGCAGACACTTCCTTAACCTGGTTATTTGCAGTAGTGACAGGAGTGCTGCTTCTGTTCATGTTTAAACGCTCTTTTTCTTTTTTTTTTTTTTTTAAGACTTCCCTGGACACTAATTGTTAATGGAATTTGAGGAATTGCAAATGGCTTCACAAATGACTTAATCCGATGAAACAAGCAAGGAATAATACAAAGGGTAAAAGAGCCTCAACATCCTGCTCTCATCAGGGTATTATGGGAAACATGTAAATAAAGAAAACAAATCAGTGCCCAGTTCACACTTCATCAACTGCCTAACAGCTTGCAACCAGTTAATTGCACACCTTTAAAATGCATGTACAGGAGAAATAGTTCAGAAATAAGCTTCTATAATGAGAAAGGACAGCACAGAAATACTGACTCCACTCGGGTAAATTTAACCCTTTGAATTTGACAGTGCTGAAAGAATGTACCGTATGGAATAGCAAAGTAACTGTTGGATGCTTCACGCTAAACATTTAATAACCACTCATCTACAATGATTACTCTACATTTACTCTACATTTGTTTACTGCTAATAACCTTTGTAACCTTCACTCCTCACTTGAAGATAAGGGTTTACACATTACATATAAGGATTGCATGCAAAGTTATTGTTGATTAAGCATGTTGAAGACTATCAAGTGATAAGTAGTATTAGGCTGAGTTACTTCCACATTTCTGAATATTTAGGACCCAGTAAATACAGTATTGCTATGTCTAGTAGCACAGCATGAGCTTCATATTGACTTTGCAAATCCTCAGGACTTGTCGGGCTTTGCCAAGCTTGTTTTAGCACGCCTGCACACTCTGTTCTACCTTGTTTATCTGTAACGACAATTTTCTAATGATCAGGTGGTAATTGTCTGATATGCTGATCTCCTCTCTCTGGTGACCAGCAACAGGACAGGAGGAAATGGAATGAAGCTGCGTCAGGGGAAGTTCAGATTGGACATTAGGTAAAGGTTCTTCACTGAGGGGGTGGTTGGTCACTGGAACAGGCTCCCAGGGAAGTGGTCATGGCACCAAGCCTGTCAGAGTTCAAGGAGCATCTGAACCGACGCTTTTAGTCATATGGTTTAGTTTTAGGTAGTCCTGTGAGGAGCAGGGAGTTGCTCTTGGTGATCCTTATGGGTCCCTTTCAACTCAAGATACTCTATGATTCTACTATTCTACATTTTACTTTTGTGTAATCTTACATAATTGTGTCATACAACAACAAACATGGTAGTAAGTGGTACTAAGCAGTTACTTGTTAGAATGAAATGTTTAGGCCCTTACCATAATAATGCAATGCAGGGGATTAGTCATAGTATGACGGGAGTGGGGGCAGGCGCAAGATGACACTGGAATCTTCAGGGCTGTAAAAACAAGTCACTGGCAGTCAGTTAAAATGCACAGGCCTGGGAGCTGGGGAAAGCCAGTTCTAGGGATAACAAAGAGAACACAGAATTCCGACCACACTGAACCAAACCACCCTAGCACCCGTGGAGGCAACAGAAGGGTGAGCATAGCACCAGAGACAGAGAGGTGGATGTTAGGAAGTTTGTATAAGAATTTTAACTGAATTATTACTGAGATTTTTTTTTTCCTGCAATAATACTGTTTTCTTTTTCTGTAATTATTAGATCTGGACCGATAATTCTTTCATTAGCCTGTCAAGATTTCACCTACACTGACAACAGCCTCTTGGCTTTGCAAATCATGTTTGCTTTCTTTTTTCCTATGAGAAGAATTTCACGGTAATAATTGTTCCTTGAGGAAAGCCCACACAATTAAGTTGACCGTTATTAAGTTACTTACATATTTTGTGCCCTTCCAAGATTATGCCAGTTTTGCTAACCAATGATAGGATTTCAGAAATCATTTTCTTGTGTTTCAATTCTTTTGTTTTTTTCCGATGGAGATGTCGCTACAGTTTTATGCTCTGCTGCCTGCCTGACCGACTGGAAGCAAAATCTCCTTTAGTCTGGCCAGGTTGCATTTCAGCATGTACGAGGCACAATGTAAACTATATGTGATGGTCAAAAGAAAATCAACACCAAGGAACAGAAATGTTTGTCCAAAAGACCTTTATATGGTAACTTCCATACAGTGTCATAGTCAACCCAAGCAGGCTTCTTTTTCTGTGGAACGACGGGTAAGTGCACAGGTACTAACATCAGTCAGGGAGCTTTGGCCTGTGCTCCCGCCAGGATTTATTATCAGCCATCAGCTGGGTCCCTGGGAACTCGGGCACAGGCAGGGTGGGATGCTTCTCCTCCCACGGCAAGCACTCTGTATGTGTCTACACCTGAGCGAGTCACCAGGATGCACTCAGTAGCAACTGAGGAGAAACAGGCTCTTCTAAAATGTAATTTATCTGATTTCTTTGCAACATCCACCCGTGAATGAGATTAATCCTGTCCTAGAAGGGCTCTATGGCACCTCCTTGACATACAGGAAATTTAGACAAATAGTTCATATATACCTGTAACCAAAATGATGATGAAATTGTTATGTATCTTAGTTTTCAGCATTGGGGTGATGGGATCAAATCAGTTAACTACAGAATGCAACCATGAACGCTGCTGTGTTCTCTTCTGTACAGCCCTACCCAGCTGAACACTAAGTTCAGGACAATGAGAATAGTATATGGTCTGTAGTTTTAAGGTCATTATTAATGTAGCTAAAACTATAGACAGTGTGCACCTGTCAGGGGAAGAAGATGAAGGGTAATTCCGTGCAACGGACCAAGAAAGTTGGCTAGGACTACCAAGATAGAGAGCCCAGCAGGTAGGAGGTAATTCCGGCAGGGGGGGATCGCGACCCCCGACTCATTGACCACCTACCCAAATGATACCACCTACTCAAAAGAGAACAATGGAAGTGCACAACTGAGTCTGTGCAGTAATTTACATAGGAAGCGAGAGAATTTGGACCAATCGTTAGAGAAGATGTTATTGATTATGTATGAATGTAATGAATATGCATGCATTTGATCAATATAACCTGATTGGAACAGGTGCCAGGTATGCACGTTAGGTGGAGCGATCCCCCGTGCATACGGCGCCGTGAATAAAGAATGCCTGCCTTTTAACACTACATTGGTGTTACGAGGTTTATTCCTCCCAATTTCGGTGACATACCTAGCTACATTATATGTATGTGGGTAGATAACCCCCACTGAATATAAACTTGCATTTGAAAAAACCCCACAAAAATGAGTGTGTAATCCTTTATCACAAGCCAATATCAGAGCCCAGAAGCTAGCAGCGGTTAGGTGCCTAGTCATGTAAGGAAATGGAGACGTGTAATAATATAACAATACTGAAGATGCTACTATCACTTTTTTTTTCCAGTACAATAGCAGGTTGAAGATTTATTGCCCTCTTTCGTGCCACACCATTTGCTGCCGCCCTTGGGCCACAGGTCCTTCAAGCCACAGCTGGCTGATAGGAAGCGCTCAGCCTGCGATCTCCATTGACACAATCCGGCTTCTTCACCTTGTGCCTCCACTGCTCATGCCCTTTTTCTCACAGCACCTTTTCTGTACTCGCAGGCTGTTGGGACCCAGCCCAATATTCTCCTCCAACACACACTTCTTCGGAACAGGACACTCAACACCACTCAAGCGTTCATTCCTTTACTATATGGAAGATAAACAGGCCTTAAATACCCTACAGATAGTTGTACCTGCAAATGTATGGTACTTGATTTTAACGCAAAGCGGGTCTTAGGTATCTCCTATAGATTTTCATGCTCTTAAAATGCAAAATGAAGTTGAGCAAGCAGAAACTGAAATGTGTTTTTAGCATGTAGGTTGCCGCAGCCTGCTGAGAGTCTTTTACATGGATACTGTGGTACAAAAGTTTTGTGGATTGCCAAGAATGCTTTAATGGTAGCAAGAAAAAAAAAAAGCAATTGAAGAGATGGATGAAAAGGGCATGCTTTTTCTTCATCAGCCACTGCTGCCTCCAAACATGGAAGCAGCAAAACATTTTCAGTAGCTATTTGTTAGAGTTGAAAGCAAAATAAACTATTTGCTACTTCTAGGTAGCAGTGTAACTGCAGTAGGAATAATTATAAAAAAAGAAAAATAAAATGATGTGAACGTTGGTAAAGCATCATTTGCAGCTGGTAACTTTAGTATCGGCTTTGATAAATATCATTTTATCTACAACTAAATGAAGAATAAGAATGGGTATTTCCCGCTAGATGTTTAGCACATGCATAATTTCAAAACAAGGAAAATTGCTGATAAGCCATCATTCAATCTTGAGAGGTTTACAGCAAAAAGTCTTGAATCAGAAAAAAGTTTCAGCTCAAGAGCTCCTGATGAAATATTTCACAGTCAGTTCTGAATGCACGGAAACATCGAGGCACATTGCCGTAAGGTGTTTCTCTAACGTTACAAACAGAAGTATAATACCGCATTTTGCAGCAATATTTTGAACATTTTGTGAAGATTTCCCACTTAAAATTTTTACATTATGGGTGATGAAAATGAAGATTGGATGGATTCCAGCAGCTGAATACTGTATTGCTGCGCAATGCACTGAAAGGCTTATTGTAGAATCTTACAGTGAGCACACAACTCAAAGGTGTTCAAGAAATAATGCATGAAGTAAAGGGTAATCAGCAACAAAAAATGAGTAAGAATTATTTGACTGTAAAGGTAATACTTATTTACAAATGCGTCAAGGGAAAACAAAAAATGAAATAGGGTAACAATCACTGGTTTACACCAGGTAGGAAATATGTTGGCATCACATTGCTATTTCAGCAAACAAAATCACGCTAAAGCTAATGCTATTTTTTGTGAAGAAGTTGTTTTAAGCATTAAAAGCTGTAAAGCACTGCTGAAAGTTTTAGATTTGACAAGAGGCTGGGCATGTTGTGTTTGGAATAGCGTGTAATGAAATTCTATAGATTACGCATACAGAACTCAAGATCCTTGTACTAAAAATTCCAGTTCAGTTCCTCAACAAATACTCTGGTATTGCCTTCTAAGGTAGCTGATTCCTACCTCAAAAACTGTGGAAGGAATATTTTACCTCTGCAAAAAGATGTGGTCAGAGTACAGACAACTATGCATTCATACTTCCATAGATGAGCTTCAAAGCCAAGGTAATTTCAGCTACCAACATAAAACAATTTTACATTTGAACTTAAAAATAACATCTTAAATAATAAATTACAAGTAACTGACTTTCTGGCCGTGGCCTGGCTAGTAGTTGCATCTCCCAGGATCCGTGTTAGGGACTCGCTGAGCCATGGGCAGTTTCCACGTGCATAATAACCCCAAACAGATTTCTCTGCCATGAACTTGCCCATCGACTCTCGAAGGTACATGAACTACCTGGGAAAGCCTCCTGCCGCAGACCACACTTGGCACCTGCACTTCTTAGGGCAGCTGATGAAACCAACCAGACACTCTTGGTGGTGAAATTACAAACCCTAACGTTTCCGTTTGCACTAGACAGGGGAAACAAAAAAAGAAAAAAAATCAACCTCCATTCCCGACCATAGGATTGGAAGTAGAATGTAGGCAGTTCTGATGCACAGCAGACGTGGTTGCTGTCAGTCGAGATGAAACCCTGTAAGCACTGGGAAACTTGCATCGGCTAAATAAAAAACCTGCGTATTTCTGGGCAGATGACAATATGCGCAGCTTGCACAACTGATATTGTTACGAAGAAAATGTCGATGAAAACTCACTAAGTCCGATTTTGCAGTCTTAGAAAGCAGGTATTCTTTACTGTAGCACTGGGGTCGCAGTGGGGATCATTCCACCACGAGTGCTCCCCTTAGCGCTGGGTTTAGGGGGTATTTATTTACAAAAGTATTACATATTCATAGTTTTTCCCTGAAATCATACATGTTGGTAGTTTTTCCCCAAAATCATAATTATAGGTATGCCTTAACTACACATTCATTTACTGGCCTTGAGGTTACATCTTAGTATCTCAAGTCTACATTGTTAGGCTAAGCTCTTTTTACACAACCTCAAGGCTATCTTACCAGTTTAAGCAACAACCTCAGGGTCTCAAATTCAGTATCTATTGAAATATCCTGCAGAAGATTCCGATACTACACGTTATTACCCAAACCAGTTTTATTTTTAAACGATTGCAAAAAACCGGCCACAATGGTAGAGCCCTTGTGCATCTGCACCTCCGTTATCAGCGAAGGAAATCGCGGCGGCTGCGACCCAACGGCCTCAGGTTTTCGGGGACCCTCGCACGGACTGCAGGTAACGCTGGCTTGTAAAGGAGGCTCAGCCCCCGCACGGTGCTCTCGGTAAAGGGCCCGGCCTGCCCTGTGCCTGGCACAAGGGAAGCCAGCCAGGCCATACGGGCGGCGGG
>NW_009259107.1:944871-982395 GCF_000687185.1 Egretta garzetta | reverse complement strand
GCGGCCGTGGGTCCCGCACCCGCTCCTGAGGCCCTGCCGTGGCGCGGCCTGGTGTTCCCCGTTCTTAATGCAGGGTGCTCCGTGCAGGGTTCCTCCCTTGTCCTTTCCTCCCTTAAATCACCGAGGTAGTAATTTGCCGTGGGGAGCGGTTGGATTAAAAAGAAGTGGCAAAGCTAATGGCGTGGGGCTCCGCTCTTCTCCACCGAGCCTGACCTTCAGTGCCGGTTAAGGGGAGGAAGTCGTGGCCGCGCTGCAGGGCAGGCGTGAAGCCACGGGAGCAGCGTTTGCCTGTGTAGGAGGAAACGGGGCCTTGAACGTGGGTTCGTGGTGGTGCTCCCTGCTTCCCTTGTGTTTTGCCTGCAACTGGGACTTAGCTCTGCAGCGCTCTTCGTCCTGCACTGGATGCAATTCTTGCCTAATAATTTTCCTGCTTTATTAAATTTCTACCAGATCTTGTATTTGTCCCGTAAGAAGTACGGCTAATGGCAGTTTTCTAGTATCCTGGTGGAGTGGCTTTCCTGGGCATCTGACATAAATTGTTATTTTGGTTCGTAACGATAGAACTTACCTTAAAGTGGCTGCTTTTCCATGTCTGGTACTTGTCCTTCAATCTGTTCTTAGTTTAATGCTTCTCTGTATAAAGGCCACAGTGCTTGAAGTTATTCAGCCAGTTCCTAGACATGTCTCTGTGGTGTTCCTACCTTTTTAAGGAAAATGAATTTTTATTTTTTTTTTTTGGAAGTCAATGAAAAGCTTAGATAGAAAAACTGCAGCTGAACACCAAGTAGGCTCTAACCTCATAATATCTTTTAATTCACCAGTATTCCATTGTGATTTTTTTTTTTTTAATCGTATCATTGCTGTTCCAGTGAACTGGAATTAATTGAGTTCATTGAGATAGCAAAAAAGGAGAGAGGTGATCTAGGAAACCTGCTTTACATCTCTCTAGATAACTTTCTTGTACCAGTACATTTTAATATTATTTTTCTCCCCAAAAAGCATACATTACACATACTTGTTCATTGTTCAGTTAGGAAGAAAATAATAATTATTTGTGAACAGAACATGCTTGGAAGACGATACCTCTTGGGGCTATTCAGGTTAAATTAAATAATTTCTCCAGAATACTTTAGAATTAGACTTGTTTTTTCCAATATGCAGCTTTGTAACTGAACCACATGCATTTTGTAAAAAATGTAACCTTTTTAACTACTGTGATTGGGAGATTTCTAGGAGTCTTTAATTTCTTTTACTTTTAAAATTATGGATTCTTCTGTGTAACTTGTATTTGATTACTGAAATCAATTTTCTCCTGCAATTGATGGGAAATAGCTATACGCAGAGTATAGTAGTGGGTGGTATCCAGGTCCATAAGAATAATATTTGCATCATGCTGAATAATAATTTTAAGATTCAAGTGGTTTCACAGTCACAGTTGGAATGTTGTGTTGAGATCTTTATAGGCTGACCAATGTGCCAGAGATTCCAACTCCTTCTGGAATACCTGGATCCTGATGCTTTGCTTTTAGTTCAACAGTACATTATCATTTTAAAACAATGACTTTGTATTCCACATGATCAGCACTGCATGATTTTAAGATCCTCTTGGACCAATTAAATTTAGTTGCAGTTCTAATTAGTGGCCAAAGCATAATATTTTTTCTATTAATTGATAAAAAATTTTGGGAGGTTTCTCATCCTCATTTAAGTCATGGCAAGGATAAATAAATCCTAGTTCCTGTGCATCAGAATTCTTTCTGTTAAAAATAAATTTATTTTCACACTTGAAAATGAGTCATTGAAATTCTAGAACCAAGTTCAGCTGAAAAATGTATTTTTTAATGTTTATATCATGCAAATTACAAAGCTTGGACAAGCTGAAACTCAGAAGTTTTAATTGCAAATCTAAAACCAGTATCAGTCAGAGCAGAATAAACATTTGTAGTTTTACAGAAGTCTTTTGTTTGTTTTTCAGCTGAAATTATTTAGTCTTTAAGAAATATGATTCTGTTCATATGTTAGGGGAAAATATCAACTGTTATTGCCTGGAATGTATGCTGCAAGTCCTGAACTGCTGGAGGAAACAGATACTGACTTGTATAAACAGTGTGCTGCTGGCTCTGTGGAAGGGGTTTCCTACTTTTAACCGGGGAGTTCCCGAACTCTTCTTACATACAAAGGGGGGTGGCCCCCTGGATAATCTGTATCTTGCTTTCTGAGAAAGTTACAAGTTTGTGCCAGAAATTAATCTGCAAATACTAAAACAACTTTCTGCTTTTCTAACATAATTGTGTGTGCTTTTACTGTTCATTTTTCAGTAAAATTATTAATTATTCATTCCTCGGAGTATTTGGGTTTCGTTGGTTTGTTTATTCCTCAGACCTGAGAAGTTTATATGGCAGTTGAAGTTGTGGCAAATCCCAGACTCAAAATCAATATGGTGGTGTATGGTTATTACAGAGTGCTCTAGGTACGCTCTTGGAAGGTCCCACAGTGACCTCTAATGTTCAAGGATAAAACCTGTTAAAATAAAGGAAGTTGTTTTCAAAGGCACAATTTTGCTTATTAGTTTGTACATTCAGTTTATTAATATGCCACGGGCAGTAGATAGTAAGCAGTTGGTTCCTCAGGTCTTACTGCCAGGCTTCATGGGAATATTATGTTGGGGAGTCAGTTCTAATTCCCCCCTGTTTTGAGCAAGTATGCACAAAGCCTTCTTTACAGTAGTCGTGGGAGAAAAAAAGTGTAAAGTCCACTGAAAATGGAAAATACCTTTCAAATACTAAACACATTCTCTCTATTCTTTTGGAGTTATTTGTTCATACCATAAGAAATATTGTCGGTTATTGATTTGTTTGTATATACTCAATGCATGCTTGACTTCTTGAAAGATTTCTGGCCAAGAAGCTTGTTCTTACATTTACTCATTTGGTTTTCCATTAGGCTGGAAGAAACTTGCCTGTTCTGTTTTAAACTCACTTGTTCTTAATACAAATGCAAAAACTTCTAGAAGACTTTGTTTCTGAAAATATTCATGTTTTCAAGTCAAATGCCGTTATTCTTAGGCCGCTTATTCAATGTTGTATGAATACTTAATGTTATGTATTTTGGTTAAAACTGAATATTCCCTTTTTTTGTTGTTTTTGCCTAAGTTTGATTCTGGATAACCACAGCTAACATGACAGTTCCATGGTACTTGAAAGAATCCAGAGAGTTGGCTAGATAAATGTGAAAATGAATTAAAAATCAAAGGTTATGCTATTGTTTACTGTAAATATCATTTACAGATTTAGAGAGTTTGGAAGCAACACCTCATTTATGCAGTCTACTTGAGACCAAAACATAACAGCAGCTGGTAGTTGTTTGCAAAGGGCACTTCAAATCAATTTATAAAATTAACTTACTTTGCATGCATTGAATCTTTAAGCTGAAAGGCAACACAGATCTTTCTGTTGCAAGAAGCTGAATACGTGTTATGTTGTTCGCTTAAGCATGTTCCAAAATTGATGTAATTTAGTACCTTCCTTTATGTTCAAGATGTGTGAATGATTGACTGTTAGCTTCTTTGAAGATACAGAAACATAAGTAAAAACAATTATTGTATCTTTTATGTTAGAACAGCTGGTACTCTGCTAGTCACCTGTGGGATAATACTTGAAGACTTTGTATTACATCTTAAGTTTAACTGCTCTGAAAAGATTTAATTTATAACAATTACTGATCTTTTTTTATTTCAATACCCATAGGAAAGTGATCATATTACTATTCTTTTTCTTGGTTGCTTATGTGCGTTAAACAAAATCCTGAACAACTTCTCAGAACTGAGGGGTCACTGATTGTTCTGAACTATTTGTTACTTTAATTGCTGAGAGTAACTTTCATCTACAGTTGCATTTCCTTCTGGTTTTGCTTTGCATTTTGAGAGTGAAATGTTTTGTTTGGAAATACACGATTGTCCGTGAGTGTAAAATTCATGTCCTTGACACATGAAATTAGTTGGTAAGAATAAGGATTATGAATTTCTTTCCGGTCACAACCAACATGTGGATTGAGCCTTTGTATATTGGATAGATCCCAGTGATGGGATGTAGTAATAATTAGGTTAAAAGAAGAATCATTTCCATGTTAAACTGATTTTTTTTTTCCCCCAGCGATAATTTTGTGACAGATTAGGTTGCTGATTGTTGCTGTTTAAGCTTTTTTGTTTTGACATGGTTTGTATTGAAGGTTCACTGTGTTGATCTATTTCTTCTGGCAACCTTTATGTATGTTATGGCTCTGTGGAGATTACAAAACTGGATTTTTATTGTTGCTGTTCTGTATTGTGGTATACTGGAAAAAAATCTGCATATTTCATAGTGATGGGAGCTATTACATGGAAATCGTAATTGTTTTAATTCAAACTAGGGCATAAGAAAATGTTATATAATGGAGTTGACGCTAACAAAATCTGCTGCTTTATATCTGAAATAAGTAAAACATCTAGATATCGGGACAAAATGACTAACCTAGGAGAAACACAACAGCAGCTCATACATGCATAGCTACTGAAAGTGCTGATGAGGTTAGGATTTGCTGCTTCAGTAATACAATAGTCATTTCCACTATCTGTGGCGTTTTCAAACTTGTAATAGTACAGTATTCTTTAATGACTGTGTACCGGGGAATACAGAGAGATTAATATGATAGAGGAATATTGCCAGGCAAACCTGTGTGTAGGGTGTAAATACATCAATGGGGTAGAAATTTCACCACTATGGTGGAATAATACCAGGACAGACTTGTGTTTCATGAAGGGTAAATGAGAGCTCCTTCTGGAACTAGGCTATTTTAATGAAAACTTACACAGGCTAATCTATTTAGATTCTTCTGTGACACTCATCACCATCATATCTATGTGCATTAGCCTGTACCTGGATAAATTTATATGAATGAAATTAGCCTATTAAAAAGTCTGCATAGTTGCACCCGTACAAAAAATTACTGTAGTGTAAACATTATTGAAATTTTAGCTAAAGTGGGACATGAGGGTCAGGCTGCATGGCAGTAGTTCTCTCTGGTCTTGTATTGTGACAGATTGCTGAAATGGCATATGTTAAAAAGGCCACACAAATCCTTACTCTGAGCAGCATCCTGTTCATTGAGGTTGTTAGACAGGCTATAACCATGTCTTCAAGTTGTGCCATTCTTACTTAAAACAAGAGCTTTTATGCTCCATTTTATAATTTGTAGGATGCAACAGAATTGGGCTCATTCATGTGTTTTGGTATTTTCTGTTATGGAAGTCTTCCTTGTTTTCAAACCGTATGTACTTGAATTCTACTATGATGCCATTGATTTGTAGAAAAATTCACATTACGATTGACAGAGAAGTTGGTTATTTCAATAGATTATGGCACTGTATATAGTATAGTTACTAATTTCTGAACTAGATTAAATAGGTCATTTCAAACCAACGTAGCAGTCTTGGCTGGGTTGTTGTTTTGCATATAGGTTGTAATTCCCTCCTTCCTGTTCCCTCATATGCCTTCTTGTAGAAGCACATCAGGGGCCATTTTATTTCCTTTGTGGATGACTGCTAATGCCTTGTTTTTACAGCTATTTTTCCTATCATACTTCTGTGGGTAATTTTTAAGTACCTAGATTTGCAAATATATTGTAACCTGGGGCTTTCCGAACATTACTTGATGAGTTTCTGCAGGCTGTTTGATAAACAGTGGCTTCTAATGTGCAGGCAAGTGTAAGAAAAAATAAACATTTTATACATAGAGAGCTATCTAAATAGCATCTCTGCTCCATATGTTGTAGTACCCACAAGAGGCTCATTATAATCCCTGGACCTTTTGTGCACCAAATACTTCAGTCCAGATAATGCTGTGCTCCATCTGCCTTAATCTCTGAGCTGCACAATGTGAAATTCTTAATGCTTTGACCTACTATATGCTAGCATTTTTGATCTTGGATTTTTCTTGTCCATGTTGCCATTTCAAACAAGTTTTCAAGGTTGTTGCTTTGATGTTTGTCAGTTCTACTGAATTATTCTGTGGTGTTTTTTTTTTTTTTTTTTTTTTTCCTAACCCAAGAAAGATTTATAAATGCTGATAAGTGTATGCATCTCTAAATTATTTTTACTGTGTTTTATGTGTTTGATTTTGTTGTGCCATCTTTTAAGTATTGTGATTTGTTGATTTTATTCAAGGTGTCACTGACTGGGCAGAGATCCAGAAATGTGTGGTGGTGAAATTGTTTTTTTCAGCAAAGAATCCTTTGCTTGCTCCACTGACATATATTTAAACCTGCTATATATTTAGCCATCAGCATAAAACTGCATAGCACTGTATTTCAGAATTTTACTCTGGAAATAGGGTGCTCTTAAAATCTACAGTTACTTTAGAAATCTTTTAAATTTTATATACCAGAGAGTTCCACTCAGTATCATTAAACATTGATTCTTCACAGAGATCTTGTTTTTAGAAAGCACTAGAACCAACTGTTACTTTACTGATTTACTACTTTGGTGAATTCACAATTTTTAAGTAGTATATATGATTACCATCTTTTATTGTTTATATATTAGGAAATTGTGTTATAGCTTTCAAACTTGTTAGCATATCTTTGAAATAATAAATTACGAAATACCTATGAAATAATTAGCTTTTTGTCCTTAACATTTTTGTTGGCTGTTATTGTCCAACACTTCTTCAGACTCTATATAATTAGATTTAAAGCTGTTAAAAAGTTGACTATCTGTTCTTTAAAAAGAAAAGGTAAAATGCAATTTAAAGGAGCATTAGGAGTAACTTTGTAACTTCAGATTCTAAAAATAAAGTAGATTAGAGACTTGGAAATACTTAATTTCAAACTTGCTAAGATTTGTAATTCGCTTTGAATATTAGACATCAGAATTTTTATATATAAATGACAGGCACATGTGAGACATGCATTTTTTAAATGAGCCCATTAATTTGATACAGAAAAATATAAATATAGAATAATAGATATATTGCTATAATAACAATATAAAGGTAAACAAGAAAAAATCCATATGATAAATATGAAATTTCTCTATAATATAGAGAAAAGTGTATCAAATTGAAATATTGGAAAGCTGTGGCAATATTTCTTTCAGTAGTTTTCACGAATTTTCTCAAACTGAATATGTTTTCTAAGAAAACAGTTAATTAGAGCCCACTGAGGTTATAAAATAGAATGTTATCTCCAGGAGTGATAACTATCAAATGTTTTCTTTATTTTTAAACAAATACTCCAACCAGAAAATTATTTGGGTTTTTTTTAAAAAAAATGGTAAGGATCTTTCTTGTGTCTACCCTTTACTACCCTAAATTCTTTCTTGTGACTGCTGTAAATGCTTATCATTTTTTTTTTTTCCCTTCTTTTCTCCTAAGACCACCTAAGTGTAAGAAAAGAAATCCCTGCGCATTTTAATCATACAGTATGTATCAGTTCAGGATTATCCATTCACACGTACAGTCACTGGTAGAAGATAATGCTCCAAACTGTCTTTCTGCTGCCTACATGCAAGCTCTTCCCCTGTGGTAACGCAAGACAACTTGAAGCCCCTCTTACTGAAAGAGCGATGGGTAACCTTCCATCTACTGGCAGTAGGATGATGAACTGTTGTGTGAGCGGTTGCATAGCAACTCTGCATGTGCATATACTTATCCTATGGTGAATGCTTGTCTGTGTTTTTTGGAGGGGAAAGCTTATGAAATAGACTTGGCAAAAATGTTCACACTGTTCAGTGAGCTACTGACATGTTGTAACGTCTTACCCTTCTGTTAAAAATGTTTTGTTATATGGAAGGACTTAAGGTTAAAAGACACATTGGTTTTTAAGTAGTTCTTCTCTGTTTAAAATGTGTGTGCATATGTTTACTATCTTTTGGGAAAAAGGGCTTCTACAGTGGAGCAGAGTAATCTATGGGCCTGCTCAGCTTGTGCCCCAGGGAAAAGCGGTCCCTTACTGTGGGAGGGGGGAACCAGGAAACTTTCAGAATGTAGCGTATGTCTGGAAATGAAGGATTTGTCTTGGTGTGGATGGAAGATAAAACCAGTGGTTTGATCAGATGCCCAGTGAAGGAAGGGAAGGAAAGAAGGAAGGAAGGAAGGAAAATTCAGGGCAAGTAGAGAAGTCCTTCAGCACAACAGCTGTTGTTGTCTTTGGTGGCTTTGCAAATCGATTGCTTGTAGGGGTGCTGTTGGTGTTTTTCACTCGTATTTATTCATACTGTGCCTTGTAATACTGCACATATCCAAACCCACAAAAGAAGGACCTGAACACCGAGCTTTGCCCACAGCTGCTTAATACTCCTGGCATTGCCTTGGCCAAGTGATGTACTGAGAATGTAGCATTTTGTCTTAACTGTTCTAACCTGGCTGTTGATTTTATGTTACTACTAATTAGCTTGTAGTTCCAGGAGCATATGGCTGGTCTCCTGTGGATTGTCTGACCAATTACTTTTCTTCAGGTACCAAATTTTTCTGTAGGTACCAGCATGGGGCTTTTGCAAGAAGTTTCTAACAAGACCTGTCAGTGGATTTAGTAGAAGGGATGGGGTGAACATTCATGCTTCATTATTAATGAAAAATAGGTTTAACTATTAGGAATTTAAAGAGTAAGTAAATTTGTCTGATTTCTTAAAGTTGTTTAAAAAAAATCCTAAGTGAGTCATATTGCGATCCATCTATCGGGCAATGTCTTTCAGCTCAAAGAGTGACTGTAGAGAACTTGGTGGATATGTTTGTGGGCAAGGTCTCAAAATTGTGTTTTGAGGCTGACATGGCTGTTAGAGTGGAGGAGGTCTCAGATATGCCAGACCTCACAGCAGAGGAGTAGAATTCCAGCCAGAAAACTCAGGAGGCGAAGTTCAGAATCAGTGGGTTGAGAGAAAGGTGTTAAGGTGTATAAAATTGTACAGTTTGTTAAACAGCAGACAACCCCCTGATTTTTCGAGATTCTATTTTTATGTGGAGTAAAAGGTAGATCTGTGCCGACTGAGCCAATAGTCTCTTTTGGTGGATTGGTTCCAATAAGGAGTTCTTAAACGATAAGCTGAAAGTAAAGCATTCTAATATTTATCTTGGATTGATGAGGGGTTTGTTCTGTTTCACAACCTATTTCAGATACTTTGTGAAAGCTGTTGATGCAAACTGAAAATCTTTTCATTAAATGTGCAGAAAGAAAATATAATTGAATTACAAGCATTAAGTACACTTAGTCTTTTTACTAGTTAAACTTGTGTTATCAGCCAGAGTTCTAGATGATGGTGAAGTATTTCCACTTTAAAAAAAAAAAAAAAAGTAAAAGAGATTTAAAACCCTGTGAAAGTGAATGTCAGAAGTAGTAATAAAGATGTTCCCATCTTTTAGAAGACAGATCTTGTCATTGCAAAGCTATTAATATCTAGAAAGAATTTTAGTGAAGAATATGCTCATGGCTTACTTTGTAGAACTGGGTTTCCTCTCTTAAGTGTAATCCTTTGTGGAATTAAGTAGCCATGTCTGTGACAGAAATACTGCTTTCAGTACTGTTTAATCAGAGTGATTTGAATTTGTACTTTGCATACAAATAGTTCATCACTTCTATATTTCTGAAAATGCAACAGAGAAAAAATGATTTCACAGTACTGAAATTCTAAATATTCTGTTGGTAAGCGGGTTGAATGAAACTGCATGTACTTATATTTTCCATTATTTTGGTTGAAAAACAATTCTGTGTTCTTGAATATAAACACATTGAAAGACTCAAAAGTTCAGAGCACAGTCTGTTTTCTCCTTCTATTACTGTCTGTTGGAGTTCGGATGTGATAGAGGGAGCAGGGACTCCACAAACTGATCTTGTGCAGGGTCTGCCAGGGATTCATTAGGTGGAAACAACAGTTTAAACTGGATATTCCAATAGGTGAAGGACAGCATTTCTTATAATGAAACTGCAGTTACATAAAATAGTCGTGTACCTTTGCAGCAGTACCTGGGTACTGAGCTTGCTTTTCAGAGGTATAACTAATACGATCGAACAGCTTGTGTTTCAAGTGTACTTTGTTGGTGTTTTTTGAGAATGTTCAGTGGTTCAAGGCTATATAAATAGATGGGAGATAGCATAGTGAGTTGGCGTGGAACAGTCCCATGTGTCATTTCTTAGCTGCCCAGACTGCCAGCATGCTTTTAACTTTCTGATGTAGCAGTGAACAAGGAGCTGCTGTGTTACTGTGTGTCCCTATGTTATACGTGAAAATTTGAATTGATTTTACATGTTTGCAGTTACCACAGGTGTGGAAATGATGCATTTGTGCATTTTTATGTATGAAAATATTTAATAAAGAAATGGTAATGTGTTGCAAATAGTCAACCTCTCCTTACATAACAGTGTCATGAATTAGTAATTACCAGTGTATAGAGAGAAAATTATTTACAGAATTTTAGAACAGAATAAAATAGAATATTTTCAGTTGGAAGGGACCTCCAACGATCATCTAATCCCGCTGCCTGACTACTTGAGGGCTGACCAAAAGTTAAAGCATGTTGTTAAGCACATTGTCCAAATGCCTCTCAAGCACTGACAGGCTTGGGCCATCGACCACCTCTCCAGGAAACCTGTTCCACCATTTGACCATCCCTTGGTAAAGAAATGCTCTCTGATGCCCAGCCTAAACCTCCCCTGGTGTTGTTCTGAACCATTCCCACACATCCTGTCACTGGATCCCAGGGAGAAGAGCTCAGCCCCTCCCTCTCCCCTTCCCCTCCTCAGGGAGCTGTAGAGATCAATGAGGTTGCTCCTCAGCCTCCTTTTCTCCAAACTAGACAAGCCCAAAGTCCTCAGCTGCTCCTCACAGGACGTGCCTTCCAGCCTTGCCACCAGCTTTGTTGCCCTCTGGATGCATTCAAGGACCTCCCTATCCTTCTTAAATTGCAGGCCCCAGACCTGCACACACAGCACTCCAGGTGAGGCCGCACCAGCGCTGAATCCAGGGGGATAATCACATCTTTTGGCCGGCTGGTTGTGCTGTATTTGATGCCCCCAGGATGGGGTTTGCCCTCCTGGCTGCCAGGGCACACCGCTGGCTCGCCCTGAGCCTGCTGCCCGCCAGCACCCCCACATCCCTTCCTGCAGGGCTGCTCTCCAGCCGTTCCTCTCCCAGTTTCCTCGTGCCTGGTGTTACTTTGTCCAAGGTGCAGAATACAGCACATGGACTTCTTAAATTTTGTCCCACTAATCATAGCCCAATGTTCCAATCTATCTAGATCCTTCTGCAAGGCCTTGTGTCCCTCCAGAGAGTCAACAGCACCTCTCAGTTTGGTATCATCAGCAAACTTATGGATGATGCATTCAACTGCTGCATCCAGATGGTTGATAAACACATTGAACAGAACTGGCCCTAGAATTGAACCGTAAGGAACACCGCTGCTGACCAGATTTTGTTGTAAACACCAACTGAATGCTCTGTAATTGGTTGTTTCAATCTAGTTGACGGGGTGGTTTTTTTTTTTTCAGAAATACGTGATTAGATTTTGTCTGGTTTTATCAGTTTGCTTCTTGCTTAACTGAACTGTTATCATTGACCATTTTTATCAAGTTCTTCAGCTAGCACAGGATCACAAGAAATGGTCAAATTAGCTAACGGGTAAATGTCAATTATCAAGCTCTCTTCTGTAGAGTAGTCTTTTAAATTCTGGTGAAGATTTCTGTTCTTTGTCATTCTCATGTGCACATTCATTATTCTTCACTGTGGATATTGGGAGACCTTAGTAGGTAATATAATTAATTTATTCTTAACCACTCCTTGTTGGATTGCTACAGTGTTGTTGTTACTTAAAATTTGTTTTATAACAACTTTTTTTTTTTTCATTTTCTTCATATTTTTCAGATTATGGCACAGGCTCCAGGTTTGGGGAAGAGATATATTAAAGCCTTTTTTAAAGGTTTCTTTGTTGCTGTTCCGGTAACGGTGACTTTCCTGGATAGAGTTGCCTGTGTAGCAAGGGTGGAAGGAGCATCAATGCAGGTATTGTTGGAAATAACTTTTCTGTGTCAGGAAATGAAGAAGTGACTGTCCACTGACAATAGCAAGGTGGAAAAAAATCTTTTTCTCAGTTGTTGTTAAATGACCACATTGTAGTATGGAATAGTTTCATTTTGACTTTGTTAAACAAATGCCTTTAGGATGTGAAAAGAAAAGCTTCTGAGAACAAAACTTGCCAAAATTCTGTCTCAGTAAAAGGAAAATATATAGATAAGTAGTGATAAAGATACATATTTTTGATATCTTCCTAGTCATTTAGAAATAAATATTTCTTTTTTGAGCACTACCTTTTGTCTCTTGGGATTGAATTGATGACTCACAAAGAGGCTTTATTAATTTTTAGTAGCTGTATTATAGTAATTGTGAGGCAGAACTGGTTCCTGCTATACTTACTTTTACTAATGAACAAGTGTGGCACCATTTCAGTGAAGAATACTGAAAAAAGCATGAACGTAATATTAATGCCTATGCTTCCCAGGACATAAGTATCAGTTCACTGTTTTTACTTTGGTTATGCTGGATGTTTATACAGTGTAAGCAAATAAATATAAAGAGGCCATGTAGCATTTAGAAGATAAATACTCATGCTAGTGAACAGCTTTGTTTCCTCTGTTATTGGGACTTGAAAATATATGCTGTATGTAGTTAGCCAATTTTTGTATTGTTACTTTGCATTTTAAATCATATGCACTGCCTATTGCTACACATCACCACTGAAAACTAGAATTTATTTTGTTCCAGTGTTGCAACATTCCAATTAGCAGAGACTAACGATTTGATTCTTGGATGCTAAGCCCTCTGTTCTGATTATCTGAGTAAGCTCAGAACCTTGAAGAGAGGTTTCACAGCAATCAAGGCCAGCTGCTGGAGTTTGAATTGTGCAGCATTCATGCAGAGAAAACTTGGGCTAGAACCTGGGCTTGGCCAATTTGTGCTTAATGCTATAGAAAAGCATGGGGTGGGGAGGAGGGAATGGCAAGGTGGCATTGTGCTTTTTGTGTCAGTCTGTAATCCTGTGTTTAACATCTGTCAAGAAACCTCAGCTGGTCTAGAATGCAGCTCTTGCCTCTAGAACAGGGACCAAAGTAAAATCATCATACTCCAGTAATTCTGCAATCCAAGAGCGGGATTTAAGTGTAATGTAAGTTACCTTTGCCCTTTTCATGAATGTTACTCTGAATATCATTGATGACCAATCAAAGGTACGAGTATTTCAGGGCTTACAGTTGCAGAGCCAGAAATTTGCTCTAGAAAGGAGGAGAGGAGTGGGAAACTGGGAAAACCAGTTTCATTCTCTTTAGACAGGAGAAATTCAAATATATAACACAGCATCTGTATAAATACAAAATCAGCCAGATGAATACAACTTACCCATTATCAGTCTCTCCATTTTTTTGCCTCTGTTGGGATCTAGAGCCACATGTAGCATTCAAGATACAGATGCATTTTGAATTTTATGGATTTGTTTTGTGTTTTTTTTTTTTTTATTTGGGTGATTTTTTTTTTTTTTTTAATTTCTTTTGCTACTAGTGAGCATGACCTGAGCATTTAATTTTTGAGGGGTTTTTTTTTTAGCCTTTCATTGTTTGGTCTTTTCTGTCTCTGACATAATGTTCTGTTTGACATCCATTCTTTTTGGATAGTTTTTACCTCAGTAGCTGAAAAGAAATCATCTAGATTTCCCTACTCCACATGTCTGTTGAGCTCCTCTTGTCAAGACCTCATTTTTGTGTTTCCTTTGAAGTCGGAGTCTCAAGTGTTAAGGAGTGCTCTGGTGGTGTTCTAGAGTGTTGCTTCTGCACTCACTTGAAGGGCATATAGTTAACTGTGGTTTATCCATGGAAGATTTGAAAAACACTACAGTTATTTGCTCAGATTTATCCAACCTGACAAAGAAGGATAGGCACTCTTCATAGTGGCTAGGGAACGCAATATATATTCAGTGGGTGATTAAAATCTAAGCTCTTCACTTGCTGTGTCTGTTGACTAAACATTCCCTCTGTTGATTGAAGTATGGGTAGCTTGAAAGCTGACTTTTCTAATTTTACTGACATCTCAGTGTCTGAAAAATTCTCTTTCTGGTTTTATTCTGGACTGTAGCACTGAAATAGAGGCTTGTTTTAAACTTTTATGCCTATGGATGTTTTTCAGGCTACAAAAAAAGGCTTCCTAGTGCTTCTAATAAGATACTAATTTCCTTGCCAAGATTTATTAGTCACCTAACTAAGTCTGACAGGGACATAATTATAAGGAATATATCCCTCTCTTGCAGAGTAGCTTGAAGGAGTGCTGGTCATTGTGTTGCAATTCCGTCTGTTTGCTGTGTTCTCTGAAGACTGATGTATGTTGAAAGTATCTGAAAGCTATGGGTATGGGGGAGAGTGAAGTTCGGTCAGCATGTAGTCATATATCCATCAATCACGTGCTTCCAATGATATCTTATTGCTTCAATTTGAAGATATCATGGTATGATTCCCAAGACTTTGTTTGTAATAGACCTCTAAAACATCTATCTAGATGTGTACTCGTCACTGTGGCTCATGCTGAGCCTTGTGGTTTAACCCCAGGTGGCAATTAAGCCCCACACAGCTGCTTGCTCACTCCATCCAGGTGAGATAGGGGAGAGAATCAGAAGAGTCAAAGTGAGAAAACTCGTGGGTTGAGATAAGGACAGCTTAACAGGTAAAGAAAAAGCTGTGCGCTCAAGCAAAGCAAAGCAAGGAATTCATTCACTGCTACCTGTGTTCAGCCATCTCCAGGAAAGCAGGGCGCCATCACGTGTAATGGTTCCTTGGGAAGACAAACGCCATCACTCTGAACATCCCCCCCTTCCTTCTTCTTCCCCCAGCTTCATATACTGAGCGTGACACCGTATGGTCTGGAATAGCCTTTTGGTCAGTTGGGGTCAGCTGTCCTGGCTGTGCCCCCTCCCAGCCTCTTGTGCACCCCAGCCTATTCAGGGGTGAGAAGCAGAAAAGGCCTTGACCCTGTGTAAGCCCTGCTCAGCAGTAATGAAACCATTCCTCTATTACCAACACTGTTTTCAGCGCAAATCCAAAACGTAGCCCCATACTAGCTACTGTGACCATTACCTTTATCCCAGCCAAAACCAGCACAAGCCTGAAATTAAAAGTTCTGACAAGAAGCAAGGAATAAATCTCTGTGTCATGCTCACTCTCGTGCTCTTGCTCTCTGTTGTGCTCTCTCTCTCTCCCTCCTCCCTTTCTCTTTTTGTTTTGGACCAGCCTTACTGCTGCTTCATAGTTACTGACGATGGTAATACTTTTTGACACCCTGCCAAGCATGCTGCAGAAAGGTTCTAATGAAAATACAAATTTTCTGATTTATTCCCAGTCAATTAATACAGACTTCATGTATTTCATTGTCTCAAGCTGATTTTGTGTTTCTACAGTGCCTTCAGCAACCTGTCATAATTCTTTCACTTGTGCTGACTTCAGTGTATATGAGTATTAACTCTAACCTATAGGGAATAACAGTGAGCTGTTGCAATTTATAATTTCACATCTTGAATTGTTTCATTACTCTATTTTTTCTTTCCAAAATTACTGTTTTTTGAATCTTCACATGAGGTGTTTCATTTTACAGATTGATGTGCTCATCTAGCATTTTGTTAATAGTGGGTTTCAAGTGAGTTGTAATCTATTTACAACACTGAGTGTGACTTAAATAACTGGTAATATGATTTCTTAATTGGCTGTTGTGGATTTTTTGTGACTCTTGTAATTCTGGATATATACTTTAACATGTTTGCTATCATACGGATACCTTTTTTACATCTTGATGTCCATTTATGTTTGTTTTTTCTGTTGACTTTCATTGCTTGTCTGGTATTATGAACTCTTGATACATAATGATGTGGAAAAGGGATCCCCCTGTGGCTATATAAATTTGTAAATTCATTAAACCAAATGGACTGTTTTCAAGTGAGATGGAAGATGACAGTGTATGTGCAACTTTATATACAAGTTCTGTGGCAAACAGTTCAGTACCAGGGATTGTAGCAAGTCTCCTGACCAGTGCGCTCTGATGAAGCACGCTTGTTTCAGCAGCAAACGTTATTGAATAATGTTCTATTCCATTATACATAATAGCAGTTGTAATTATTCTGCAGCAGTTTCTCCTAACTTTATTATTAGGATTACTGTACCTAGGCCTGTGAGCTCATGTGAATGTTCCCCAAGCTATAAGCAAATAAGTTGTGACCTTCTGGTATTCACTAGCAGCATAACAACAATCAAGTGGATCATTATTTATAGTAAAAGGGCATGCTTTTACACTCCTACTTACGGAACCTCATGTCCTGTGAGGCTTTGTCATATGGCTGTCGAATGTTTGTGTCTTCTGCACTACAGTTTTAAATTAAGACCTGTGTGTCTCATTTGTAGCAGGCTATTACGCCAAGAACTTAGACAAACAAGTTATAATGCTTAAAACTAGAGGAAAGAAGAAGCCCCTGTATTATTTTGTTTCTTATAAAAATCAAGACCCCTTGTGAGCCTATTTGTTGACTACTTTTTCAGAAGCTGTATTTTTGTTTTGCTGGACCTGAGACCTTACTGCTAGGAAAAATGTCATGGGGAATAAGTTGTCTCTGAATACACTGCATTAAATTGTTTCAATACTTTTTGTTGTGGAATCACAATGTTATTTATTTATGTTAGAGAAAGACTTGCTGAAGGATTTAGATGATTTTTTTTTTTTTACAGAAAACTAATCGTTGATATAAAATGAAAGTTGTCTCCTTCTATTTTTCCTTACATTTCTTCTACCAAAATAGTATTTTTGTCTGCGCATTTTGAATATGTCAGGGTGTTCTGTGGGAAGGAAAAAAAAAAATTCTACATTGTTGTATTTCTCAAACATAACTCTAATGTGTAATGAGTTGGATATCAACTCTGTATGTCAAAACCACATGAGCAATGTATTGTTTAAAATAACAAGTAATATGGTATTACATTTAGAGTACTTTAACTTAAAGAGATTATGCAATATCTAGATGTATTTAAATTCTAAAGCATTTTATTTGTTTAAGTACAGAAAACAGTAGAAGTCAACTGGGATAATACAACTAGGGCAATACTGTAACTACCTGGTGTATTTCTCTGTAAGATAAAGTTGATATAGATGTAGTTGTGAAGAAAAGTTTGGGAACAGTCGTGGAAATCTTATTTTAAGTATCAGCTGTGAGATGCATTATCTCTTGGAGCAATGGGTTTAAAATTTCCATTTGTTTTGACCTTCTCTTTTGGCCTTTTAAGGCAGATACTTTTGAGTACTAAGCAGTTTACTTTGTGAGAATATACCATATGTATGATTCCTGCTTTCTAAGATCTGCTTCTTTGCCTAATGTCTAGTACTATTCTTAGCTTCTGGCCCATATGTGCCTGCATTTGGTAAAATGAGTATGGCTGTGAATTGTTTGTGAATTTGTATGTAAAGAATTTGTAAGCAAACATACTGTCCTTTGGTGAAAGATGCTATGGAGGTGGAAAATAATTCTGGAAAATCCTGATTAAAAAAATAATAATCAAATATCTGCTCATTAGCTTCTAGTATTCATTTATCTAGCTCTTGCAGTGTATAGACTGTAGTCAATAAAATAACGACGAGTGTTAATGTACTTACAGCTTAGTCTTGAACCATGTTTCTGTGGATTTTAATGATTTTAATTTAATCCACAGTTTGAAATGTAACTGGCCTCGTTTGCTGTTTAGCTAAACATACTGTGCATTTACCTTCCCCCACCCCTATTTATTATTTTGAACTATCATATTCTGTGCTGCTCGTGTGACTTACACCCTACTCAGGGCCCCAGCACATTACTTTTTGTTGCACATTAAAAAGCTGGTTTTTCACAAATCCCATTTGAAAAATCAGCTGAACTGGCTAGCAAAGAAAAGGTGATTGAAGAAACTGTAGCAAAGAGAAATCAGCGCTTTTAAATAGCTTTTAAAGTTAAATACTAAGTATGGCTCTGTGAGAGTTCATGCTTCTTCGAATCCTGTTATGGAATGCCCACATTTACTGGTGCTGTCAGTATATGCTGTAGGTATGGGGTTTGTTTTTTCCCTTTGCAGAGTGCTGAGATTAGTATTGTTACAAGTACATATTTCGTTTTTAGTGCGTTATGCTTGTATAAGCAGTCAGATGCCTGCAGAAAGTTTGCTTTTTCTGGGAATTAGCGTTCTTGGTTCTCCTTTGGTTTTGATATTAAATGGTATGCAGTAAAGGCCATCACTTCTTTTCATCAGGTTTGTCATAAGTATGTATCCTGCGTAATTTAATTTGCATGCAGTAGTGCGTTGAAAGATGTGAACTGTAGGTTGTCATAAATTAATGACATTTAACATAGCATTTAATAAAGAAATACATTTCCCAGAATGCAACAGATTCTTGGTCCTCTTATAGTAAGTGGGTACATTTTCATTGATTTTAATGGATTTCACCTGTTGATGGAATGAGAGTTAGGTGGAAGATTCATAAAGGAAAGTAGATCTAAAGCTTTTTGTTTTCCCCTTCTCTTAGCCATCTTTGAACCCCGGGGGAAGAAAAGCATCTGATGTAGTGCTCTTAAACCACTGGAGCATTCGAAATTACGATGTACAACGTGGGGACATTGTGTCATTGGTGTAAGTAATTTTACATACATTTCAATACATGCTTATATAAATGTTGAACCATCAGTATTTAGTATTTAATCTAGAGTAAGTATATATATGAACAAGGAACAATTTTTTTATTAATACATTATTGTTGTCACTATAGTAAGTTTTCAAAACTCAGATGTTCAAAGAATGCATTACCAAGTTTTTACTTGAAAGGAATGCAGTGTAAGATATTATGTGATACAGTATACATGTTTACCAAAACCACCAAGGGAAAAGAGCGGTGAAATAATCAGAGAAAATAGTCAAAACATCATGTGGCTTAATGGAGTATACTTTTAAAGTTGTTTGGCTATGCACTCATATATGTGAGAAAAATAGTGTTTCTATACCAATTATTACTAACTTTTATTTTCCTGTTGAAATCTGGCTACAGAAATAAGATCACAAGAATTCAGCTGTTTCCATAAAGGACAAATGTGGAAAAAAAAAAAAAAAAGTTTTACAATTATAATGGGGAGGTCTATGTATCAAGCCAAGAGGTGGCAGTGTTTCGCTGTTGAAAATATTAAAGACTAACAGGACAGAAACTCCATTTCAGCCTTAATGTAATATAGAAATGGAATGTCAAAGTGTGCATAACTGACACAATGTTATAATACATACTCATACTACATGCTTGGATAGTTTAAGTTAAGGTTTTAGTTTTGTAAGTGAAATGCACAATATGTAAATTATAACAGCTGTCTTCGGAAGCTATAGTATCTGGCTTTCTTTTTGTCATATCTCTCCTCTAGTTGTCCCATTTTTTTGCCTACCTCTTCACTGTAGTAGTAATTTTTATGATGATTTTCCCTACCAGCACTTAAACCAAACTCTCTCATGTACTCTTCTTTTGTTAGGAACAAAGTTTACTCTATGGTCTGTGTTATTATCTGGCATGCAAGATTTTCTGTGAATGGTCTAGCTACAAAGATGAATTTATTAATGTTTGCGACACCTAATATTGCAAAAGGACTCCAATTTCAGGTCACTTAATGGCTGCTTATTAAATCTGATTCTGCCTATGTGTGCTTTCCTCTGCTCAAGTCATGCTCTCGTGATTGTTTAAAACAGTGAGTGTAATTGATTAGTAATTAATAGACTGAATAGAAGATAAACATGTCTGCAGAAAACAGAATGAATGGTTTCATTCTTATACTACTTGAAGGTTTGTGGTACCATCTGAGCCATCTGCATTGATTGCTTTCACTTTGCTGTATGTTTGGGCATGATAACTAATATTTTAGACGCTGTGGCGTTTTTTGTATGTTTTGAAAATTTTGCCTATTATTGGTGGAGCTTATTTGCACCCACCTGGAAGAAGTTGCATTGTATTTATGCACTGTACTGAGGTTTTTCTTAATCTTTGGAGAAGAAACTGAATAGTCAGACTAGAGAATTCAAAAAGGACTTTAAGAACAACACAAAGGAAGTTAAACAATGTAAAAATAATCTATTGAATAGTTTTGATATGACAATACTGAAGGATATTTCATATAACAGTAGCAACTTTTAAGTACTTCATGGTATGGGTTTGTTAGAAGCAGCTTTGACCTACTAGCTTACTGCAATGTGAAGTTTTTAATTGTGTTGTAAAGACTTGCAGGGTATAGTACCTGGGTGTGCTTTTGTACCCATGTGTGTTGTTTCAGACTTAAGGTTTTGCACATGAGGCTTTTATTGTGTAAACAGGTTAATATTTTTATCCTTTTTGATTGTTTACCTATGGTTTCTACAACTCACTAGCGAATAGATACCCTATGTATATGCATGAATTTTACTCAGTGGTCCTCAGAGGATTTGGCTGATTTAAGCAAGGCTTGAACAGGGAAGGCCAGTCTCCCATCAGCTGCTGCTTTTTCTGTTCCTGTTAGAAATTCAGATGAGAAAAGTGTTGGTGTGACTGAGATATGTAAACCTTCTTTCATATCCTACTTGGCTGCTTAGCCATTATCCACTGTCTCTTTTTTGCGAAGTCATAGTAGAAAATAGCTATGAGGTTGTGGGAGGGTGGTCTTTTGCAGAACAAGGGCTGAGGTCAATATTCCTTTGTGGTAGCTTGACCAGGGCCATCTAAGCCCTTTGCTTTCTTCATACCATCAGAAATATGGTATCGTTCTGGATGGGTGCTGTTTCTATCGCAACTCCCAAAAGGGACTGTTGAGATCCCAACTGGCAAAGTCCAGTGTAAGTAGATGGCCAACAGCCAAACCCTGGAGCAAAGAGATGAGTTAGTCTTGGTGGCCCTGGATGCCCCAAGAGAGAATCAATCAGCCTGTGATTATGCTTTCTATACTGCTTGCAGATCCAAAAGTTTTTGCTTTCTCATCCAATCTAGTGCTTGATGAACAAATACGGTTTTGTTATTTGCTGACTTTGATTAGAAATGAGCACCCTGTCCCCAAGCACTTGGTGGTGTTTATGCCTGGTTAAGGTATTATATGAACACTGCATGTTTATGGAAATGTGTGTCTCTGCATCTGATGTAGATATAACAATGCATCACAACCACAGCTGTGAAATGAGCCATTGTGTGTGCACACATGTACATATACCTGGTTCTAGACATAATATTTAGAATGGCGTTAGTCCTTAAAAGTCTAAAATTAGAGTCAGATAAAACCAATGGAGAGAATAAGTTGGTAGGAAAGAATTATTTGTTTACTCTCAGTTTAGTGTTTTACAAATAGTTAAATCTTACATCAGCTTTTTAGAAGATGTTTTGGAATTTTTTCTATTAGCTTGAACTCATCCTTATTGATACCATAATTAATAGAACTCAGTGTTACACGTTACAACTTTTGAACTCACAATTTTAAGTTGATTCAGAACTAAGGGAAATTAATATCATCCTTAATTTGATCATTTGCTTGAGTGCTTAATTTAGATACTGCTATATTACTGGGACTTAATAAATTAAAAATCAAAACAGGAATATTTTTTCAATAAATTAAATTATTTCTACTATTACGTGTTCCAGAATACTACCTTTGCATGTCTTAAACAGATGCAAATAAAAGTGTGTTATTTTCTTTGTTTTGGAAATGCATTTATTTGTCTTCAAAGAGACAATGTAGTCATGTGGCACATGAGGTCATCTTTAAAAGATAAGTGAATGTGTATATTTGCCAGGCAGACCTTGATCTTTCAATAACTGCTGTGGTGAAACAGGCACTTTGTTTTGTAAGAGGTCTGCTGAGGTAGATCCCAACAGTTATGTAGAACTTTATCAGATACTGCAGGATGAGTTACAGGATGACTAGGCTTCTCCCAGCTGGTTTTGCTCTGTAAAGTTTGAATGCCAACAGCACTGTAGCTGTAGCAGGATGCATCACCGTGTGGGCTATACAGCTCATGCAGGTCCTTGGGAATATACGGTGCAACTGCATTTCCCACTACTAGTAGAGATAGTGCTTTTATGTGGAGTATTAATGGACATTTTTGCCAACTTACCTATACCTAATTTGGTTTCTACTGCATACGAATAGAGGCGGTGGTGTAAAAAGATGTTGCCAAAGAGTGATTTGTAGCTCTAGAATTAATTTTACTTGTCTCTACTGAAAACCTTATATCCTGAATGTAAAGTCTTGCACTCTTTTTATTCCCGAATTCCTGTCTTAATGTAGAAAGAAGTTGTTGCAATATGCAGAAGATTGCAAAATCAGCATGTGTATGTAGAATGGGTGTTTTATCAATATGACAAAATTTAAGTAAGCTTTTGAAATGAAGACACAACAGTATTTATTCAGACATTTAAATTTTACATAAATAAAGGTTTGGACATTGTCTTGTTCTTTGCTTGGTTACTAGGTTTTTAACAAAGGAGTTAACAATGACTGCAATATAAATAGGGTTGTTAGATTTTGAATGATGACATTTCAAGGTGGTAAATATTAACAGATACTAACTTTAGCCTTTGGAGGTTATGTTACTTTGGTAATAGAGAGAACACCTTCTTCAAGGTGTGACCGAGAGCAGGAACCTACTTGCTGGGTAGGTTACCACGTGTCCCTCCATTTCTAAGTTAGAATGTGTGCTTATACATTAAATAAAAATAGCTATATTAACGTAATCTGGGAAAAGATTGAGAACTAAAGCTGGTTTTCTGTACATTCTGAATGGTAACATGCTTCTTCAGTTTTGAACTATAATAGCTAAATGAAAATGGGCAGTGTATTTAAAAATACATTTTTAAAGGTCAGCTGTAATAATAAGGAAGTAAATTTGTCTGCTTCATATTTTGTCAGCTTCTTGTGAGTTCTTATACAAAAGCATAATTGCTTTAAGTACAAAAACAACTTTTTACATGGAAAATTCTTCGACATTTAAAAAAAAAAAAAAAGCTTACTTCCTATCTCCTATCCTGAAGAAGGATATTAAGTAGCTTCTGTCACTGCTTCCTCTGACTGTAAGATTATGTTCAGGCCTTGCAGCAAACTCCCTTACTTTTGGTAACTGCTAAGTAGTTTTGTGTATGGTTATATGCATTTGAGCTCTGAAAAATCCAGTGCAAATCAACACTGGAGGAAGAATCAAAGTACTGCGCATGAGGTTGTCTCTGCTGCTGTATCCCTCACTGACATCTGTTCAGAAATAAGAATTGGAAAAGATAGTTGCCGTGGTGATTTTATGTGATAGTTCAACAAGTGTCAGCCTATTCACACAAATCTGAATAACCCAAATTTTGAAGGAATGTGGTCTTGTTCAGTTGATGGAAACAAAAGAGTTCTCCAATGGTGCAAAGTGAATACATACTATTCATAAAACATCACTAATTGGAATTGCATTAATAAGACTAGCCTAGCAAAATAAAAATCAGTAAAAAAGGTACTTATTGAAGGAACTGCCTTGAATTTGAATCAGTAGTTGTAATTATGAAAGGATTTCCTACTAAATTCTGATAGATGTAACACAAAAAGATATTTAATAGTTCCAGCATTATTTTTAAGAAAGCTTCTTTCTGACTAAAGTACTGTACAACATTTTCCGTATACTTCTGCCTGACCTTCTTAAGTCTTCCAATTTCTATTCTATTTTTGTTTGTACTTAGGTCCCTGTACCAAGTCATCTGTCTTCTGGCAGGTAGGACACTGCAAAGGAGGTTGTGCTGACATAGAAGCTAAATAATCACTTTACTTTCTGTGCCTCAGTGACCTCAGAAAATCTTTTCCTATTCTGTTCTTTTAGCTGGGAAAAAAAACCCTCCTGTCTTTTCCTGGTAAAAATCAAATACGTAGTTCTACTTCTATTATCTGTGTTACAGTCTATTCTTAGAGTAGATATTGTACTATATGTGAGTGTGTTAATGCTGTTGATGAAATAAAGACTTGCATCTTCTATTCATAACGTAGGTAAAAATAATGTTTTAAAGAAAGTCTTCGGATACCATACATGATCCCTGGTTTTACTATGAAGTGCTCAGGATGGGTTTAAGTAGGCAATTATTGTAATATTGTGGAAATTGAGTAGTCGTGGAGGAAAGAAGTTGTAGTTAAAATTAAGGGTTTTTAATTTAAAGTCTGCGGATATGAGTAGTTAGTTTACAAGAATTGATTGCAAGAATGATTGCTGGAGAGCGTCTGGGTAGAATCTTTAGGCCAAAAAGTAACATATATGAATGTTGTGGCTTACAGATTCTTTAGTGGTCAAATGGCAATTTTGAGAATTAAAAATAAATATATTTTCTTTTCTAAAAAAGTTAATGATGTGGAAGTCAGATGGCCTAGGCCATTTGTGAAAGGGGCGTTAGTTGATCAGAAAGAGCACTGTATTATTGTAAGTCGGGCCAGTGAGAACTTCATATTCTGGTTGATTTTGATTCTATCAGCCTTGCTATTGAATTAAGAAACAAATTCTTGCTTGTTAAATATTTATTAGAGTATGCATTAGAGTACTACATTGCAAGTTTACTAAAAACCACTTAATTGATTACCGAGTTAAGCTGATAGGCCAAAAGTGAACATTAAGCTTAAACACATTAAGCTAACATAAACCAGAATGTGGCCAATTTTAGCCTGGAGAAGAGGAGGCTGAGGGGAGCCCTTATCACCCTCTACAACTGCCTGAAAGGAGGCTGTAGTGAGGTGGGGGTCGGCCTCTTCTCCCTGGTAATGGGCGATAGGACGAGGGGAAATGGCCTCAAGTTGTGCCAGGGCAGGTTTAGGTAGGTCATTAGGAAAAATTTTTTCAATGAAAGGGTTGTCAAGCATTGGAACAGGCTGCCCAGGGAAGTGGTAGAGTTCCCCATCCCTGGAGGTATTTAAAAGCTGGGTAGACAAGGTGCTTAGGGACATGGTTTAGTGGTGGGATGGCAGGGTTAGGTTAACGGTTGGACTTGATGATCTTAAAGGTCTTTTCCAACCCAAACAATTCTATGATTCCATGATTTAGTTGGTAATTAAAAAAAGAATAAATTGTTGTTCCATCCCAGCAACATATGTCAGGTAAAAATATTAAGTGTCCATCAGATACTTAATAGATATAAGTGGATGTGGAACCTTGCTGTGAGATCAGTAATTTTGACTCTAAAAGCAAATGTTGCGATTTAGTAACAGAAGACCATTACCTGAATCAATTTTTTTATTCTAGTTAGCATCCCTCAAATAAATGTATGGACATCAGTGTGGTTGTCAGAAATTCTGTTTAAAATGTTAATTCCTATTAGTTAGAGCATAGTTTAATCTTAATGACTATTCATAAGATAATTCCATCTGTTCTCATCTGAGGTATTGCTCCTATAGTGGCTGAAGGGTACAACTTGGAAAAACTAAAAAGCGCTATTAATTTGTCTTTTGCTGTTGGTTTTGGTCTTGGGTTGTTTTTGCTGCATAAATCCTTTGCTTTTCACTTAAAATGCAGCATTTGGGGGACCTGACAAAAATAACTAAAATCAGATACACACTCTGTGATATTTTGTTGAATTTACTGCTCAGATAAGTAGCATAAAATTTCACTAAGACATAGTCTAGTGGAAGTAGAGGGAAACTGCAATCTTACCAACCTCAGTACCAATTCAATAGTGTCAAGACTAAAGCTGTTTTATACAGGATTATCTATTGATCTGTACTCCTTGTTTTAAGTATTTTTCTTCTTGGCTCATCTGTATTTATGCTGGAATAACTGAGTTATGGTTAGGTCGCAACTCAGCCAGATTAGGATGTGAATAATAAAAACAAGTTACATTTGAACTTTCATCCAAATATATATACGTCTGATTCTTTGGAAAGCAAGAAAGATGGGAGAAAAACTGGTTTTGTTGTGATCTGTAAGTTGTAAGATGATCAGATAAGGTATTAGCAGCTAATTAATACATAGGAGGACATATGTTCTGCTGAAGGAAGACTGTTAACAGTTATTTTCAATCTCAAAACAAAATCAATTTATTTATTAATTCGATTATTTTTACTTCACTTTTTAGTGATCAGGCATATGAAGACAAGAAGGGGGGAAAAAGCCTATTCTAACAAATAAGTAACTTTTACCTGCCTCTATTCAGTAGAAAAGGGAACAGCACAGAATAGGTTTTTCTGCTGTTCTTGATGATGGGCAGTCATAGTATGTTGGCTATCCTGGGTCTAAGTGGACAGCTGCTTGAAATATTGCAAAAATTACAGGCATGATTTGATTGACTGGAAAGCTGTCTGCGATCCTGTAACTCTCTGCCTTACAGTGTGATGGCTGAGTGCCCTGCGAAGGTCATGTTGAGCAAAAGGAGCTTGAAACCTGCCTTGGTTTAGAAAAATGTCACTTTTACCTTTTGAAATATTTATAATTTAGATGCTAGGAACTTGCTTTGCTTTCAGCAGAATCTGGTGATAGAAATGCCTGCCGCGATGTATGTACAGAAAGGTAACAGTATATTTTTCCTAAACTTTTTTTTCTTTAACCTTAAGAAAAATTGACAACTCTGATAGGGAAATATTTGATATATTTTTTCTCAGTACATTTCCAACTGTTGAGAAGTAATTACTGGGTTTTTATGACTGGCATTGCTTGTAGGTACCTAGAGCTAGGAAAGGTTTTACAAGTCAGTGAAATAGTCTACACAACGTCATTGCTGGAAGAGGCAGGAAATATGATTGTTTCAGCAACTAACAGGGAATTCCAATGCTCATTCTGCATAGGGTATTCAGATTAGACACCTCCTTCTTAAGTAAATTCAGACTGAACATCTGTGATGGTATAGGATTAAAAAAAAAGTCATAGGTGTTCATATGATTATCCTTACAGAAAAATACCAAGTGTATTTTTGATTATGATAAGTATAGATGGACCATAATTTTTGAATGTGTGCTCAATCTGCTGAACAGGTAGCTTGAAGCTTTAGAGGATTGTTAAACTGAAAGTAAACTTGTTTAACTGAAAGTAACCTGCTAGTTTGTTGAAAGTAATTTCTTTCCATTGAAGGTAAAGGACTTGTGAGGAAGCCAATGCACCTACTATGACTCCTAAAGAAGATATGTATCAAAGTACTTAAACTTAGGTTCCACTGAACTGATGAAATTTGTTGTGCTGAATTGATGAAATACTAGATTCAGTTTAAGATAAACTTCACACTAGATTAAGATCTTACCTTTCATATTGCTTTACTTGAATCGTGAATGATTCAAGAGTAATACACATTCTGGCTCTAAAGGTGCCCTATCAGCTTGTGTTCCAAAGAAGTTTTCTATACTTAGAAAGGGAGGGAATAATGAAAAATGTTTTTTGCAGAACAGCTCTGGAGATCAGCTTACCTTTTCTTCTCCATATGAAACCATTCTCTTTCAAAGAGATCCGGTTCCTTAACATCAAGGCTTGCATATTCCAATGCTAAGTTCTGTTACCTGTAATAGTATGACAGCTTTAACAGAGAAATGTACGTAGGATGTTTTAATATGATTCAACAATGCTTGAAACCTAGAATGCAGTAATTTTTCTTAAGTGATGAAGATTGACTTTTTTTTTTCTTTTTTTTTTTTTTTTTTTTAGAAGTCCTGGACATAAGCTATTAAACAAATGAAATTGGTTCTGTAGTTTTTGAGTACACAAAAAGATATCTAAATACATTTTTACATTTTAGCCTTTTGTGCAGTGAGGCTGCTTTTATTTTGTGTACAGTCTGGGAAATACTAAGGTGATGTTTTATTATACGGGCTATTTCATACAGTGTGTTCTTGGACAAATTATAGTTTAAATACTGCCACAGCTGACTTCATATCTTTTAGTAATAACTTCCCCTAAGCCAGCTTAGTCAGTTGTATTATGAGCAGCCATAAATATTAACTGCAGAATGTTACTTCTAGGAATCTTTCAATGAACTACACATACGCTGACAAAGTGAATTCTGCTTACACATCAGAAATATTTATTTCCAGTCTAATTGGTGAAGTTGGAAGAAAAATCATGGGTCTTGACCTGTGCTGAGTATATTGTGGGCATGAATATTTTTGCATGTAATAAGCAGAGTCTTGGCCTTGTTTTCTGTTTTTTCAGCCTTGTTAGCAAAGGCAAAAACAAGGGAATGGCAAATTATCAGGTTTAAAATTATAATTAACCTTATCATCACTGTATTTTCTAGGGAAATTATATTAGGCTGTATTCATGAATGTAACATTAGTTTTTTTTATGTGCAATCAGCTGCTCCTGGAAAGTACAACTGAACAAAATTTATGTTTAAATACATGCATATATATTTGTTCAGCTGAGGGGGGACCTTACCAGCTGTTGTCAACTGTCTGTCTGTTGATTAGCTACAGAGAAATTGAATCAAACTCTTCTCGGAGGTGCACAGCAAAGGGACAAGAGACAACAGTCACAACTGCAGCAAGACCAGATATAAGGAAAATAACCTGCACAATTAGAATGGCTAAGTCATTAGCCAGAGAGATTGTGAAACCTCCATCCTTGGATGTATTCAAAACTTGACGAGTCAAAGCCCGAACACCCTGATCCAGCTTTGCAGTTGCAGCAGATGAATCCCAGTGGTCCCTTCCAACCTGAATTACTCTGTTTGTCTGCATCAAATGGCATTTCAACAATGGAAGTTTTTAAGATGTTAGACATAATTGCTATACCCTTTCAAAGGTACAAGTCAATATAACCAGTTAGTGTTTAGAATATCCATTATGCTGTTTTTAATTCTTTTTATAACACAAAAGTGGAGTTTCTAAAATCCTCTTACTCTGTAGATGTGGTTGTGATTTTTGTCTTACAGCAGTTTCCTAAAGGCCCAGTCATGCATTGGAAGCCTGTTGTGTTAATAGCTGAACGTACAGAGAATGGTAAGATTGCATTTGTGGTTTATAACTAGATTGTAAATTCTCTAAATCAGAAACAATTAGTAGATCCAGGCAGATGCGTATGGTGAAGCAATCAGTGGGGTGGGTGGCAGTCTGCATGCGGACGGCTGAACATTGGGTCATGTTTAACACACTGCAGTAAAGGGAACTGCTTTGCAAATGTACATGGAGAGCAGTTCCCAAGTGAGAAGAGGAGCCTGGAAAAGTACACAAGTAATTATTTGCTCACTTGTTAAAGTTTCAATTAAGTCTGACTGGATTCATTCATAAGGGACAGGGTCAACATTTTGACTGTAAACTGGAGAGAAATGTGTCAGGAGTAAAGTATAAAAGACACCTAAAATGAAGGCAAAAAAATTAATATGATTGAAATAGAAAGCAGAGAGGTTACCTACAAATTTTAGTGTCACGACCTACAAATTTTAGTGTCACGGCTGTAATTTAATGACTTGATGTAGGAAGAATCTACAAGAATCTTTTTCATTTATTTCATAAATAGAACTTAAATTGATTTGAACTTGACCGGTCTCCTCTGCCAATATGGAGCAGAATGAGCTAGCCTGCTACTCGCTAGCCACTTAGCTCAGATTTTCCCTGGTAGTGTAGGTATCTTCTTTTATGGCTATCTTCATGAAATGTAAAAAAGTAGAATATAAACAGAAATTTGGACTAGAGAAAAAAGTAGAGGTAAAAACTTAAATTTATAGTTCACTTAAAACCAAGATCCATAGCATAGTGCCATTTAGTGTTTCGATAATTAACGGTGTATATTTTAAGGCAAAAAAGAGGTACCTAGTAATCATATTTCTTGGGTTAGGTGTTGTTTTATATGTTTGCTTTAAGGGAAAAATTAGTGGCATTCTCAGAACAATAACTTTGATGTTTCAAGAACTAGGGCAACTGTAATGAGAGAAGTGTGGTCTTGCCATATAAAGGGAAGTATATTGTCAGCAAGCAAAAGATAATAGCATCCTGTACACCCAGAAGGCCTGCTGGGATGTTTGTGTCTGCATCAGATCCCCTTCGCCCTCAGAACAGTCTGTTTTTAAACTGGTGCTGAGTTTGACCTTAGTAAACAGATACTGTTGGAAGACATTTAAATGCGTGATCATGCACAGCGTGTTCCTCAGTCCTACAGGACACTGACAGTAGTATTTTTCTACATCAGATTTGTATTAGTTTGCACTTTCCTTGAGTTCAAAGGCTTATCTGTTTAACACTAAAGGGGAAAACTTAATTCCAAGTTATATTCCATATCCTTAATTGATAATAGCTTAGCTGAATCCATGAGACAGAATTAGAGACTTAGCATCATTGTTCCAAACAGCTTATGATGGGATGGTTTCAGATTTCTGTTTAAAATAAGAATAACTTCCATAGAAAGTGAAATGCTGACTTTGTTGTTAACTACGTTTTCCTCACTGTGAGCTGTGATTTACTTGTAAAACTTGTGAAGAATATAGGCTGTTCTAGGTCAGTATAACTACTACTTCATAGGAACAGCATGCACACCTTTGAGAACCAAAGTGGGCTACTGGTATAGTTGACATATGTTTGTTGTAACCTATTTAAAATACCTTGCAAAGCCAGGAAACTGCAAGAACGATACTCTTTCGTGGGCCTCTTCTGACTTCGTAAGATAATGTTTGACCTTTACGTTATCCCATGATATCTGGACTGTAATATTGAATGTTAGCTAGATTTTTTTTTAAATATGTTGACTTATCACTTGTCACCCTTACTGCATGAAACCTTGTGCTTTCCTGTGGTCAGACAGTGGTTTTTGTGCATCAGCAGGACTGCAGTATTAGCATGTAATTGAGAGAGAGGGCACCTCATTCCATATATTTTAAAACTGACAGTGAAGGGAAGGTGCGATGTTGGGATGAATCTTGGCTGAGAGAAATTGATGATGTTGTGAAAATGTGTTAGCCAATATTAAGTTAAACCTGATGTAGCAAAACAAAGGACCTCTGAATATCTGAACCCAAATTTAGCAGAAAAGTGCATCTTAACATTTGAAGCTTTGTCTAGATGCTTCTTAGTTTTGATAACTGAAACAGCTGAGTATGTTCATATAGAATATTTCCTCCTTTTTTCCCCTTTTGCCTTTTTGAGGCATTATCTCAGTGGTTATCTTTGAGAAAGTTTTGAAAGCTGGCCTTCCAGTTTTATTCTTCTGGTCAGTTCTCATTTGTAATCCTGTGACCGTTTCTGGTGTTGAAAAGACTACAGAGTTTGTGAATGCATAAAGTGCGTTGAGGTCTGTTTAAGTATTTAGACAGTGTAATCGTTGATTCTGTGTTGTGTTACCTTAAAACTGGAGGACTGAGGTGTGCAGCTGAGGAGCTGTTGTCTCCCACTTTTCTAAAATCTGCCATCATTATTCCAGCTGTATAATTCTAAATAGTTGCCACTTTTCTCCTTTATAGCACTAGGGGGTTTTGTGTGTTTGTTTCTATGTATATTTTAATCAGCTTTTACTCGTGGTTGGTGATAAGGTATAACATATCTCTCTGTCTGTGAATGAATTGACACATTCGAAAATACTTAGGGCTTGCAAAGACAGTTGTGTTTAGGATTTCAGCGGTGCTATAACTATATGTAAGGCAACTCAGCAGGGCTTTTCAGTTCACAAGATTTGCTAATGCAGCAGCAGCTAACCGCCAAGGGAAATTTAAATTTGAAGGGACTCTTCATGTCCTGATTTGTAAAAGCCCTCCTGGGCTATTCTAGAAATTTCTGCTAGCAACTACATTTAGCTCTGCTGTGTGGCTTGTTTCAGTTCCTGCGTGCAGCTGTATGCTGTTTGCTAAAGCTCATGAGGTATTACATTGCAGCAACAAGTACATTGTCTAGGTGGTAACAGCAGGGCTAGCAAACGTCTGTCAGCCCCTGGTGTTCAGACAACATGTACAGAGCATTTGGTCTTATTGGCACAAAGCATTACTGCAGGCTAGAAATAATCCATTTTGGTGTCTCTAATCTACCAGTTATACTCCTGCTTTATGATATGTTAATAGTAATATGACTGATATTGGAATGGGCTCGGTGAAGATTCTGCTGTTTTTCTCTTTGTCTCATACTTGTAGTTGACAAAGTGGACAAATAAAACACGCTAATACTGCTTTTGTTATGAGCTTTATCTACATGAAGATAAGTCATACAATTTTTAATGTTACCTCATGAAGAACCCTTTTTTTAAACATGCACTTTGAACGCAGCAGGTTTATGATTCCTGTGTTCATATGGTCCTGATAAGTATCTCATGTATTTTCTAAGAATAAACTGATTTTGGAGATTGCTACGTAAGTTTGATCCAAGTACAAAAGGTGAACAGATGTAGACTGCTATGAATAGCTGATATTCAAAATGATCTTTAACTTTGGAAGAAGATTAGCCACACTAGGAATTCATGAACTGTAATAGCAAAATCATTAATGTAATGTAAATTGGTGAGATTATAATTTAAAAAAAAGTATTTATGATATACATGCTGGCAAACAAGAGGCTTGCATAATAATTTAATAGTGCTTATTGTAAGTATGTAATATTTATAGACTAATTTCAGATTACATAATCCATTTGGGAAATATTAAGTATGGACACATAGGCGTCATATTTTGAAGCAGTTGGCATGCAGTAGCAGAATGGCTGCAGCATACCACTCACACCCATTGCAAAAGTTCTTAAATGTGTATGCTCTTTATGAAAGTCAGTCATTTTCTCCTTTCCCTGGGTGACTTGGAACAAAAGCAGTGATTGGTACTGCTGAGAACCCAGACTGTGAAAGGATTTGGAATCCCTGTTATCGTAATTCCTTAGAGTGTATGAGGTTCATATTGCCTGTGAGAAGAGAGACTGTAATCCCCGTCTTGCTCTTCCAACCTACAGCCCAGAAGATTACTCACAACTTTTTCTCCTTAGGGTCCAAATCCAATATATACTTTATACCAGTTCCGAAAATCAGAAGACTTAAAAAATAGCAAAAGGGAAAATGTTAAATGTATTTATTTTACAGTTTATTAAAAAAAAAGATTAAAAAACATTATTTATACTATTTTAGTGTGTTGATTTATAGATGTGTTTATGGCCTATATTGTATTTAAAATTTTTAGATCCTAGAATGACACAGTGTTGTATTTGAAAATAAAATCCCTGTTCATCAGATTGTATAGAACGTGCATAGTGCAGCAGCTGAAGGTCCTCCCCATAGAATGGTAAGCTTCTAGTTGGATATGGGGATTATTCACTGTCTTAGTAATGAATAGGAAACACATATGAGGGTTCTTTCAGTTTAGGGCATGTTTAAAAAAATAATCATTCTGACTTGTGTATTTACAGGGAAATGACATCTCTTTCTAAAGTTGTTTTCTGGCTGTCTTTGGGTTGTTATATTCAGGAGAGTACTAATAAGCTGAAGGGAATTTGTAGCACTGCAACCAAAGTGATTATGAGTTTTATGTAGAGGGTTGCTAAAGAAGCACGTGTTTAGGTTTGTCTCTAGTTAATCGGTTTTGGTGCTTAGATTGCATCTGTATCCAAGGTCCTACCCAAGCCGCAGGTGGGGTTCTACTGGACAATGACCTGCTTTTCAACCCCCACTCCATTCGAGTGTGTGAATCTTGGGATGTCAATCATGTCACTTTCAACCGGTCCTAATTAACACCTACAGAACCATCACAGAGAAAGCAAGGAAGCAGAGAACAGGCCTGTGATGGAGAAAAAAATTCTACAATCGACACTTTGTGAGATTGTTCTGTTTTCGTTGCTCCTAGCAGCATTTTGGTGGAGTCTCTATTCACTAGACATTCCAGAGAAGAAGTTGTGACATCTTAATTTTAATTCTGCCTTGGTTTCGTTTTATTTTATCATTGCAGACTCCCTTAAATGAACAGGTTACATTAATGCTTTCCTTTTTCAGTGCTTGCAACAGACTAGTTCATCTGTTAAGGTTTGGCCAGCAAGGAAATATTTTCCTTTCTTCATAGCATCTTTTGACTAGTGGTTTTTTTTTTTTTTTTTTCCTTTGAAGAGTCTCTAATGAAGCCTCATGGATGAAGACTTTAGGCTGGTTTTTTTTTTATTATTTATATTTTGTCATGCCTAAGGATGCTGATCTTGGGCAAGAGCATCATTGTTCAAGAAACTCCACATAGATTTCTTTATTACCTCAAGGGGAGTTTCTGTGTTAAACTTACTCCAATTATCCCTATTGTTTTAATAGTTAGATATCATAAATCAAGTCTACTCACCAGAATTTCTTTCTAGTCAATGGAGAAAAATGAGCTCTTCCAGGAATGAGGTTTTATCAATTATCCTTAGACATTTTGTTTTAAATGATGGGCCAAATAAATGCCATGGATTTTAATTTAGACTAAACCCATATTTCTATATGAGTTTTGTACTGCTGTCCCTAACCTAGGTGATCAAATAGTAATGAAGGTATTTGAATTTGTTTCACTGTACAATTTTAAGGATTATTTACATGCAATTTACTTAGGCTCAGGAAAAATATTTTCCATGTTATATCTTAAATTTCAGGGTGACATCTCTTACTCTTCACTGTACATATCTTGGAGCCTCCTTCTGTGAGATTGTAATAGCTGACCAACAAGGGTCTTCAATATTACAGTCAAATTTTCATGCTGTTGTGATCAAGCATCTGTTAATGAGTTATACTTGCAGGTAATTAGATAATATTGGGGGTCTTCCTTACTGTTCTTGTATTTATATCAATATCTTCTTTTTTTCCCTTCCTTCCTGTCTGTCTGTTAAACCACACAGAAGAAAAAAGGTCATAATTTAATGAGTGACCCTTTGGATCACAGATGTCGACAAAATGAAGCCTGAAAATTTTAAATTGGCTGGCTGCTGTTATCCTAACAGAGCCCATTAAAGTCACACAAGAGAGCATAACTTATTATGTAGTGAAACTGTGACTTTTTCATGGTTTCTTTGTAAACATGACAAAATTTATGGATGGCATTAGTGATACTAAGTTGACAGAATTAAAATCACTGTTTATGGATACAGTTCAGTAACTTGATTTAATTAGATTCTCACCACATTGTTCTAAGAGGATTTTCAAGCAGTATTTTATGACAAGGGTTTAAAAGAGAATGCTGAAGTTCTTACACAAGTGATGAATTGAAAGAAATATTTTCTTTTAAATACATATATATTTAACTAAATACTTATTGTTTAGGCTCTTGTGCTTTGAAATGGTGTACGGTATATTGTACAGGGGCTTCGGTCACTGTACAATCCCAAACTTCATCTTTGACTAATAGTATACTGCATTAACACTGGGTATATTAGTATAGCAGGAGGAGTTTCAGCTCTACTCACAGAATCACAGAATCACAGAATCGTAAGGGTTGGAAGGGACCTCAGGAGATCATCTAGTCCAACCCCCCTGCTAAAGCAGGCTCACCTAGAGCATGCTACACAGGACTTCATCCAGGCGGGCTTTGAATATCTCCAGAGAAGGAGACTCCACAACCTCCCTGGGCAGCCTGTTCCAGTGCTCTGCCACCCTCAGAGTGAAGAAGTTCTTCCTCATATTCAGCTGAAACCTCTTATGTTTCAGTTTGCACCCATTGCCCCTAGTCCTGTCGCTGGACACCACTGCAAACAGACTGCTTCCGTCCTCTTGACTTCCGCCCTTAAGATATTTGTATGCGTTGATGAGATCCCCTCTCAGTCTTCTCTTCTTCAGGCTGAACAAGCCCAACTCTCTCAGCCTTTCCTCGCAGGGGAGATGCTCCAGTCCCTTTATCATCCTAGTAGCTCTCCTCTGGACTCTTTCTAGGAGTTCCTCGTCTTTCTTGAACTGGGGAGCCCAGAACTGGACACAGTACTCCAGGTGGGGTCTCACCAGGGCAGAGTAGAGGGGGAGGAGAACCTCCCTCGACCTGCTGGCCACACTCCTCTTAATACACCCCAGGATACCATTGGCCTTCTTGGCAACAAGGGCACATTGCTGGCTCATGGTCAGCTTATTGTCCACCAGGACTCCCAGGTCCCTCTCAGCAGAGGTGGCATTGCTCAAGGAACAACGTCAGGGCCGATCCTGTTCAGCATCAGCATCATCAGTTACCAGCACAAGGGGCGGAAGGCACGTCAGCAAGTCGGCGGGTAATGGTAACCCAGAGGGGGGGGAAGCAGTTCACGGCCTTGATGGCAGGATTAGTCTTCAGAGGTACCCTGGATGAGACAGAGGAACGGGCCAAGAGGAACCTCCTGAAGTTCAGCAAACACAAAGACACTGTCCTGTCCCTGAGCTGGAATAGCCCCCAAGCATCAAGATGGGGTTGTGGACCCACTGGTTGGAGCAGCTCAGCCAAAAAGCATTGGGGTGCTGGCAGGCAAGACGAGGTGGCTTCCCCCAGAGCCCTCCCAATCCAAGGGGTTCTATGATTCCTAATAACTGTATCTCCCAAAGACCAACTTGACTTGGCCCTGGGTTTTTTCATCTTTTTTCACATGTCCCCACCAAAGCATACATAGTCACAGATTTTTGTAAACAGTGATTTCGTAGGTCAGCAACCTCAGTGGAAGAAAATTGTGTGTGTGTGCATGTGCGTCTGTTGGGTACAACTGTCAGCAGCAAAAAACGGAAGATGCAATTTAGCTCCTTTGTGAAGTTGCAGCATTCTGTTGTACTTGGTGCAATTTCCATTAAGAAGATAATGCCAAGCATGCTCCTTTTTACCTTCCTCCTATAGACTGTGAACATCTCTCTGCAACCCTTCCCCTTTCATCTTCTCCCCAGCTTTTACCTCCCTCTGTGTCAAGAGGCAAAGGTCCAACTCTAAGATGGTGCAACTGTGTAACCCTGGCTCAGGCTGCTGAGAAAACAAAGTTGTGGCAAGCGCTGCGCAATGGCGTGTAGGAAGGTGCAGTACAACCGGCAGCAGAGCTAGGCTGTCCCGTCTGGAGTTGCCAGTAGCTCACAGGATCAAAATGATGAATACCAGCACAGAAATTATTCTAACCACAAAGAGAATGAAAACAGGGAAAGAATCATAGAATTGTAGAATCATTTAGGTTGGAAAAGACCCTGGAGATCATTGAGTCCAACCGGAAACCTAATATTGCCAAGTCCACCACTAAACCATGTCCCTAAGTGCCACATCTACCTGCCTTTTAAATACCCCCAGGGATGGGGACTCAACCATTTCCCTGGGCAGCCCCTTCCAGTGCTTGACAGCCCTTTCTGTGAAGAAATTTTTTCTAATATCTAATCTAAACCTGCCCTGGTGCATCTTCAGGCCGTTTCCTCTCGTCCCATCACTTGTTGCTTGTCACTTATTACTGCCAGACAGCTGTGAACCAGTGTCATCAGTGCCCTGGTGTTGGACGTGGCGGTCGATGGCGGCTTGGCAACGGTGCCTTTCTGCTCTAGGGAGAGGCCGAGGCCTGCCCGGCCGGTGGGGGCTCCTGTGTCCTACCGGTGACCAGGTCAATGTTTACCTTGGAGCTTGTCAAATCCCGGCCCTCGCTTCTTCGTATGCGCTCCCGATAAACAACA
>NW_009259107.1:924989-944313 GCF_000687185.1 Egretta garzetta | reverse complement strand
TTGGTATAAAGGCATTTCAGTGAGGCAGTTGAGCACCTAGGCTTCCCTGGAGGGATGAAAGAAGATCTGCCACAGCCAAACCCACGTTTAGGGCAGTTGGTCTTCTGGTTTTTGAGATGGGAAGTAGCCACAGCACGTATATTGCTGCTCTGAACAGACACACTTGTTCCCCCATCAGATGTGACTGCGATCTGACCCCGCACCCCACCCCCCAAGTCCTTTAGTTTAAAGCCCGCCGTACCAAGTTGGCCAACCTACTACCTAGGATTCCCCTGCCGCGCCTAGAGAGGTGGACCCCATCTCTCTCTAACAGGTTGCAGTCGTCAAAGAACTCAAATAGATATATTAGAAATGGGACATTAAAATCCAGGCTCCATTGATAGTGTTGACCATAATGAGAACTTCCAACCCCTAGTTCCTTTATTGATACCTACATTTAACATGATGTATGGAACAGTTTCAGAAGTGAGTGGTATTATTAGGATAACGAGCCATCTCTGAATCTGCCAGAGCAGGTAATACCTTTTAACTACTTCTTCTTTCCTGGTTTCTTTCTCAGGCTACCTGTCCCCATTAGTAACCAACCTGGGTGTCAATCTACTAAGCACTGTATTTATAACTCTTTCCTATTTGATAAGCTTTACTGAAAATATCAGGCAATGATAATCTCTGAGATTTTTAAGCTAAAGCTTTTGGACTTTTAAATAGAGTAGGCTCTTGGATAGTGTAGTATAGACCTGTGAAGTGAGCACAAAAAATGATAAATTGAATGCCAGTTGATGCAAGAAAGTTAAAAAAACCTTAATGAAATTACTGATACAAATGATGGAGACATCAGTGTTACATAAGGGCTTGTGTGTTCCATTAAATATGGTAATTAAATTAAGTTCCATTAAATACGGTACAAGGACATTGTGTTGTATGCATCTTAAAAATACCTGACAGAGATTTTACTTGAAAAAACAACATTACCAAGAAATAGCATTCATCATGTAGAAAAAAGTTTGTTTCATTTTATTCTGTACTAGAATGAAATTATAAAATTAAAGTCAAAATTCATAACACTTTTAAAACACACAATAATTTTGATTCTCGTTAAGCGTGGAAGGTTTAAAAGGAGCAGTACCTTCAACTAAGAACTAACACATGAAAGCTGGCCTAGCCCCAATTTACTGCAAGCCAAATTAAATCTTGAAATGAAGTCCTTTGGTAAGGGCTCTGGTAGGAGGGTAGCTGGGAGATCTTTTAAACCACAGGTTTATAAATTAAATTTCTGGCATAGCAATTGCCAAAATAAGACAGACAGTCAGAAATTGGGATGTGGAGGTTATAATTCCAATGAAATCTAAGGTTCCTTACTGGAAATTTCTGACAAAGAAAACATTTACTCCAGTATCTGTTTCCAAAACTGGCAAAAGAAGGTGGCAAGTGTCATGTGCTTTCCCTGTCTGTGGTCAGTTCCCCTTGTAGTTCCTCAGCATTGACAGCCATTGGATATGCTTCTTTCCATTAATATAGTCCCTGAATCTGTCCAGCATCTTTTTAAAACTAAAGAAATTCAGGGACAGCTGATCCATAAACCGCTTAATGTTACCTCTCTCTACAACTTTCTGTGGCAACAAATTGCAAAAATTATTGGGTATTTTTTGTTCTTCATCCAGGGAATATCACAGATCCATGCATCTGAGTATTAGGTTTCAATTTTGGATGTCAGATTTAGCTGAAAATTCTGCCAGTGTTGTGTATCTCAGTAGCTCTTTATGTAGAATCCAGGTTGGGATGTATGGGAGTCTAAGCACAGTCTTCAGAGCATCAGTTAGAATCAAAGAATCTCTCCAGATTCACTTTTCTCAAACATAGGAAGTTGCCAGTTATGTGAAGAGTGTGTATTTCTTGCTCAAACTTCATCTTCCTATGCGTAGATATAGTAGCAAAATGAGAAATACTCAAAGATGATCTCCATTTTCTGTACTTAATGTAGGAAGGTATTCATACACCAGACAGTAAGTTCGGACATTAACATTGTTATCTTCCATTAACATTAGCTTCAAGCTACATGGTTTGTATCTAGTATTAAATTGATATCTTAGTGATATCAAGATATATTTGAAGAAGTAGTTCTGGAAGAGGAAATGAATACCATGATGATTTTTCTTCATGTCCACAATTATTTAGTGATGGCATTCTTAGGGTGAGGTATGTTTATTTGATTTTTAGTTACTTCTGCCATTTTTTTATACTTCTAACTTGCATCTGTGAAGACCATCATTGTGAAATCTATGCAAAATAAGAAAGCAGGAGAAAGGTTCATGTACTTTCAAGTTTAAGCTTCACTGCTGTATTATAGTGAGAAATGTGCCTGTAGCCAGATGTATTGGTTTTATGTAGGGTTTTTTAATGATGGTTTCAAATTCTGCTATCAAACGTCAAAGTTTATTATGAATCCTACAAAAAATACTTTTTTCCAAATGACAGAACAGAAACCACAGAAAACTCCACACCTGGCTGCTCTTTTTTTATTTCTCATGACTCATCATGTATCTAATACTTTTATTTGTTGTTTACAAAATCCTGCTGTGATACCTTTCTGCTGTGTATTAAAATTAGTGGAAACAGTAATGGTTCAGGGAGAGGAGCAAGTTGTTCTGAAGAAAATGGTAGTCTTCAAACTTGAGTAAATCTGTTTTTATACTTTTCATCGCACAGTGGATTCCTTTTTTACAGTTACTGGTTTAACTTTAGAAATTCGCAGCCTCTCAAATATTTTCCTTTTACTGATGAAAGAATGTCATGACAATATTGAAGGCTGCTGTATAATAGGAACAAAGATTTTGTTTTACTAAATATACCGAACTCTGACCAACACTGACGTACTCACTCGGTTGCTTTCTAGTTCAGTTACAAAAATAACCCAGCAAAGCTTCCTTCTATGAAAGGATTATTCCAGGGAACATTTGCTTTACAAAGAATAAAATATATTCTGTGTTACTACATTTGACAGAACAGAAGACATGCAGTATTCTTATCCTGTATTTACAATGAAGTGTTGCTCTTTCTCTCTTACTAGAATTCAGAGAATTTTTTTTCTTAGAATGATATAAAACGCCCTTCCTTAAGGAATTTCATGGTACATTTTAAAAAATATTTTCTTTTTATAGTGTTCTTCATACTAAAATAAATAATAGAATCTCTAAGGCATAATGGAAGATATATGGGAAGAGCTTCTACTGTAATGAAAAGCAGTGCAGTTTGAAGGGGTTATACAGTAAACTAGGACTAATCTACAAAAACACAGCTATAATATTGCTGAATGTTTTCACTTTCAGGCATTTTACAGAATGCTGATGCAGCCAATAAAAGGGCACATTCATCAAAATGCATAATTTAATTTTAAAAAAAACCCACACCAGTTTAAGCATACAGTACTCAGATTTCACATGAAGGTGAAGAAACCCCTTAGGACATTTAAAATTTATGAGGAGTCTTGTGATTTCATTCATTATGTTGACAATATGCACAGCTTCTTTTGAAAATGGATTGGGCCAAAAAAGGTGAACAGACGTGGTCATAATAGCTCTTCCCATAGTGTGTGCTGAATTATGAGAGTTACTTCTGGTTATACGTTACCCAGGAGGACTGTTTAATGTGCTTGGTTATATAGATCTGCAAATTTTTAGCTGTGGGCTGGTATCCATATTGAGCCATAAATTTATAGTTGATGTATTGCGTTCTAGGCAGACAACTCATACTCTGATAGAATTAAAGGGTGAGAATTGATTTCCTGCTAAATAAGACACATTCAGTTTAAAGTATAATAAATGGAAACTGGAGTCTCTATATGAAGCAGATATATGCTGTAAATATTGCATATAAAAAAAAAGACTTTATAGATTTGCATATAGATGTGGACAGATACCTTGAAAAGACTATAATTTTTTTACCATTTGAATTTTGATTGACTGCTAACATATCTTTGACTGCTGTGGCTACATCTCTATTCTGACAATATACCATACTATCAGGATTGGTTTTAGCTTGTATTGAGTACTGAGGTGAATATTGCATGAGTTAGTGGTCTCATATGCTCATAAGTACCATAACAAAAAAATGCTTTCTAGAAAAAAAAACAAAAACCTAAGCAGTGATTGCTTATCAGCTATGTACCAGCAAGGGTCTTCATGAAATTTGGGAGGAGGCTGATTCACTAAGATGCAGAGCAAAATCTTTTATGAACTGAAGCAGTTTTTTTCTAATCAGCAGTTAAGCTGCCAAGCAAGTCTGCTTAATTTCACTTCCATCCTGTGGAAAGAAGCTGCTGTTTTAGCATTTTCGTGATACTGATGTTAACAAGTAAAGGAGGAAAGAAACTGCTGGCAGAATAAGGAAAACTTTCCTGTGTTATTTCGACTTAATTTATGTTTGGAATTACACCCTGGTTCAGAATTAGAAAAGCTCTGTCTCCCCTTCCCCCCTCTCTCCCCTATGCACTCTTTTCTCTCTTTTTTTCCCCCCTCTCTCTTCTTTCTCTGTGTTGTTTTTGCAGTGAAGAATGTGCTGTGTAAAGTTTAATGAACTTGGATCATTCCTCATCAGAGAGAGATTTATCCTAGAGGATTTCAAGCCACTTTTTTCCTTTAGGACTGTTTACTATAAACTTTTTCAGCTGACATGAAATAATGTGTATCCTTCTGGAGGATAAAGGAAACATTTTTCTGTAAATATTATTTCCCAACTGTAGTCTGATTTTGTGTCAAAGCTGTGTTGCTGTCTAAAAGAAACACCCCATCCATCTAGTTTTTATTTTCCATTTGAATTTTTCATTTAATTAGTTTGTTACTGTATACATGTATAGCTGAAATTGTATATTTACTCTGAAGTAAAGGAAGCAGTTGCCATTTTACAGTGTTTTAGCTACTTGGTTAAAGCTACATGCCCATCATTTTTCTAGTGAGTGCTATAAAATATGTGCCATAATCTGGATTTTCTGTTCTTGGGGAAGAATCTTCTTCATGATAGCTTTTAAAATCATTCAAGATACCTGTAGCTGCAGAACTCTACTAAACACATTTTTGGGATGGTATCAGAAATATATGTTTGTGTGTGTAATAAATTTTCTGAAGATATGTAGTGACTGCTGAGGAAAGCAATATCTTTCTCCTGAAGAATGGCATAATTTTTTACAGTTTACTGTAGGGAATGTAGTGTTTTACAGAAATTTAGAAGATGAGGTTTGTGCCCCAGAAAAGTCACCAAATTCACAAAAGAATTCTGTCTGGGTGATAGCCAGGCTAAAACTCTGCATAGATTTGGGAGCCTATGCTGAATGTTAGTTATTCAAATAACGCAAAGCTCTCCAGTTTAACTGGGCACCATTCACGTACTCATTTGGTCCTCTCCGTACTTTCCTACTGCTGTGCTGACATTTTAAGCTTTTCCAGAACATTTTTCTTGCCACGCCGTCTAATTTTATATGTATGATGGATGAGTTGGCTCTGATCCACCAACCAGTGGTTGACAGGAGGACTTATGAAGGAGGACAGACACCATTATGCAGTGGTTCAAATATGCTTCTAAACACAGCATTCAAAGGAACCCCACCTGTAAATGTAGCCCAATTATTTCTTTCATCATGTGACACCTTTATATGATGGCACTGAAATGAAGTGTAATCCTTTGATTCAGATGTCTGCTACTGTTACGTGAACCAGGATTTACAATGTCTCCAAGAATTTAAGCTTTGAGAAGGGTGGAAGATTCAGCTTCCGTACTTCCACATTGGAAGGTTTGATAAACCCTGAAGAAATAAGTTTCAATTGGGAAACAATTGCAAGTGTAGAAGTTCATAGTATCAAACATCATATGCAGTAAGTTTACTTATCCACAATCTCTAATTTCTATAGGGAAAAAAAAAAACCAATTATGAGAATCACGAAATCAAATAAAAATAAGCTCTCTCTTTTGGAAGGGAATATCCAAGCTGGTGAGATGCGAGGTGGTGCTACTTTTTTCCTACTTTTATGCAAATCAGTCTTCAAAACTGTCAAGGGTTCTTAGATTTTGCATATTACCTTTTATTTGGCAGTATCCTTATTTCCTGAAATAAAACCTGCAGAATAATACACTATCACGTAATGCAGAGAGTAAAGAATGAAAAGTGAAATCACATTGTTGTTGATGTAAGTTGGTAGAACCAATGAAGATTAAAAAATGAAGTTGTTTGTTGAAAAATCAGTATGATGTTAAATGGTTATGCAGTGCTACTGCAGTTGACATGTTAACGTAGAGGTATCTAGAGCTGCCGATGGATTTGATTAATTCTGTTGTAGCATTTATGTCCAGAATGTATCTTCTGAAAATCCATCTAATCCTGGTGGTATATAGATTTTCTTGGTATTTAATTTCTATCAGTAACGCTTCCTTGGGAATCTCCACATTTGGTAGCATGGCCAAAGCTCCCTATCCCCTGAAACTTGTGTGGTGAAAGACTCATTGCACGTAGTTAAACCTACTTGAGATAAATGAATTCAGATACTTAATGTACTGTTTTTCCTTTTCCTCACAATAATGTTTGTACCTCATACTTCAGGCAATCCACCTCCCTATGATCCTGTCCAGGCAATCCACCCTTTTTTCCTTTTCCTGATCACGTAACTCTGTTTTCAGCAGGGGAGTCCAGTTCTCCCCTTTTTCCTAGCCAGCACTTTGTTTCTGTGGGCAGATAAATAGTTTTGTCTGTGGCACTTGAAGTGCAGAAGGAAGAACCTTCCTCTTGTTTCTACTGGTTCCTTTCCTAAAGCATTTCCTCCTCCTTTCCTGACAGCCTTGTTCCTTGTATCCTGACTGCTCCTTGTGCTGGCCTGTGAGCCTGATCTGCAAGGAGAAGGACGGACTGTGTCTGGTGCGGCTGTTGTGGCGCATTGCTCAGGCCTTTCTCAGCTCTTAATTTCCCAGAGCAACAGCGTGCATCAGGACAACCCAGCCTACGTTTAATGAGATGGACAGTGGAAGAAGAGGATACAGTCTCTAGTCTTACTTGTATTCTCTACATTGGTTGAAATACTACATTATTCTCCTGAAAAGACAGAATTTTTCTGGAGCTTCTCACACCCTTCGACTCATCTCGATACATTTCATCCCAATTTATTTACCCTTCTCTTCCAGAGGTGTAAGTAGTAGAAGGTGTAATGCTAGTTTTAAGAAAACATTTTAAAAAATAAAGGGTCACTAGAATACTGATACAGCAACACAGTTTTTTACTTTTACTGGTGTTTACTGTACCAGATTTAAAGCTTTAGAATTTCTAAAAGATTGTATTATCTCTGTTCATCATGACAGTTAAAAGAAAAAAAAAAAAAAGCTTGTCTAGTTCTGCTTTAGCCACCTCATTTTGCAGTCATATCATCCTTAACTTTAATTCTTTAAGCTCTCAATTTTGGTTGCCTTCTATATCAATGCTTTGATTCTAGTTATGTTTTTAAAGCATTTTCCAGAAATAACACTTACCTGAGATTGTCTAAATTCGCAAGGCTTTCTTTTATTTCTAAGGAGTATCTGTTTCCAGGTTGGATCTTGGAGGCATCACCTCTAAGCAGCTTTGCAGTGCTGTACCTGTTGTTTTTTGATGCACTGCACATATGTATGCTTGCTAGATGTGACTTTTTTTCCTCCTTACTCTGAGTTGGCAACCCTTGCCTGCATCACCTGCAGTTGTACTTTTTTTTGCAAATCCTATGCATAGCCCTACCTTGCGTATGCTTCTTGTCTTACACTAATTCTAGCAGTATTTCCTTTGTGAGGGTTCTCCTAAGTTTTTACTTTGTATTCTTCAATTTTTTTATTTTATCTGTAGCCGAAGTAAGTATATTTGTAGTTTTTTTGGTTTTGTTTTTGGTTTTTTTTTTTTTTTTCCTTTTGGGCGTTTTTTTTTTTTTTTGTCCTCAGTGATTTCTGCCCCCTGCCATATCACATATCACTCTTTTCCAAGTGTGAAGTCATATCTTCTGTCAGTTCGTTGCCCCTCATCCTCCACCCTGCAGCTTTGGCTATCTGAACTGAATTAGTATCTGATCTGTTATAATGAAATCTGCCAAGTGCCTTAATTATAAGTCTGACTTATTAGTTTAAAATGAATAAAAGATTCTTCAAGGAATTCTTCTGCTTTTTGCAGTTTCATTTGCAATCTTTCAAAAGTATCTCTTTTGGGGGTTTCAATACCATTGCAATTTCTGTTTAGAGCTTGCGCTTTCAACCTGGCTCTGTTTAGAAACTGGTTAAGTCATCAGTAGGTACAAGTTCAGCAAAAATAAAAAAGTAGTTATCAGTGAAATTTACTTTTTACTTCAGGTGGTTTCCAGCTTTTCCCATATGGATGTCAGATACTTACCTGATTTTATTCCTACCTTTCATCAGTGTAATGCTAGTTTTGGCTTGTTAGTGGCCTTTAGTTCCTGCACTACTGTTTTTTCCTCTCACTCATTCTTAGGGGTCTGGTTTCCTTACTTCTCTGATAATCATAAAATAGTTTAGTTCCTAACTATGGGGTTATGGACTTACAATTTTGGAGTTTTGTGGACCAAACACCTGCTTAAAGAAGAGCTAATATTAGGTCAGGTTGTTCAGAGATTTAAGCAGGAATTTTTTGTGTCATCTCTAGTAATGAAGATCGCACAGTCTTGTGTGAGTTCCAATTTAGTATTGTTTGTTTGTTTGTTAAGAAGAGAGCAGAAAAAGTATTAAAATAGAAAGTGTTATTGAAGTTCAAGCCCCCTATTTGACAGTCTGTGATGTAGGGAGATGCTGCACCTGACCATATCTTAATTTTCCCAGATAGTTGCTCAAGAAGGCATGGTGCTTATTTCTGAAGATGCTTACATTGATGTGACTCTGTAGAAAGTGACAGTAATTCTGCTGGAATTGTAGGTATGGCTGATAGAATTCAACTCTCCATGAGTGAAATGGACTATATAGCCAGAACGTGATCATTATGTAAAGAACATATTAAAAAAAAAAAAAAAAAGCTAATCTTAGATAGGAAATCACTTTGTATTTTTTTTTTGTCTTACTATAGCATTAGATTTTTCTTCGTTCTGTGGTAGTGGCCATTTTGCTATATTTGAACTAACATACGTAATTCAAATATTTTAATGTTACTGGGAATCTTAATTTTCATAATATCAGTCAGATGTTACATATTTGACCAAATGAAAATTGGTGTTATGCAGAGATACAGTGTGGGATGGCAAAGGCTTCTTGATTTAAAAATATATGTATAGTCAGAAAAAAGTAGAGAATAGTATTTTAGTCGGGAAGCTTTGTACGTACCTCATTGAGGAAGAAAGTGTTATATTTGCCCAGTGTAGGAATTGAAAATAATTCCTATCCACCATTTCAAATATTTTTATTACCATTTGGAAATGAAGCCTATTCTTGAAGGACAGATGGCAATTGCATGCGAAGCACTTTTTGAACAGTTTGCTGCCTCAGGCTCTATGATAAAGTAGGAAAGCTGACAATATGTACTATATTATCCTTTCATGGAATAATAATCACTTCTTGCAGGTTGCTTCTATAGGTACTTCATTTTACATAGATAGTTCAGATGTAAGCTATTATGTTTTCATAATAAAAAGCATTGGTTCTTGTCTGTGTCATTTAAATGTTTGAGAGTAGCTTTATAAGCAGGATTTTGAAGTTAAAATTTGCAGCCTTTTTCGTTATGGTTTCAGTTGTGACTACTCTGCTTCTGTCTTCATGTGACTTTAATGTTTTGGTTTCTACATAAATGTTGAGTATATTGAATATTCCAATGTTTGAATGCATTATAATTGTATGAGTATCTCATCATTGCTTAGAACGTGTTCAGTTTTCACATACATTTATACCTAAACCCTAATTTTGATAACTCCATCCAATGCCAACCCTGTATTACTGATAAACCAAAGTCATGTGCACAGTATAACATGCTTCATGAAACAGTGGGAATCACTTTTAAAAAGTTGTTTCTAAAGATAACTTGTACTTACTACAGCAAACCCTGGGAAACTATTGGCAACTCTTTGTGCTTGGTTCATTTACACAGCCGTTCAGCAAAGTGCTGCAAAACGTAAGACCAGAAGGAGGTAGTGCTGATGTAATTAGATATTAAGCCATTTTAGATGGGGCCTTCTGTCACCAAAGACCTGCTTATGATTGCAGATTTTCTTTAGAGCTGTGCAAGCATGTATGAGACCTACCATGCTTTATAGTTTCTAGAAGATTTGCAAAATTTCCACAAGCTCTGAATGTCTTACCAGGTCAGTAATGTAGCTGGATGGGCATATACTGCCAGGGTTTTTTTTTCCTTTTTCCTTCCTGTTTTAAATATTAACCATATTGCATGCAGATCCCTTTCATATATTCATTTTCTCCTTGTTCTTTTATTATAGACATTCACCATAAGACACTTACGAAGTTAGAGGAAGCCGTTCAAGAATATTTTTGCTTCCCTTTATAAAGCTTGGGCTCTCTAAATGAATTCTGAACTTCCCATGTTGCCTACTGACAAATATTGTGCATAAGGAACTTGTATTATTGTAGGTCACTGAATTAATTTTTAAAATGCCAGTTGACATGATTCCCTTAGGGACTTGTAAGTTGCAGCCTTATATTATGTTCCAGCACAAATGTGGAAATTCAGTGTTTTAGAAGGGAAAGCATTTGTAGTACTGAAAGAGCTTAACATGAATCAGGTGATGCTTTTCTAGCATTCAAATTCTAATAGATGGAAATAAGCAGACTTCCTAGAGATGTTTTACTGTCATTGCATGTTTAACTCTCAGGAGAAAATTGGGATTGGTGTCCTTACTTCTGGCACCAAACTTCACAGCTGCGGTTGATTGTTGCATTTTGCATAACCAAAAATGGGAGTTAAAGTACTAATAATGGATACAGACATAGGGACTAAAAGCAGGAAGAGAAATAGCTGAAGATAAGCTATCCAGAGCTATTTGTGTGAGTGATTGTTGATTGGAAAGATCTATGGGGTGGTACTGATATTTGTTATATCCTGCTGACATACGGCATGCGTTCTGTTTCCGTCAAATAGTCAAAAATAGAGCACTGTAGATGAGGGATGATAATTAACCAATAAAATAGCCTTTTCACTTAATTATAACACTGCCCAGTAGCAGTGCTGCGCTTCATGGCTTGTCAGCAAGTGCTCTGTATTCCTTGTGCGCTGAAGTTTATAAAAATGGTAATTTTTATTATGTAGAATTGTGAAACATGATATGAGTCTGAAAGCAGGGTTGCTGTCTTTGCCCTATCCTCCATTATAGAAACACTCTAACGTCATCTTGTCTACTTGAAAATTATAACTTGTTTGGGACTAATGCAGAAGTTACCAGAATTAAAAAATCACTTAGTGTGAAAATGCTATGAGTTTCTACAAGTGCAATTGTATGCCAGCATATCATTCTCATCTTTTCAATATCAAGGTTTTTTTCCCTGTAGGTATGCTTCTCTGCTTCCAGTAGGACTTTTTTCCTTTAACACAACGGAGTAGTTGTGACCCTCTGAAACTTGCCTGTGATGCTGTTGAGCCATGACTCTTGAAGTGGGAATCCTCACCTTAGTGACAGGAAATATGCTAAGAAAACAGTTAATCTACTTTTAACTAGCTAGGGTAAAACACTGGGTAATACATGATACAGCATATACTTTTTTGGCAGCAGGAGGAAAGACTTCATAGCATATTGGGTCATTTTCCAGTTCACATCTCTAATTTGTATGACTGTGTCCTTGAATAAGTAGAGTTCTTTCTGGCATTCTCCAGTGAGAGGTTATATTAATAATGCATCTTTCATTTTAATTTTACATTTTTCGTCAGAGATCATTCAATATTTATTTTTAGTTTTATTTCATAGCTTTTATCTGCATGTGAAGCTTTAAATGGCACCAAAGCATGTCAACATATCATAAACTGCTTTATTCTGAACTTTAAAAGCTGGTTTATATATCTTTTTGGGTTACATGGTTAAGGACGGGTTAAAAGCTAACACCAGTTGAGGGAAGAAGAGGAAGGGAGGGAAATGCTTTCTTTGTATTGTTCAGACTGCACAATGAATTTACATGAGAATTTTATCAGCATTCTTGGTGATGTGTCTACTCTGAATGAATTCCCCACAGATGCAAATTTTTTGGACTGGCTTCTTTATCTTTTTTCTTTTGAGATACTGGCTTAAAAGGATGGATCTGCCTTTTATGTCTAGAGAATGATGCCTTGAGACTTACTTGCCATATATTTCATACAGCCTGTCCAGCTGTTGAAAGTAAAGAACAATTCTGCAGACAGTCTTGACTTGTACTAGGGGTAAGGTTGAGGCAAAGAATTGGACCTCGGGAGGTCCAAACTCTTACTCAAAACAGAGCCAACTATGAGGTCAGATCAGGTTCTTCTGGCTTTTGTCCAGTTACATCCTGAAGACTTCTGAAGCTGGAGACTGTATAATCTCTCCGGGCAGCCTCTTCTACTGCCTGTTCTCCCTGGGAAAAAGTTTCTACTTATATCCAGTCTGAACCTGTCTTGTTTCAACTTACGCCCGTTATCTCTTGTCCACTCACTATGTACCAGTGTGAAGAGGCTGCCTGTGTCCTCTTGATAAACTTGTAGGTATTGGCATGCTTGTAAGTCCTCTTGGAGATGTCTCTTCTCCAGGCAAAGCAAGCTTGTTCTCTTAGCTTCTCCTCACAGGGCTAGTGCACCAGCCCCTGACCAGCTTGGTGGCCATCTGCTGAACATGCTCCACTTTATCAATGTCTTTCCTTTTCCTGGGGGCTCAAAACTGGAGACAGAATTTTTAGATTCCCTGTCTGTATCAACTGATCTCCATGATTTGGTGTGATCTGCAAAGTTGATCAGAATGCACTCTTACCACCTCCAGGTCACTGATAAAGAACAGGAGGGGATAGACACTTGCAGTAATTCACTTGTTAGTGGCCCCCAGGCAGAGTACCACCCATGAACCATTACCCTTTGAGCCTGATCATCCAACAATTTTGGTTTGTTATCTGTTTGATTTTCCACCCATCCAGACAGCAATATCCTGACGTGGATACAAGAATATGGTGAAAGATCCTTGTGAGAATCCAGAAAAATTGTATGATCGCTATTGACTTTCATGTTCTTTTTCAAAGTTAGGAAAAAATCAGTTAATGTTATTATAATAAGACTTGCAAGTATAATACAGTAGCTTAATATATTTTGTTGTGCAATTAAAATAGCTCTCCTACATAGATGACTAAGTTACAAGTCATTAACCTAAATTCAGTAAAGTCAAATAGAGGATAACTGTTACTTTAACCTGGAGACACTTGTAATTGTTTGGTTATTTTTTTGTTTTGTTTTGTTTTGTTTTTTTTTTCTTCCTAGACTTTGCTTAAATTTCCAAGTCTTAGCAAAAGATTTTAAAAATCAAAGTTTTCTGAATTGGATGCCTGCAGATGATCTAGCAAAAAGCCAAACTAAAAAAATACATTTATTTAAAACAAAGTTTTGATCTGTAAGGAAGACTTGAAAGGCTGGTAACCGGTATGTAGTAGAATAGTGTGGTTAGCATAATTTATTTATTTTTTTTTTAAATTGAGAACAGTGGTATCTTCTACTTAAAAGCCAGTAATCAATGTCTGTAAGGATCTTTGCTGGTTTTAATGTGAGTAGAACACTGGACTCTTTATATAACTTAGAATAAATTAGTTCTGTGTTTTTTTTTTTCTAGCACATGAGGAAGGCAGAATCAAATGATTGCATTAGGATGCATGTTTGCATGATTGTTAGAAGATTTTTTGTTCTATTTTTGGTTTGTGGGTTGTTGTTTTTTTTTTTTTTTTCTTTTCCCCTTCAGATGGAACTACTGTAGGAGGTAGCATGGCTTGATTGGTTCTGTTCTCTTTGGAGAAAATGCTACATTAGGAGAAAGTACAGAATTCATTTTGTATAATGTGACATCTGAAGGCTGACATTTTAAGCTGTAAGCACGATCAGCAAAACCTAGAAAAAAAGTCATTCTGCTTGGTGTAGTCTGGGATTTTATGCATTACCTACTACATCACAAAAAAAAAATCATCATTTGCCAAAGTAAGTGAAAAAGGGCTGTTACTTCAAGGCAGCAAGTACATCGGGTAGCTCTTGCACTATTGCATGGCCCCTGGAGTTCTCAGGATAAGTAGTGGAAAAGCGTTGGAAAATTATATTTGTATTACGGAAAAAAATACAATGTTTTCTTCCTTCAGGTCCCAGCATCATGAGGATGACATAGGGCTCCTTTCTGTTTTGGTAAATTATGGAAGTTGGAACTTGGTAGATCTTGCCTCCTGTTTTGTGACACCAGAGGGGGAAAAATGACTGTCTGCTGTGGGCAGGAAAATCCAAATGGAATTATTAAATTGTTTTAGAGTCTAGTTAGCAAGCGTTATCATGAGCCTAGAAGAAAATCTGAGGATTTAGGTCTTGATGTAACTTTTGATTGTATGTATTGTATAGCTTTGAGAAGTGTTGTCCAACTTCCAAATACGCTTCATAAGTAATAGTTGTTCTTTTTCATTTTAAAGGCTTTTGTGTCTGTGTGTACTATTCATCAGAAAAAAAAAAAATCAAACTTATTCAGTCAACTACACTGTGTTCAGCTCTTTATCTTTTTGAGCCTGAGACAACTTCAAGGAACTCACTATTTGTCATCCTCCCACCCACAACTTTCATAGCTTTTTTCACCCAACTGCAGGAAAAAGTAGCATGTGTGATATGTATGTATACATATATATATGTGTGTGTGTATATATACGTAAAAGCTGTTTGTAGTGTCACATAATATTATGAAATACTATAAAATTATCAATGCATTTCTAATCTGATAAGTTCGTTACCAACCACAAAGAAGCTTTTTTCCTTTTTTTTTTTTTTTTTAATTTGGGACAGCTTCTTAAAAAGTCATACTTACCACTATGCAGCTTTGCATACTAGAACATCCTGTAATTTCCTCCTATTATTGTAAAGAAACAAAATGTGTGCGTTTTGTAGTAATACCAAAAAAATGCTTGAAAGCAAGCCTTTTCAGTGTGGTTGCTTTTGTTTGAACCATCTTCAAACTACTTTGGGCTATGAGGGACAGGCTTTGATTTTTTTGGATAAATACTGTCTGTGGAAACCTCATTGTATGTAGAAACATACTTTATCGTAGCAGTTTGCAGGCACATACATTTAGTTTGTCTCTTAATGTAAAATAGAGAAGTGGCATGCACAGGACATTTTTACCTGTGGAGTTCACAGGGGGGTGGGAGGGAGCAGGGGTGGGGCTTATATTTTTGTATTATTTTTTATTTTCTATTATTACTTTAGTACTCAGCTGATGCACATTTTAAACCAAGTTGTCTGTGACTTGCTTTAAAATATGTATATATGTTTCACTTGCTGGCATTCATTTTGAAAGCTCTTGACAGGTAACATTAACTCTCATGGTATCCGGTCTAATTCCTGAGGTGTATTGTGACTAAGGGGTCTCATCTGTACAAAGTTTCAGCCTTTTTGACAAATGCCATACCTGGCAGATTGGGTTCAAGGTTATTGTCTGATTTCTAACAATTTGTCAACGTCTTAATAGCGTTTTCCTGAAAGTCTAGTTCTCTGTATTTCAAAATACCACACCTCTATCCCTTTTATACTAGTTATGTTGTTTGGTCACAAGAGTGACTTGCTGTTTATTACTAATGCATGAAATATATGGAAATCTGGGGTCTCTGTCCATCGTTAAAATAGAACCAAGTCAAGGTGATGATACTTCCATTTCAAAATCATGAAAACAGATTTAGTACTAATCTGTTCTAGTAATCAATATTCCAGATCTAGTATGTGTGTTCTGTGAACTTGATTTGTTTGTAGTTTTCACTGAAATTTAAAAAATAAATACACAGCCAGATTCTGTTCCGTGGCGAAATTACATGTGCATGAATTACTGAATGGATTGTCTGATGACTTCTCTTCTTCAAGCTTTGCATTTGCATAGCTTGGAACTGAAAGGTTAGTAAATTTATTTTCTCGATGTTTTCCTTCCTTTTTCAAAGTTTACCTCATGACAGAGAAGTTATATTGAACATTTCAGTACAAAGGGAATTTTGGGACAGAAGTCATAACAAACTGAAAATCATGAAATTTTTTGGAAGTCTGCAGATATTATTTAATTTAATAATAGTTAATTAAGACTGAAACTTTTTTGTTTTGTGTGGCAATTCAGAAATACCTTTGTCAGTTTACAGCTTATTCTGTTCTATTAAATTGGGAAACTGGAAAAAACACCTATGCAGATAAGCATTACAGTTACTAAAGAAAAATCTGAAAACTCATAATTGACTTTCAATTTTAGTTTTCTTTTTGTCCTCCTATACTTCCTTACTTCTAGAAATTATTGAAGTAGTAGTTTATCACAGGCAAAAGGCAGATCTGATTTCTAGATTTGATTACTATCATTAAAACCATAATCTTGCTCTCTTATGTTCCTAAACACTTACATATATATTGTTAAAATATTCAGTAGCTATTGAAGATAAATTGTTCCAGGAGATCACCTAATTATCCAATTAATTGGATATTTTCCATGTTTGCTTTGTCATTGTAACAAATAAGAACTGCAGATTTTTGGACTGCCTTTGTGAAACACCTGCTTTTATTTATGAAAATGAATATGAAAGTAATTTCTTTCCCTGACTTTGTATTTCAACCTTTGTACCTTGGATTCTGTTCTCTGACTGAGGCACTTTAAAGGTAGCCATTATGCTGCTGAATATCAACCAACTTAATTCCTCTTTACTGGCTTTCCATACTTATGTTTAAAAAAGACGTAAACATGTTTGCAATGGTAATGACAGCAAGTCTTCTGTTAACTGTCTAGCTGAACAGCAGTTAAAGAAATGATATTTCATTAAACTCAAATTTTAAAAAGGGCAAAAAACCTTATTTGGACAATTGTTAACTCTTAGTTATTTTTATTTTTTGTAATAGGATTCTAATTTAATTTCTTTGGCGTATAATCCTGTCATAGAATTGTAGAATGGTTTGAGTTGGAAGGGACCTCAAAGATCATCTCGTTCCAACCCCCCTGCCATGGGCAGGGACACCTTCCATTAGACCAGATTGGTCAAAGCCCCATCGAACTCTTTCAGGGATGAGGCATCCACAGCTTCTCTGAGCAACCTATTCCAGTGTTTTACCACCCTCACAGAAAGAATTTCTTCCTTATATCTAATCTAAATCTGCCCTCTTTCAGTTTAAAGACATTAACCCTTGTCCTGTCACTACACTCCCCAGTAAAGAGTCCCTCCCCATCTTCCCTGTAGGCACCCTTTAAGTGCTGAAAGGCCACTATAAGGTCTCCTTGGAGCCTTCTCTTCAGGCTGAACAACCTCAATTCTCTCAGCCTGGCCTCATAGGGAAGGTACTCCAGCCCCCTGATGGTTTTCATGGCCCTCCTGTGGACCTGCTTGAGCAGGTCCATGTCTTTCTTATACTGGGGACATAAGAACCTGGCCTGAACACAGTACTCCAGGTGGGATCTCACGAGAGTGGAGTAGAGGGGCAGAATCACCTTCCTCGACCTGATGGCTACACTTCTTTTGAGGCAGCCCAGCATATGATTGGCTTTCTGGGCTGCGAGCACACATTGCCAGGTCTTATTCAGCTTTTCATCCACCAATACCCCCAGTCCTCCACAGGGCTGCTCTCAGTCCAGTCATCACCCAGCCTGTATCCGTGTTTGGGATTGCCTTGACTCAAGTGCAGGACCTTGCACTTGGCCTTGTTGAACTTCATGAGGTCCATACATCATTCAGTAGGAGTTCACAAAACTGTCTAGGTTGAGCCTGACACATTGTCATTCCTTAGCTGCAAACGTGTATCAGAAACCGGGGACTAATTTGCCTAATAGATTAGGTTGTTCTTACATAGTTACCCTCCTCATGATACACTTATAAAGATTAGTATTTAACAAATAGAAGGCTATCGCCCTGTTGGTAGAATTGTAAAATGGTACATCCCCTATCCTTTGCTATATCAGCAAAATGACTATTTAAGCTCAGTCACTAACTCAATTATGAGAAAAGGTATTGAATTTATTTTGAAGTAAGCCAGTAACACTTCATTTGCAATACGAATAGAAAACATTCTAAATATTTCAATTTTCTATCTCAAGCGAAAGAGCAGTTATTAAAAAAAAAGTGTAACACCCTGCAGACAAAGAACCAAACCATGTATTTTTTGTAGCATTCTAGTTGTCTTTGGAACTTCTTCCTGGAATTTTGTGTGTGTCCCTGTTAAATTGTACTAGCTACCACAAATTAATTTTGGGTCCCATAGGCTTCTGTCAAACAGATTTCTTTCAAACTCCTTGATTTAAATGGAAGTATTAGCATCATGAGTACCTTTTCTTTTGAAATATAGTAGACTTCTGAGTTACATACGTAAATACTGTTTTTTCAAGTGTTGTGAAGTTAGAATACTTGTTGGGGAAAGAATAATAAAATGTGAGGCTAGGTAAGCTTTAAAACAGAACACCACACTGTTGATAATAAGGTAACAATTAAATGCTGAAAAAAAATTACCAAGACTTTCTCTGAAATTAAGCATATATGTCAATCAGGCAGGTGATGATGACTCTCAGTGCTAATATGAGCAAATGTTATGACACGGTTCAATAGAAGGATGTGCTTTCTCTATGCTTTCCTTAAATATATTTAAACGTTTGTTGAGTAAATATACTTTAATGTTTTTCAAGTACTAAATTTTAAAATATTTCATTGCGTGAACAATGAACCCTTTCACAGTTTAAAGTAATTTTAATTAGCATTTGACTTGAAGAGGCAATTTAGCTGCCTTTTCAGAAGTTTTTAATGTTTTCTCTGAGTTGTCCAATTCTTTGTTGTTTATACATTTTAGCCTGAAATGACTGTTTGGGATGTGTTACGATACCGGGATGTTCATCTGTGGGTAGGAAACGTGTTCAGAGCCTGCATTTTCATCAGTACGTGTCCGTAAATCACTTGGATTCCTTGAGTTCTGCTTGAAGGATGGAGTGCTGGGCCTGCTGAGCTGTGTTGGTACCTGCCTTCATTCATATGTCTGAGCAGATGGCAGTGTGGCTGTTTCATGTTTTCTAGGTATGGCATTTCTTCTGTGTGTCTACGCTTGGGAGCGCACTCCTTAGTAGCTGGTCCAAAATTTACTCCCATTCTCTTTGTAGAAACAGAAGAATCGATACAGAGGCATGTTCTACACATGGAAAAAGCAACTTGCCAAAACTCTTTC
>NW_009259107.1:906934-924979 GCF_000687185.1 Egretta garzetta | reverse complement strand
TCTGTATTCGGCCATGAACAAGGATCCAAGTCCAATCCTTGATATGGTATGTGTAACCATGGCTTAGGTTTCTGAGGAGACTGCTAAATTGAGAGAGCTGAGAAAATGTCTATAGAGTAGAATACTGCAAGATAAGGAAGATAAAATGAGAGATGTGGGTTATATTGTTGAGGTAGGAATCGGCAGTAAATTGAGTTGGAAAACACCAGCATGAAAAGGTATACGGACCTAAAGGCAAAAATGGAGTCAGAAAGAGATGTCAAGCCAGCACCATTAAGGATCATTTCCAGGTAGCAATGAAGGATGGCCCTTTCCAACATGCATGATAGCACTTAAGGGGAAGGCCTCCATGTGTCTTGCCTGGGTGGTGATAATACTTAGTCATCTCGTGAAATTGTAGGTATATTTTGTGTGCATTAGCCATTCAGTAGTTTAAAATTTAATATTTATTGTTAAGCGGTGTATTTAATGGCAATTTAAGGTTTATTCTGCTTGCAGTGACTTTTTGCCCATGGCTAATGGTACTTGAACAAAGTGACCCAAAGAAGGAGGGCTGCATACCTTGTTAGAGTTAAAATTAGTTTTTCTTCAAAATTCAAAGCTCTTTTTTTTTTCTTTTTTTTTTTTTTTTTTTTTTTGTGGCCAGTATTATATGTTACTTGAGCAGACTGGGGAGTTTCTGTTCATAAAAGCTTCCTATAAAAATATTCTGCTGGAATTTTTAAAATTTAATAAATTACATTTGTATCATTTGCCATACATTTTTCCCCTGGCAGTAATTTGCTATCCATTATTGTGTAATGTATATTGTACTAGTTTAGTTCCCATATTGAAAACTGCTTTATTAGCCTTTTCTTAAGCAATAGTGTAAATTAAAGTGAAATTGAGCCATAATATTACTGCACTATCACAGTAATGTGATCATATTCTTTCTACAGTGGGGGATGGACATAAATTTGTCAGTAGCAAAACATACAAAATACAATACAAATCCACACCATTTTATTGATGTGTTTTTTAAGATCTTAGGTCTATCAACCAGCTAGTCTGAATATATTGAGCTTACTTTTGCTGTAGCAGTGAAGAAATCAATTCTGTAGTTTTGCACATAAGTGTCATAAAAATCAGATTTAGGATGTCATTGTGCTGATTTAGAAAGAATTGATTTATTATTTACATTGAAGTTGAAAAAAATGTGTGAATGTAAAAAACAGGTGAAGTAATGGAGAAGATAATTCTGAATTACAAAAAGCCACCTGGACATGGTCCTGAGCAACTGGCTGTATGTGGCCCTGCTTGAGCAGTGGGGTTGGATCAGGTGACTTCTGGAGGTTCCTGCCAACCATTCTGTCATTCTAACTCTGTGAAAATAAAATTTAGAAGAAACCAAGTGGCCTCCTATCACTACATGTGTTTTCAAGTAATGGAGGATTGATTTACTTTTTTATTATCCTTGCACGTGTTCCAGTGAGAATGTGGGGAACTCACACTATGTAACATTGGTAGACTGGAGAGATTCTGGAGGAACAAAAAAAAAAAAAGGTTTGTATTTTGTTAAAACAAGCCTTGTGAAGGAAGACAGAAAACAGACAGAGTTTAATTAGACTAGGAGAAAAGGAAGATGAGGAGGAAACATAGAATTCTTGATGTAAAGAGCAAGTTGGACAGAGTTCTGCCAGGCATAAACCAAATATTATTGGTTCTACCTCAGTGCAAGAACTGTTCGACTGGATCATCTCCTTCTTTTCCAGACCTAATTTTCTTTGATCTTAACTCATTGCCTTGCTCTTCCATCCAAAAGAACTGCATCATTGTCTAAGATCAAAACTGATTTTTGACAGTAGAGACTCAAATCTTGTTCTCATTAATGATGGTAGTTCCCCTTGGTTAACCTGGAGTGTCGAAACAGTGCACAAGTGCCTATTGATTGCTGGTTGATCGGTTTCTGTTCCTACTCCATGTATGGGGCAGGGTGAATTTTCATTGTCAGGTTTCGTGGTTAAAATTATTTTCCAACAGAAGACATGGCAGATGTCATCTCAAATTCTTTGCTTTTAGAAGTAGTTTTTAAACCACATAATCTTTGTTGCTTAATGGAAATCTGCTTGCCTGGAGCAGTGCAATAAAATGAAGTTAAAACCAAAATGTTTAGGTGCCTGCAAATATACAAAACTGGTCGTGTTCAACTGCATACCTGTGGAAAGCTACAGTAATTGGATAAATAGTATAAAAATTAAAAAAACCCCTAAATCTATTAGTTGTGTCTCTGCTGCTTAATTGGCTAAAAGTTTTTCACACTGGATGTGAAGACTACGTTTATATATTAATACCAATCCTTGTTCAAATGTTGTACATGTCTTGATGCATCTTAATCTCAACACAGCCTACAACTTTTGTCACTGCTATGGAGGAAACTCTTTTAATATTTTATTCACTTCGCCTTACATTATTTGTAAATCTAAGATCTATTAGTGTAGCTGACAGAAAAAGAAGGAAAGCTTTTCATATTCATCAATATTTGAGGCATGTATATAACTCCTGATGGTACGAAAGCAGGAATTGTATAAATTCTTTGTCCACAAAAAGAACAAGCTATTGTCATTTCTACTGAGAAAAATCTGAATTTTCAGTGTATCTATTTAAGTTCTTAGCAGTATGGGCTTTTTCAGGCCTGCTTTAAGAAACTTAGTTATCAAAACAAGGTAAGTCCCTTCTAGAATTTGTGTACTTTGAAGCTGTACTTGATTTATATATGAGAAGTGAGAAATTACTCTAAAACAAATGAGCTAAACCATTGTGTATGAACCAGTGGAATGAATCAAGTGTCCATACTGTCTTTCTGGGAATTACATACGTATTGGAAAGGTTTCTAACTCCTCTAACTCCAACTATTTATAACTGTTTGTAAACAGCAGAAAACAGAAGTTCAAAAACACAGCAGAAAAAGTGTGTTTCTGTAAAAGAAATGAATAAAACGTTTAGAAGAGGCATGGAAAGTTAAACACTCAGTAGTTTGTCATCTTAATGTGAGGTGAGCAAAGCAAACTTTTTGAAAACTTGATACAGTATGGCACTAACATGGCCTGAGTATTGCATGGAGTCGTTATAACTGTATTTTCATTCCGAGTTCCTTTTCAAAATATTTTACTTTCTTCTGGACCTTAATTTTTCAGTCAGGAGCATATATTCCTTAAAAAGAAAAGTTTTAATAAAAAAGATGATACTGACTACGCAGCAACAATTTTCTTTTGTTCCAGGCTTCTTTTGTTTTTCTTCTTTAATCTTAAATGTATTATTGCTGAGAGTGTTCTGTCTTTTGATCACAGGCTTGAGAGGAAGCAAGAAAAAGCAGTATTTATGAGTCCAGTAAGCATAGCAGAGCAGAAGTTTATTACTGTCTTTTCATGCTATGTTTGCCTGATAAGTATCAGCTTTAAATAAAGCTTTTGTTGTTCTTGCTGTTTTGGTTTGGAGAGATTAGTTTCTTTTTAAAAGGCCTGAATATACCTGTTATGATTTTTATTCTAAGTACATTTGGTAAGGACAAAACTTCTAACACATGAAAACACGAACAGGTGGTTAAGCCAGCATCAGAATCTGTTTTCCTTGCTTTGACTTCAGAATCAAAGGTCTGGCTTTAGAAAGTGAGTTAAATTCACAAGAAAATTTACTTGTGCTGTTTTTTGCTACCATTCCACCACACTAGCCAGGCCTGGAGGATGATATTTGTATACAGGTCTAAAAACCAGTTCGTTCTAGCACACGCTGCTCCGTATTTCAGTATATTTCTTAGAACTCTTTTTAATGTTTGCTGTGAACTGTACTTCTAGTTCTCATTTAAAGAAGATTATAAACTATGAATGGGCAGAATAAGCACTAATATCCAGCAGGATCATTTTGCATCTCAGCAATCATACTTAGCTGTGAACGTCTATAGTATTCAGCTAACATGTTTATTAATTTATTGACTCAGCTTTCTTATAGTTGCATTCCAGGCCAAGCTTGTCATATGGTGTTTTGCCAGCTTAGCTGTTCTGGGTCATGGTAGGAGAACAGCAAACCAGCTAAAGGTACCGTGCAGACAGCTCTCAGTCTGAATTTGGCTCTGCTGCCAGCAGATACCTTTTGTCTGCGTAGTCTGTGTCGTTCTGAGGAGGTCATGTAACTATACTGTCAGAAATACTCCTTCTGTTGCCATGTAATGTCTGGATTATGTCTTACTTAAAGGTATCTGTCCAAAAGGGAGATTTTAAATAAAATGTAGTCACCTCAACTTCCTTTATAATTAACCGGGCAAGCAGGCACCCTGAGAGAGCAGTTCATCCTGTTTTAAAAGACGTCTGGTATAGGTGGGATGAATTGTCTTCTTTTCATGCATGTCTGTCCCAATGAATTGGATGGAGGATCTGGATGATTAGACTGGATTAGACAAACCTGTCTTTTAGATAGCTGAAGTTAAGCATGATGAATTTGACATGTAGGGTACCATATGAGCAAACGTACTTACAGTGAAGAAGTTATTCTGCGGGATAATGATTGCATGGTGTATAAGTTTTTGTTAACAAAATAATGAATTCTATTATCAGTCTGAAAATAGGAATGAACTGTATGTAGGCAGTTGTATGCAAATCCCACAAAGACAATCACACATAAAATAGATCAGGTATTTTAGAAGATTTCACCAGGACTTAGGAATAACATATTAACTTGAAGGGGCTGGGTTTCTACACATAATAAGACACACAAGGAAGAAACATTTGAATTTCTGGTGCATGGTAGAGAAAAGGAAAAGGAGCATCTCTCCTGGATTATAGCTTCACACTGAAAACAGATTCTTGAAAGAGAGGGGTGAAAAAGCAAAAGGCTTTCAGGCTGGAAAAGGAGCAGATTCCACTGTGGCAAACACAGGGCTGACATATGAATTAACAGTACTGCAGAAGTATCAGCACAAGTATATGGAACCATTAAATGATAAAAATAAATACATTTCCACATACTGAAAAATCGGGCAGCAGTATAAGTTCCCTTAGGTTATTTCTAGAACAGTAACTTTAAGTAGGCTTGACTGTTTGCAGGAATAACAGTACTATGTAGAATGTAAGTAATTAAAGCTAATGAAGGGATTATTAGAGGGGGAATAGAATCAGAAATGTTTAAAGCCCTCATTTAATTTTTAAGAGCAGGGATGAGAATTTTAAAGAAAGCAGATGACCTCATGCCAGTTTACAGTGTTTTAGTTAGTGTTGAAGACAAAAATTTGCTGTGTATGAATCACAGAAGTAGTTGAACCTGGCAGTATTACTACAACAGAACTCTCTGATCTTGTGTGATCAATTTTATCGTCCATTATGTTTGCACAGACTTGAGCTAAATACCAGTTTACAAACAACTGTAATAGTATACAGATCGTCTCTTCTTGCATTACTTTCTCCAGTGGTTAAGAATGTAGCCTGTTTAAGTACTAGCTGGTTGTGTTAACAGCTTGGCAAAAATTCCTTTCTGTTTCATAGCGCACGATCTTTGGTTTGTTGTTTTTATTGATACATTGGTTTGGGGTTTGTACAATGGGCAGGTCTATCCAATCTATAGAACCATAGGCCAGAGAAGTGAGGGAAAGGAGCAGAATGAGGTGATTTTTTTTTCTTGCTTTGTTTCAAGCTTATGTTATGTTTTTATATTTTGCCACCTCCACCCATTTTCCTTTTCCACATAGTTGATATTTTGCTTCTGTATGTAACTGCTGGGAAGATCAAAGAATGAGAGAATGCATGCATTTCCATAAAAATTGATCCATTAATAATTTTCCAGCATTAATAGTCAGTCTGTTGGTATCTGCAGACTTTACATTCCCAATAAATCCAAACAATATTATAATAAAAATGGGCAAAGTGAAACAAGGCTGCGGGAGGTTCATTGTTGTGCTGATTCCTGGTTTCTATCAATATTTCTGTGTTCAGTAATCTTTGTATTTTGTGCAGAATTCTGCTTCTGCTACAGTATTGATTGCTGTTGTGTGCTGGAATGGCTTAATATCTTCATAGTGGCCTGTAAGAAAATATGTTTCTGCCCCACATGTTACTGCTGAGGAGTAAGATGGGAAGTTATACAAGGGAGAGGAGAAGCTGATGGACAATAAAAAGAGCAGGTGAGAAGGCACAATAAAAAGAGGGGGAAAAAGGGTAATGGAGCTGTATGAGAACGGAACATATATGGATGGTAGAAGGCAGTGACTACAATCCTCCCATTACACAGATTGTTTCTCGGTGATACGTTGTAAGCTAAATGCAGAGTTTCTGTTAAGGCTTGCATTGCTTACTCTAACTATCTCTATGGTGTATGTAGAGAAGACTTCGTAATTAGTATGTGAGGCTGTGCCTTGGCTTTATACAGAGGAGTATTAAACAGGTAGGAGGGAAGTATGCATGACTCTTTGTCTAGATTTGTTATATGCATGTACTTTTCAAAAAGCTCATTTGAATGAAGAACACCGAAGTGGACTAATAAAATTTTATGCCCTGGAAATCGTTATCTTACCCTTTACTCATCAAGTATATGACACCTCATATTATTTCATAGAATATTAAATGATTTTTTTCTGCAGAGTGTCCCACACTTGAAAAATATATGACACTCATTTTTCAGTAACACATCTATCCAGTGCCTGGAATTTGAACAGATGAAACCTATCATTCCCTTCACTGTATTTTACTTAGCATACTGCCTTTTTAAGTGTTTTACTAATTTCTTGTTATGTTGGTCCCACTGTGTGGCTTTAGCATCAGAAATCCTGCATGCTTTCTGTGCTTCCTGCTCTGTGTTTTCAGATAGTTTCAGAAAGACCATCAGAAAGAGCAGAATACTCTGCAGGTGGCATCTATTTTCAGCCTTTTGACTACATTTAGATTCCTAAAATGTGTCTTAGATTTTATGTCTAGAGGTATTCCTGTGTTTTGTTTTGGTGGTCTGTAATCTTATTTCTTGGGTTGGAATTTGTTTTCAAGCATTCTCCTCACTGACCCCTCAATTTCATGTGCTTTGTTGTCTAAGATCACTTGTATTTCTCCAACTCAGTTACTCATATAGTTTAAAAAAAAAAGTGTTTTGCATATGTGGCTAGAGAGGTTCTGAAGTGTTGCTTTTAATCACTCCTGTGTCACCATCTGTGACATGAGCTGATTTTGTTTTTCCTTACCTCTGTGGTTATCTCCAATTTGGATTCCTAAAGCTCACAAAGCACAGTGGCTCATTCTTCAGTGACATGAGAACTATAGGAAGCAAAACAACTTCTATTTTAAATGATGGGTAATAAATATTTTAGATGACTTCAGTTGTCTTGGATCTAGACAATTATGCATCAGTAGTTGGTCTGCAGAGGAGCATACATGTTGCACGCTTCTGTGTGTTCTCCATTTTTATCCATAATTCTTTCAATTCTGTGCTTTAATTCAGATTTACGTTCATTGATAATTTTCCCTTTAATCCTCATACTAGCCTAGTTTGCTATTCATCCTCTTCCCCTCTTGAAAATCCTCACACCTTATAGTTGAAATGTGTCTTTCACTCATCTTTTGCCCATAGATTTCTGTTCATATTCTTTTTCTTTATTATCCATTATTTTCTAATAAAGGAGTTAGGAACTTCAGCCAAATCGCTTATATTTGCAAAAGTATTCAAGTAGTTGAGTCTTCATTTGAACTTACAAGTCACAGTTTATAACATAATGTGTCAGTTCTGTATTGCTTGACTTTCTCTCTTCAGTCTTGTGTGTGTCCTTCTGTTACTTTTATATTAGGACTGGCTGTTAAGATCCATGAAATCCAGTAGTATCTGTAGTGTAGTGTGAAGCGAGTAGCTTTATTGGAAAGGTAATGTACAGAGTAAGCCAGCATTATGTAGGATTGCTGAAAATAATAAGCATAGAAATCTTCCTGGTAGATGAAATGTTTTACTTATTAAAGCATTGGTTTTTTATTTAGAAATGAATACACATTATTACCTTATACTTTAAAGAGCTACTGATTTTGTTCACTTACAAGTTTTTTACTTTAGCTTAGTTCACTAAAATAGTACTCTTCTGTTGAATTATTTTTAAAACTACCATCATTTTAAATTTTTTTTTTTTGGCTTAAAGTTTAAGAGATTTATCAGTGTTTCATGTGTGTGTTGTCAGAATTCCTATTACATTGAGCCTCTTCAGCCTTAAAATGGTGTTGGGCTGTCTGCATATTCCATTTTACAAGGTCTTGCCAATTAAACCAGACATACTGGTTCAATTTGTTCATCCAGAGTATTCCTTTCTCTGGATTTTCACACTGATAACAGTACAATAAATCATTGTTACCAGAATCCTGCTCCAGCAGTTGTTCTGCTCTTGCCCTCTTCTGAAAATAATTTATGATAGTGGTGGCTTCAGAGAGGAGTATCTGAGTTCTGCTGTCAGGGAAAGTAAGAGGTGGAAGGCTTTAGGAAGGGGACTGTGCTCTTCTGCTGCACTCCTGGGTAGGATAAGAGAGTTTGAGTACCAAACTGTCCTTGTCTGTTCTACCCAAAAGCCTGACCACCATCTTGGGGTAGTCAGACCGTTCTGTTGACGTGACAGCATGTTTGCATGCTTATTAATTCACACAGTGTTTGATTCTCAAATTGCAGCTTCCAAACATATTGATACTTTCAAAGGTAATGCTTGTCTTTTGTGGGTCTTCTCCCCCCTTTTTAGCAAGAGTGTATATTAGCCCATTAGGCTTCTGCTGTCATTTGCAGGTTGAATACTGGACAATTATGAAGCAATCTGCCAGAGTACCTTTGTTTCTTAGAAAATACCTTCTATTTCTGTGGGATTAAAATCACTATAATTAACAACCATCAGATCTTCTTTTCAGGCTGCCTGTGATATCCAAGATATTCACGAGAGCCCACCCACCTTCCTTTTATTGTTCAATCCTTTGTGCTGTATGTTCTTGCTCCTATGTAGGGATAAGAATCATGGAGATCGAGAAGAACCAGTGTAGGAGAGACTGGTGCTGAGATGTATGCAGTCTACTTTCTGAAAGTTTATATGAACTACACACTTCAAAATATTTTTTTTTCCTTCCTTATTAGTTCAGTAGTTTGGCTGATGTCTTGTCTGTATGAAAATGCTACAAATATCTCATATTGACGTCTACATTAATTTTGACCCCATCTGTCAGCTGTTTAAACTTCTTACTGTCTTCTATTAGCATTAAAAGAAACTTCTTACAGCCTTCTTGGGAGTTGACCCAGCACTTTGGTTGTTGTCAACATTAAACTTTCATATTTGTGCAAGTAAAATTATTGGGTGAAAAACCTAAAAATAGTTCACACCATTTCCTTAGTCTGAAAGGAAGAGAGAGCTCCAAGTTAGCAAAACAGTTTGCTTATTTTCTTGTAAGAAGTGGAAACATGTATTAATAAAGCAAGATATCTTGGAGGATATTTTTAGAACATAAATTCTTCATGAGAAAGCAAGCATGGGCTTTAGAGAAGTGATGCATGAGCTTTCTGGGCTGGGTTTATGGCAAAGATACCACAAGATACATTACAGTGTTTTTATACTTCCATTGGCAACATCATTTTAAAGTGACACAAAGTTAAGGTGATAATTGAATTAAGGAAGAATAGGATGCAGGAATATAGAGGAGAAATGCAGGTGTTTTTTCAGAAGGTTGATTATAAGTCTATGTAGGCAAAGTGGGGTACAAAAATAGGTAGAAGTGGCCTACCTTGATATAAAGCCTTCCTTAAATGTGTTTTTTGAACGTAGTCCTCTGTGTCACTATGAGACAAATGTCAGCTTCTATAATTGCATGGGTTTGTTTCTTTACATTCTGGATACTTGTTCTTGCAATATTGTTAATTGTATCTGCTGCTAAAATAAAACTGTTATGCATGTTGCTTCAGGAACTGGTCTCTAGGCCTCTGATTTCCATGCTGTTTTCTTTTAATCATTCAGATGAGCTTACTGAAGTGGCTGTTGTACTGTAACAGTGACAATGAGAGTCAAGAGAACTAATAAATGTAGTTAGAGAAATCAGACTTTTCTGGTGGTAGTCCATTTTGTACATCTTATGAAATTCCTAGCATAACTTCAAAGAAATATTCTAGTATCTTCCTTTTAAGGATTTTATCTCTGTTACCACTTGTGCCAGAATACAGTAGAAAATACAGCTGCAAGTTTTTGTTATTGCATATTTTCTACCTTAAAAAAAATAATCTGTTCTCTCCTGGCAATCATTTAGGGCTTAGGTAAAACCTGGTTTTGCTCACTAGTTAAAGGTTAGAATTCTGTTGGGAGATTGGTGGTTAAATGTATCTAGGAAGTCAGGTGTTTAAATCCTGTGATGTATAGCAGTGATCTAGTCGAGACCATCATTAGAGGCTAGAAAGCAGATGGGTGCTTACATGTAAACACCTGAATTTGACTTTCTGAACTCAGAACTGAAGTGTCTTAGTATTTCTCTCAAAAAAGGCCTGTGTCAAACTTCATTATTCTTCTGTTGAAAAGTCATGTAGCTGTGTAGTTGAATTTGTGTTTGAGGGAGGACGTTGAACCTTCTGCTCTTATTGGGGTATTTTAAAAGTAGCTAACTTGAAAAAGGGGTTTTGACAACTTTCATAGAATCATAGAATGTTTTGGGTTGGAAGGGACCCCTAGAGGCCATCTAGTCCAACTCCCTTGCAGTGAGCAGGGACACCGCTAAGTAGATCAGGTTGCTCAGAGCCCCATCCAGCCTGGTCTTGAATGCTTCCAGGGATGGGGCCTCCACCACCTCTCTGGGCTTTGTTTCAAGAAGGATTGTTTGAGCTTTCTGTAAGACTTTCTCTTTACGTAGTTGTAATCCAAAATGACCAGTCAACAAGTTGAAGAGAGAACATCTGTTGTTACTTAGTCAAACAATTTTCATTTATATCTGTTGAGCTCAACATCAGTGAAAGGAATATTGCTTCAGAATGTAAAGTGCACAGGGATGAGAATTATATCAAATATAAGGACTGTTGAATGATGGTTGAATTATGTTGTTCTCTGGGATGTACTTATAAAATTTCGTAATCTGACAGAATCTTTGTGCTCAGAACAGTGGTCCCGGTTGACCAGGATTTTAATTTGAGCAGGCTAACTCTTAGTAAAAACGTGACCATTTTTTTTTGACCTGATGTGTTGAGGGTGGAGAAAACTTCTACATGCCTTTCAGTTTTCTCACTTTTCCTGCAAGTATCCATACCATTTTTGAAGGTCATTATATATACAACATCATTAAAACCAGCTTCCTTAATTTGCATTGTTGATAGTGTTTTCTTGTATAAAAAGGGATGTAATGGGTTTTTTTCAAAACTATCTAAAATATTTTTTTTTTAGTTAAAATATCTTAAAAATCCATACACTTACCTTCAAACATTTTTATTCAGAATCAATTTTTCTTTTTGTTTGTTTTCTGAGAACATTGTAAACCAGATCAACTCCATAACTAAGGTCTTTGGGGAGCTCTACAAACGCTCTGTCACAGTTGGAATGGGGTGTTGAAGGAGAAGAAGGTGAAGGCAAGGAGCTGCAGCGTGCAGAGAATACTTTCTTCATTTGATGCAGGGCTGAAATCACAGCACAAGTCTGCTGTGTTTCAAATGGACTGGTTGTTTGGCACTTGATTTATGCATATACACATACGTGTGTGTGTGTGTGTAGGAAGTTCGGTACTTGCAGAGAATATGGAGTTTCCTGTGCACATGCTATGCAATATAAGCACATGCATTTCTATATAGGCTTTTCCAACACAGCGGGAAATGTTTTTCATTAGGAACATTTCTGCTCTCTGTGTCAAGGTAATGGGAAAGTAAAAGGTAAACTGAATCTTGCTTTGAAATTTAAAGACATCTGGAAGAATGAGAGTTTTAAAAAATAATGTCTAGTGAAAAAAAAGGCAGGGTAGGTTATTTAAATAATCTGGGTATGCAAGAAGGGACCAAGTATCTCATGCAATTCATCTCTCTCAAAACCATTTTGTTAGAATAACCTGTATTAAACTGTTGATGATGGTGAGTATAACAAAACTAACTTAAACTTTCTTTCCTTTTATTACCAAAGTTAGGATAGCCTGTGTTTTTACTAGCATACATATATTTGGGAGCCATATATAAAAACATTAGGACAAACAGCACTGAAATAAAACTAAGAATTTATTAAGATTCAAAATAGTACAAAGTGATGAAACCATCCAGAGTGATGAGCAAATAGAATTCATCTGAGATTTCTCACAGGTTTTTTTTCTGAATACCTGATATTAATCACAGTCTGAGAAAGGATTTGGGCTAGACATGGCACAACTACTTAATGCTACCTGTAAGGCTCACTTCACATAAAATGTACAAGTGTTTATACGTTTAAGATACTTATTGACATTAAATCAATCCTAATAAAACAGTTGCTTTGCAGAAGTATGTCAGCTTTATAAGTTGCATTTATGGTCATTTCTAATTCAGCGGAATAGTTTAAGGTTCTCTGTCAGAACTCTAAATTTTATCTAGCACTACTGTGTTTAGTTTATTCATCACAATAGCTCAAGGGTAAACTAAAAGAAAAGACATAATTCATCTTGGTGGCAAACACTTGGTAGGACTTGATTATGCTAATTGATTTAAATTTTGTAGTACAAGCATACAAATGAGCCTCTGGTACCTCTCACAGATAAAGTGAAGTCGAAAAACATGTTTTGGGTTTAAACAGTCAAGTTGGTTTTTTCATGTTCTGCAATGCAAACTGAATGTATTTTACCGTTCTAATGTTGCAATTAAACATGGTTAGAAGCTACATGAATTAGCAAGTTTTTAATGGCGTTTATGGTCATCACAATTCGATATGGATGACTGAATTACACTGTCAATTATGGATAGATAGTTCTGTGTTCTTGGTTACTAGGAAATGATGCTTTGTGCTGTGTCAGTTTTTGCTGGAATGAGTGGAAGAATTCACTAAATAAAAAAATGTCAGAGTTTCTTCAAAGAAAGTGCCCAAGTAGCCTCTGTACTGGACAGAGTTAAAAAATATGTAGAACTTAGTTGTCTCAGATCAGTTTTTCACAAATTTTAAACGTTTGGAGTAATTTTCAGTGTTGTATCAAGGTAATAATGCTAAGACTTAGAATTTAGTCATTTCCTAGTGTCTTTTCACAGTATTTTAACAAATGCAGATGTGCTATACTTGGTATGTTTTCCATTTCTGTTATTTGCTAGGTGGACATCTTACGCCTTATTAAGATGTTATTTTATCCCATACTTTAATGCAGAACATTTGAAAATAGGTTTATTCAAGTGCATATCATATTATCTTTAGGTTCTATACCAAAATTTATCCCTCTTATTCAAAAAGCATCTCTTCACACTAGTGTGCTTAACCATTCACGTTAGCTGACTTTGCAGTAGCAGTTCAAAAGCGAAGACTACCAAAAGTGTTATGCTTCCAGTCCTCTCTCTTTTAAACTTGTCATAGTTCAATTACAGAAAGGCATCAAAACTTAGAGAAGTACTGTGTGAAGATGAATCTCTTTTAAAGTAGCTAAGAAGAAAACTTCTTGCAAATAATTACCATCATGAGAATTTTCTAGTATGGTAAATGGAGGTGGATTTTATTTTTTTTTTTTTTTTTTGTGTTGTTAGTTTTGTTCTTTTCTTAATGCTGCTGAGTTATTAATTGTTTCTTTCTCAAAAAGCTATATGGGGTATCTGCAAAATAAATCAATAGCAAATGCAAGGAGCTAGTAGGAGCCTTAGGTAAACCTCAGAGGGCAAAGACACTGTATTATGTTCTACCTCAGGGTAGGCTTAGTAGGAGGCTCTGCCACGATAATCAACTGCTGCAAATTTGAGAGATTAATTTAAACACATGACTGAGAGAGAGCTCCAGGAACTGAGGGTTTATTAAGGGTGTCTGAGATTCATTAGAATTAAAACATGTAGCTTTTCTTGAGAGAAGTGAAATAGGCTATGCTGACCTGAAAATACAGAAAAAAAAAAAGGGTTTCATCAGTAGGACAGCTGGGTGTTGGAACAGGTTGCCCAGAGAGGTTGTGGAGTCTCCGTCCTTCGTACTGGATAAAGTCCTGAACAACCTGACCTTTCTGGCTGAGCCTACTTTGAGCAGAGACCTCCTGATGCCCCTTCTAACTGGTATCGGTTTACGATTCTAAAGTATCATGAGTTTTATGGCTTGGAAGACAAAGGGACAATGCAAATATGAATGCATATGAAATCGCTGTTAACCTAATATTTCTACCACAAGACCTGTACTATGAAAATGTTTGTATACAGAGTATATACGTTTGTATACAGGCCCCGGCGGGATGGGGGAGAGAATCTGAAAAAAAAGTAAAACCTATGCATTGAGATAGACAGTTAAGTAGGACAGCAAAGGAAGAGAAGATAGTGATAGAAGAATATAGAAAACAAGTGATGCAGAATGCAGTTGCTCACCACCCACTGACTGATGCCCAGCCCATCCCTGAGCAGCCATCACTGTCCCCCAGCCGACTCCCCCCAGTTCCTATACTGAGCATGATGTCGTATGGTCTGGGATAGCCCTGTGGCCAGTTGGGGTCAGCTGTCCTGGCTGTGCCCCCTTCCAGCTTCTTGTGCCCCTGGCAGAGCAGGGGAAGCTGAAAAGTCCTTGACTGGTGTAAGCACTGCTCAGCAACAACTAAACCATCAGTGAGTTATGAACATTCTTCTGGTACTAAATCCAAAAGACAGTGCTATGCCAGCTACTAGACTCTGTCCCAGCTGAAACCAGGACAGGAGTTTAAACTCAAATATACTTACACCTCATGATTTTCTTACCATTTTTCTATGAGAAATACATATTGGGTTCATGTCCTGGATGAAGTAACAAATCAGGCTGAATGTTTTCTAGTTACTGAAGCTAGGTAAGAGTAGGCTGCATTAGGCTAGGCTGAGGAAGCCAGGAACAAAGTAGGAAGTGACTTGATCAGGAGAAAGGTAATCAACACTTGTTAAAACCTAATCAAACAAACAGAAGGCCTTGGATGGAGTTGAACAGCAAATAGATCATCAATTTAACTTTTAATTGTCCAATTTTTTTGATAGCTAAAAGACAATCTATGTAAAAGACGTGCCCTTGGAAATACAAAAATGTGTAGTCTACTGAAACAGAAGCACAGTGTTTAATCCAACAAATTTTCTGCTTCACCATTTCAGTAACACCCCTCCCACACACCCTTTTCTTCCAACCCAGAGAAGTCTGTTGCAATATTATGTACCATTATGGTACTTGCAAGTAACTTATTTTTACATTTTTTCTCTTCTGTGGTTTTGTTTGAATTAATATCTCGAACTGTTGGCAACCTTTTGAATACTTTGGAAAGTTGGTAACAAGTCAGAAACTGCCCGTTATTGGGATTTCTCGTCAGATGAGTGTTAAAGGTCCCATTCAATAAGACAGTTGCAGCAGATAGCTCTGCTTGGACCAAAACCTCATAAAAACCCTGGAGGGTTAGCTAAAAGGAGTTTGGAAGGACAAATTTAACCATCAGTTTAAAGCAGTAGTTTACCCTTGATCAGAAAATCAGTTAACAGCATTTAATGTTCTGTAGTCTGTCTGTAAGTTAGCTGCAGATTCTTCATGGCTCTAAAATACAGCCAGTGCAACCTTAAGGTGATAAGGAGGGTGGGTGAGTGAAACGGTCCACATCTGATTTTCAATTGCCTTATTCCAGGGAAGTAGTTAAAACAATTTTACTTACCAGAGAACCAGGAGATAGCTTGGATACAGGAAGATATCTACCTTGGCAAGAGGAGTAACAAGGAACAGGCATATGCCTCTCAGAACTGTCATTTTATCTAATTACATTTGCGAGTGTATAAATATTCTTTTGCTCTTTTTCAGGACTAATCTCTCATCAAAAGCTCCGTTTCAGGAGGCAATAGATAGGCTACTGAACCGCATCAGGAAATTACCCGAATCAGAAAATACGGTAGAAACAAAAGACACTGTTATCTGCAGACACAGTAAACACGCCTACTGCTTCTCACCAGCCCCAACTGTTATAAGTTATCCCTCATCTGTTTGCTATAGTCATCCTGATACATTTTAAAATTTTTTCAGCCCATCACATTTAAATGAAGTAACCTTTTTTAGTACGCCTTTTTTTTTTCTTTACTAAGTTTTTTTTTTTTTCCCAAGTTGTTTTTTTTTTTTTTTTTTCCCATATGATTAACAATACTCTGTGATGTCCTGTAGTGATTCTGTTTGGCCACAGTCCATGCAGTCACTTTCAGTCACCTGTACTGGATATTTTCTCTTCCTTTCATGTCTTCTAAAATTGTGGTTACGAGGTCAGAACAATAAGGTTTGAAGTCAGGTAGCACTGAATATTCATTTGGCAATCCACTAGAAGTATTTCCCAACTAAATGAAGTGTCTTGTGCTCCCACTTAGACACTGAATCTAATTGACTGCAGTCTATAATGGCAAATCTGAAGGCAAAATAACTTTGTTTCCCTATAGATGGTTATTGAGACTTCTCTGAATAGACCGAATATCAATATATTCTTTCCTCATCAAGGGGCCTCGTTGTGAATTTTGAATTGCAGTTAAATAGAAATAAGTAAGTAGGCATCCCAATTTTCAGTTTTAGTTCCCCACTGAAATCCTGCCCTCTAGTTTACAACTTAATTATATCAATGCAATGACATTGTTTCCTAAACTCCCATTGTAGGATATATATGTTGCAGTATTCCTTATTGTTTAGGACATTGGAAGTTTGGGGTATTATCTAGGTAAAGAAATGCTAAATAAGCTCAGGTTTTAACAACAGATTTTTGAACTCAAATCTAATCACAGCATCCTTGGCGATCTAGAATACAGAGCAATATACCAGCAATGTTACTGGCACACAAATGACTGTAGTCAGCCTTGCGTGCTGCATTTGTATTAATCACGCTTGCAAAGGCTTGGATCCATGCAGAAAAGTGATACAGAGAGCGCTTTACAGATGTAGCAGGTGAGAGCATAAAACAGTGATATGCACAGATATGAGAGACATTTTTTGACATGATGGAAGGAAAGCTGTCATGTCAACTTTCATTTTATTGAAATGAAACTAGTGCTAATGTACCTGAACATTATTTCACTGAGATGTGGTAGTCTAATCACATTCTGCTTTATATTAATAAATCAAATGAGATATACTGAGGAGCTGTGTAACAGCTTTCTCAAAAGACATAAACCTGCAAAGTACGAAATGGTGTATAGTGGATGTATGATACAGTTCTGACAAATAGGAGGTAGAGTTGTCATTCTTCACTCGTGCTTAGACTATGTAGCAAAAAATGTAATAAAATACTGAATGAATCAAAGACAGCTAAAATATTGTTGACATAACTATATATTAGACTTCCATATGCTTTCATTCTATATGGATAGAAATCACTTTCTTTAATATTTGAATTTCATAGACCCATTTAACAAATAAGAATTTATAGTTTTTGTAAACGACATTTTTATCTAGGAGCCCAAAGTTGAAAAAGTATTATTTTTATGATATTGGATGTTAGTTATTTTTTCCTGGATCTGTGGTGCAGTCTGTATATGTATATTATCCTCAGTCATGCCTGTTGGTTGCAGTCTAGAATAATATGAAATGCTTCCTAAACTACGTATTTAGTGGTGTAGCTTTGAAAACACTTGTTTATAAATCTTAAACGGTAACATTAAATTCCTATGCTAATTCTGCTTTAGATAAACAAAAACTAAAGCTGGCATTCACACTATTATGGAAGACGCATAAAACTCTCCAAATATTATTTTAAGAAGCATGCGAAGACACACAAAAAAAATAATTTCTGGATATATGCCCGATTCTGCACACTGGAAAAAGGCTGAGGGACTGCTTGAGCAGGTTGTTGGGGAAGCTGTGTCTTGCCAGTGGCTCAGGTGGGCTCTGAACATTACTCCAAGCTGAGAGATTCAGTTTTCTTACAATACACAGTCTAGGAGGAGCCTCTACTCATTTATTCCCGCTGA
>NW_009259107.1:872581-906922 GCF_000687185.1 Egretta garzetta | reverse complement strand
TTATTCCTGATCCTCTTACCTATATTTATTTTCAACCTTATGACCATAAAGTGATTTTTGTGTATAATTTAAAATGTTTTTTCTCTGAAGAAAATAACAATTTCAGAGTAGCCAACATATTTTATTTTTTCCTTTATATGTAAGTAGTGTTCTACAATGCATAATACTGAGACATACTTACTGTGTAGTAACTTGCTTCTTAGTATAGTTTTCATCCATAGTAAATGGTAAATATAGTTAAAGATGCATGGATCATCATAGTCCTTTGCATTATTTTCTATGTGTGTCCTCTCACACATTCTGTATTTTGCCATAGTATTAAATTTGCTCATTAGGAACCAATGTCCTGTAAATCCCTGGAGGCAAATTTAATGTTATCTGTAGCATAGGGTATATTCAAACATCTGTTTATTGCAGAGCAGTGGACCACAGAATATGCTTCTGATGTCCAGATATAAAATGATCCTGTATAGGCTGCAACGTGCTTCAGCCTGGACTTGACTTTAAATGAAGTGCAACCAAAATACTTTACTCTAATAGTGGATCTCATCAGCACTTTCTCTATATGCCTGTATACACAAATTATTTACGTATACACAAATTATTTATGTTACGGTTACAATTACTGTCAGCTGTGCAAAGGAGATGATTGAATCCTGAGTGATCCTTAATTTTGATCACCTATTGAAAAGTATAACTGCTTCCAGTTTTATTTTCGGATAGAAACTGCTAATTTTCTGTCAAGTTAATACCAAATAAAGCTGTTAATTCCGACAACTAAAATCCTCTCTCGTTATATGAAAACTGCTGTTGTGAATATACAAAAAGAAAAAAAAAAAAAACAGTAAATGGCTCTTCCTTTGGCTGGTTGTTTGGCTTAAGGCAGTGAAAGTATTCCATCTTCTAATATCGAGGATGAAATCAGTGTGACAAGGCATCAGTGTGATGAAACACCACACTTGGTTTATGTTATACAGATCGAATGGAGTTTAGGAAAACAGCACCTGGCTCCAAAACTCATTGAGACAAAAATAGTTGGAGGCTGGGAGAATATGGAGTCAGGGCGGGGGGAAGCATGAGATAGGCTTTCCCTGTCTTAAACACTTCTGAAGGCAGCTCTTTTTCTAACTCCTGTCATAGATGGGATACCAAGATAGATGAGATCTTTGATCAGGTTCAGTATGGCTGTTGGTATGTTTTAAAGTATTTAAGAGAAAAATGGCATAAAATGGTTGTTTGAAGTGTCATACCTTCCTCCTTTTGCTTAGTTGCAAAAAAAAGGTTTTCTGTTCCCTTCGTGTATTTCAAACAGGCTGGACAGCTGATGCACTGAAACAGTTACCTTCTAGATATGAAAATTTCTTATCTCATTTTGTGTTTAGGCAGTGTATCCTTGCACAACTTCTCTGTGAAATTGATTTTCTACTTCTAATCAGGAATTGAGAAAAAAACAAACCTGTGTTGCTGCTATTCAGTATTTTGTTTCTTTCTCCTTGGTTGGAGCCTGGCAAGACAAGTGATTCAATGGGGTGACCTTGTTCTGGTGGGTAATTCCTGTTAGAGGAAATGCAAGTGAAAAGGGGTCAGGATTGCGTTCAGTTCCTGATTGGAAATGTAAATGTACCTGGCATTCCTGGAGACAAAAATCAAGCAGCTATATGAAGTGCAGGTGTAACAGTACAAATGATCTTTTGAGAAACTGATTTGTAAACTGGAAATGCTGTTTGAGAGTAACAGCCAAAGGGCAGTCCACCTTCTCTAGAGCTGCATGGCATGGTAGGCCAAGAAAGAAGTGATCTACAAAACCTGTAAAGAAGTGCAAAAGTTAAGGTTAAACATCATCCTGTATCTTAATCCTTTTTCTCTTTGCTGTGTTAGAAAATATGGAAGTGTTTTAATCCACAACCTGTTCTTTGTTGTAGCCATTTGAAAGCATCAATGTGCCCTGGAATGGAAACCTCTAGCAGGAGGTGAAATGCAGTTGGATCTACTAAGAGTTCATTTAGTGAACAGGAGTGTTACCACCTGGGAATTCAGTCTTTCTGCAAGGAGGGATGGACCAAATGGTTCCTATGGAGAGACTGAATGGAGAACTGGGTGTGTGGGTTGCTTTGGAACTGTAACAACTACCAACTCAGAAGCAAACCACAGGGCTGACTGGGCACTATGTTCCTTTCCATTCTTCCACCCACCCATCTGCCAAGTTTCAGACTCCAATTTTAAATGAATTATAATATAAAATCTGATATCTCTTGCTGTAAGCATACCTTAACATTATAGGTTTAAAAATTAATAGTTGGCCAGAGATATGCTAAGAGGTATTTAAAAAGTAATTTTTATTAGTACAATACAGTAACATAGAAGGAGTTCAGGACTTTGAAATTCAACCAGAAGGCTTTTGTTTCAAGTTAAATGATTTATATGCAGTCTGTATGCTGGCATACAATATCTGTATACCTCTTTGAAAGGAGTATATGCTACATGCTGTTTTGAAAGGTCAGATATAAAGAGACAGGAAGAAAAAAAAGATTAATGTTGTGAATGTGGATTCACAAGCCATCAGTTACTCTGACTGATAGAAGAAATGAAAAAATATTTTAAACTATAAATATTGATTTTTCTTTAATGCTTTTCAATTCAGTTTTGGTGCACTTGTACTGTAGTCGTATTTATACTAACACTGACCCTAAGTACTGAGTTCTCATCATGCCTGCTTCTTGTTAGGTTGGTGAATGTGTACTGGTTTGGGATTTGTCTTCTGTATTTCTTAGGGGCTGACAGTGATTGTGATCTTTTGCCTCTCCATCCTATCCTGCCTCTTTGAGTCCTTAGGGTAATGCTCATGATCTCTTGTCTCCTTAACTTGGTGACTCCAACCCCATTCTTTACTTTCCACCATCATCTTTTACTGGCTTGAATCTGTAGACCTTTGGTTTAATCACCAGTAGGCTGTCCCTCGTTTTAGCCTGTTCTTTGTTTTTCTAATCGGTGTGTGCTATGAAGTTGCATGTGGAGGTCTTTAAGGCCTATAAATATAATTTTCGCCAATACATGCATTCATAAAGACCTTCTCCTGTCATTTCTTTTTATTATTTCCTTCCATTCCCATTAAATCTCCGTTCATATCAGTATTAGCATTTCAATTACAATTCAATTACAACAGCCAAGATGCTAAAACTTAGAGAATGCCATCGCAGCTAGTGGTAAGTGTCTCAACTGTTAATATGTGAAATGCTGCCATACTGGGACAATCAATGTGATATTTTATTCAAGGCCAATATTTTGGATCATTGGTACCTGCAAAATCAATGGAATGATGAGGAACAAGACAAGAGAAAAACATCCTCCCTTCCCCCAGAAAAGTTGTGTAATATAATGGCACATCAATTTAAGAATGTTACTAAAACTGTCCTATTTTTTAACTGTAATGAACTTCTTTTTAATCCGTTGTGAGATTTTGGCTCTCCATTGGGATGATACAGTTAAAAAATACACTGGATCTCTGAATCTTCTTTGCTTTTTTTTTTTCTCCCCTGCTTCTGGCAATGTATAGAAGTAGTCCTCCAGGATCAGTAACACTGTTGGAAAGACAAAATTAGTTTGGTTGTTAATGGCCCCAGGGGACGGCAGGCACATCCAGGGATTCCTGAAGCATGAATAAATGTCGAAACCATCTCCCTCTCTCTTGGCGGGCATTGAATGGGACCTCGCAGGAATAGGTGTGCTTTGAAGCATTGCTTCATGGTAATCTTTACACACCCGGCTGTGTTGCCTCCAAAGAGAAACAAGAGGCTAGGATAGAGGGCAAGGCAGCAGGTCTGCACCTGAAGGTTCGGTCCCAGGTTTTTCTATTTGAATGCATATGCTCAGTCTGTGTAGAACTTTTTTAACCTGACAGATATTATGCATGTGGAAGGCAGGGGCATGCCTTTTCAGTTACATACTAGATAAAACTAAAGTGGTTTCAAGTCGTAATGGCAATTGCTGCTAATTTTTTTTAAATAGGTGAATCAGTCTCTTATCTATTCACTTTTATAAAAGATACCATAAACTATTAATTGTGGAAAGTATCAAACTTCAGCGCTTTAGTGTATCTATTAACTGCATCACATCTGTCTCTCTGTGTTTCTTAATTTTTAAATAGAGACAAAAAGTTGAAAAAATTTACATTTGTGTTTTCAACTAGATTGAACCCACTGCCTGATGAAATGTCTGTATGAAAAAGTGCAGGCTTCTGTGACTTGACTTCAGCAGGGGGGTGACATTTCCCCCCCTTTCCAATCCACTAGTTGAATTGTGTCCACAAAGAGCAACTTTTTTGTTTGTGTTTTGAATGCCTGTTTGTAGTTTAACTGCTAATCTGCAGTTGCCCAACACCAGGTCTTGGATGCTGTTTGCTAACCTACCTGTAAGCGCTTAACGCTGTAAACTGATCGCATTGAAGACAGTTGCACAGGTTCAGGAGCTATAAGCAGTTTTATCATTAGTGAACTGGAACAAAGTAGGAATATTTGAAGATACAGGAAACTCTTAACTTTGTGATTCTGGGTGTAGGAACTTTTTGAACTGGAGGACTGATTGCTGCATGAACTGTTACCTGTTCTCAACTTCAAAAAATCTCCAAGAAAATGAATTAGTTACTCAATATCATCCCAGTACACTATAGAAATGAGACGCAGTGCTAGAACCTCTGTATCAGTTCTTTGAAGCAGGAAACTTTCTTTCTTTTATATTTGAGCCATGTGTAGCACATGAGGAGCCTTATGTAAAGTTCCATCTGCAATAAGAAGTAGGAAATGTTGTGAATATATAGCACACAGTAATTCAGTTTTCAGGAAAGAAGCATTTTTATATTTATGACACTTGAGTAAGATTATCTGTTTTGTCGTCATCATCATTATCATCACCTGCTAAGAATGGATAAGGGTGGTAAATCTTCCTAGCTATCTGGTAAGATTTTACTTGACCAATCCCACAAGATGTCCTTCAGCTTGGAAACTTTGCTACCTTATATTAATTTCACGAATTTATACCATAGCATTTTTATATTTTAGTGCTAATCCAACTCAAAAATGCACTGTTGAATTCAAAATTTAGCAAATATTGAATTGATTAATATACAGTGGTTGTATATATTTCTTGCCATTTAAATTTTCCAGAAAAATAATGCTAAATAACGTTGGGAATTCAGAATAATAACAAATGTTATTGATGCATTATAAAATGGACGGAATTATTTGTCTAATTGCAACATTCCCCTTTCAGTATGCTTTGGTTTGGGAAAATAGCAGCATTTCTGTAATACATTTTTGCATAAATCATCAATATACCCTTTCAGATTTAATCAAATTAAGTCTCGGAATTTCATGGATTTTAAATTTATGCTTCCATATGTGAACAATGAACACAGAAATGAAAGAGGCAGTAATTATTTGAGGTTTTAATAATATGCTGATACTTGATACCTTCATTCTGTTAAAAAACAAAGTACAATACACGGCCTTTTGCACTGGTATTCTATTTGGGCTAAGAAATAAGAGCCCAATTCAAGAAAGGGTTTGGTAGACAAAAAATCCTAAAGCAGGATTAAGCACTAAATTCAGGAAATCATGCAACGACCTTAGGTGCTTAAGAAGTTAAGGGTAAAACATATTTAACAAACAGGGCTTTACACATAATATATGATATCAGACATGTCTAGTAATGTCATAATTCTTCACTTGCAGTGTGCTTGTCTTCCATCTGATGGTATTTAGGATTCAGAAGGCATGCATCTTTGTTCTGAAGTCCAGTGAAAAGTTGTTGTTGGATCCAAAGCGCAAGCAGATATGGTCTTTTGTACAGTAGCTTGGAAGTGGATGATCTACTCAGTTTGGGCTCATAGGCACTCCTCAGCCTGAGCATGTTTGAGCTGACATCCTGGGAGTATTTCTTTCAGATATTATCCATGTCCCTTTATCTGAGACCATAGCCAAGAGTAGAATACTTCTGTCTCTACTTTGTGGATAGAGCTTCTGTTCCCTGCTGGAAAAAGGAAAAGCTTAATTCTGATCATTGGTCAGTTCCTTAGGTCTATATTCTCCAAAGGAGGATTACTTTTTTCACAGTTAAAACATTTTATGTGTTTCTTGTAATACCTGGCAGAATGTCTTACTAAACCTCCAAGTCTGATTCTTATCTGAACAACTGTTACTAGCATTGTGTGTTATTTGGAATGAATTACATCTGAAAGTGGTTGAGTAATGAAATTCCCCAAATAAACAGTCTCAAGATAAAGTAAACTATAAATATGGCTACCTAGATGTTTCTGGACTTAGGTATTTGCTTCATATAATCAGTTGGTTCACAATTAAGGATGTGCATCAGTGAAGACAAGCACTTAATGAAGATAAAGAATGGCTGTGAAGGCTTCCTGATCTTAATATGAAAGTATTAATTTAATTAACTCAAATAGAGGAAGTTCTGGCAGTTATTAAAAACCTTGGAAATCTAAAGAGACTTTTGTATACTGATGGCCTGAAGAGGCCTGCAATTTTGTATGACATATTACAGATGCTTTCAGATTTTGTGTGGAAGATTTGGATATAAAGTTCAGTAGACCAGCTGCCATCAATCAAATATATTGATGCATGCTTGAGGAAAACCTGTTTCTTTCAACTTCCAGCCACAAGGAGGCTTTGGAAAGAAAGGTCACCCCATCGGTGGAATTGCATTCATAGATTTGTAGCAAAATATGTTATGGAGAAACTGTGAGAGAACATAAAATTAAGGGTTACTGGAACTGAGAGGTGTGCTTTACCAAGTCCAGAGGACTCCTTGTAGACTGAGCTGTGTACACTGCTGAGGCATAACGGACATAAATTTTTTTTTGTATGAGAGATGGGAGAAGAAAAACGCCAAAAAACTAGGGACAGTGGGGGCTCTAGAAGCTACGGTGCCTGACACAATATCTGGACAAAGGATCAGGAATGAAACTGGTAAAATAGAAGCAGATGGAGCAAGCAGCAAGTGATACAAGGTGAGGTGATGGGATGATATAAGGTGATCTGACCTAGCCAGTGCTTATGTTGATCTGTAAACTACTGTTTTAAATTACTTTGAAAAGCATACTGTTTTGGTGATCCCTCAGCTTCCTAGGCATGCTGTTTCAAACCTTACTTATCATTAGATTTATAAATATTTTTTTCTCAGTTTCTTGTCTTAGTGTCCACTGGTGCCATTTCAGCCCGTTGCTTTTTATCCTGTCTGCAATGGAAATGAAGAACCATTTATTACCCTTCTCTTTACAACATCTTTGTGTTTATTTGAAGACGTCAAGACTTTTAAGTCTTTACTTCAGTCATCTTGTTATATTAAACAAGCTCAGCTAATTCTATATTTTTCCTGTAGATCATATTTATAGACTTCTGATTGTTCTTACTGCTCTTCTCTGGACTTCTGGATTCTCTGCAATTTGTCCAATTTTTTCTGGAATTATACTGTCCAAAATAGGACACAATGTTTCACCCAAGAACTTAACTAATACCGTGGAAAAATTGCCCCATGCGTTGTATGTAATCTACAAAGAGATTGTCCATTGCCATTGGTAAGACAAATAATTGGTGGTCATACCCAAGTTTACTATTTATAGGAATAATTTTTGCTAGTAATATACTACTTTTCTGAGTTTAAACGAGGAGGGTACCTTCATTTGAACAAGAATGACAGGATGTCTAATGAGTATTTTACAATGTAGAAAATTCTTGAGAGTTTTCTTCACTTCTTTCTTTGATTATCACTATCTTCTTTGACACTTCACATGGTTTACCCTTTTATTGATGATGTCTGTCAACTCTGTGAGCAATTAGGTCCCAGGATCTTGTTGGTTTTCCCGAGTATGTCCCACAATATCCCTGTTAAGGGGTCAAACGTATTTCTTTTTTAAAACAACATTACAGTGCTGACTCATGTTCAGTTTGTAAAACTCTTTGCCCCAAATACTTTATTTTTCCCTATGCAGAGAGGAATAGTATCTTTACTCAAATGGAAGGTGGCAATTCTAATCTCTGATGGTAGGCACACACTCCTTTGTAAAAGAGAATTTATACTTTATACTTTAGCATTTGCATAATACCATACTGAAGAAGAGACTGTAGATACCAAAGATCTTGAAAGTATGGTCTGAAAGAAACAAAGACATAAACATATTTCTTATGATATAAATGTTGTGTTTCCAGGCATTACTGGAGCACAAGATAAATCACTCTGTATTATCTTATTTGCTGAGCCTTTTCAGAGCAAGCTTTGCCAGTGGCAATCAGTATTCAAATAATTAGAAGTTTTTCTTAGCTGATGTATTAGAGGTAAGGACATTCTGATCATTAAAAATGGATAGAACTTAAGTAGCTCTAGACATCTAGAAGTAGTCGTCTAGGCTCCTGTAATACTCAACAGAGAGGAAATACCACCTTCAGGGGTTAATTCATCACCCTGTAAGATTGCTAAGTAAAGCTGCGTGAATCATTTCAGAGGTGTTTCTCTTTTTCTTTGCTGACTGAAGAGGGGATTTAGATCTCTAGCATAAACCGTGTGTTGATTTCAGATGCTTAAGGTCAGTTGAGGTAAATCCCCGTGTGATTTAGAAGTGGTTGTTTACAAAACATCCATGAAGCCAGAGTAGCTACTGTATAAACATCCCTATCAGAAAGTTTATGTGAATTATTTTTTTTAAAGAGGGATTATGAATTTTTATGTATATAGTAATGCCACATGCAAACAGATTTTCTAAATGTTTTTGTTTACTGATAACATTAAAATGTAAAGTTCTAAAGAATATGTTGCATTGTATGCTCCATTTTAAGGACATTTTCAGTATCTTCTCTCTATATTTGGGGAAGATTCTGATCATGAGAGCTTTGAGTATTTTTTGAGAAAGTTCACCCAGTTGAAGAACATTATTATTTCTACTTCTAAATACAAATTAACTGGTACTATTTTACATTGTGGTGAACAAGAAATGATGATGGATCCTAAATAAACTGTTCTTCAAGTATGCTTCTAATAATTAAAACAGCAAGTAGGTTTATAAAAGGAAATTTCAGATATTTAATCAGGCTGATTTTGTAGCCAGTGCTTGCTCGTTACTGAGAACTTATTACACATAATGAAGAAGGAAAGAAATAGGAACTTGGACTCAGTAGAACTTCTGAGGAGGTGATACTTGTTTACTATTGCTCCTGGCATGCTGATATCTTTTATCTTCTGCTGCTGCTTTGCTTGCCAGTAAGGAGTGATAATGAAGGCTGATTTTCTAAGGGCTTACTGCATACCCTGAAAAGCGCGAGGATAAAAGATTTCAGATAGAACCAGTACATTAGTCCTCTTATAAATGCACTGTCTTCATTATCTTATGAGTATTAATGAAATGGAAATCACAGAAAATGAAATATGTCATAGCTAAACATTTACTAGAGACTGGATGTGAATCGGTATGTTTTGGAGTTCTATTTCTGTGCAAAGCACCGAATCCTTCCTGTGATTCTATATAAAGTGACACCTGGGTTATAGTTTTGACTGGATTTGTGCTGCCTCATAAGCAGGACATAAAACAAATTATGCACATCAAATTGTTAGAAAAAAATTAGGTTTCTGTTAACTAAAACAGGCACTAAATATGTAATATGCCTTATTGCCACAGGAAATTAAGGGAATTTGTAACTGCTGGCTCCCTTTGATACTGGTCTCTGATTTCTGTTTGTAAAATACATAAATCTAGGTAATTCTAAACTTCATTCTGCTCTCCAGTTGGGGTATAGCATACACTACCATTTGGTACACCTCTGAATCTGTCAGGCAGAATCAGTGGTTATGTTTTTGTGCACTTTTTTTGTCATTGTGGAGAGTTCATCTTGGATAAATATGTAAGTAAAGCAAGTTGAAGGGCATGTTAAAGTTGCATATGAAACAGTTATGTGGGAATTTGTTGCAGTAATTTCTCCACTGTTTAATAAAAAACAGTTATGCACATCACTTCCCAATCTTCTTGTGGCCATTCAGTATTATGTAGAACCCCCCCACAGAAACACACATGAATTCTGTCCAAAATCCAACTATTATCTAATATACTTCTAATTTATCTGTATCAGTTCAAGACAGAGGTCACAGATAAATGCAATGCTGCTTGTTGTTTTCTTTGGGCTTTTTCTTTTCATGGGATTTTCAGGGGTCGCTGGGGTGTTGGGAAGGCTTTGCCTTGTCCTTGAGTCCTTAAGTTTTGAATTACTTCTGAGACATGTAAATGCTTCAGCAATTTTCCAACTCCTGCCTGAAATAGGAGGCTCAGTCTGGGACTCTGACATGTCAGAAGAACTGTGAGGTATTGCTTTCTGATTAATATTTCAGGTTAATACTGGTCAGCAGTGTAAGGCATATAAATGTGCATTGTGATTAAATTCCATTTCAGTAGAAAATTTCAGATACAGTTTTTTTAAAAAGGCCAGGGGAACAGGTCAATGAAAAAAAGGAATATATTCCAGAATGTTCAAGTCTATATTCAGATCTTCGCAAGATTTAACTTAGATTCAGACAATGATTGAAGCATTATAACGTGCATTTAAATTATAATCTTTAGATACCCTTTGCCAAGTGAAATTAAATATCCAATTTTTATATACAGTGTATGTGAAGAAGGGCCAGGACTGAGATATGAAATTCTGGCACAGTAGGTAAGCAAGGATTTACATTGGTCAGTAATGGCATAAGCCTCTAAGTCCTAGGAATCTGGGCATCTAGTTTAAACAGCAAGCCAGTATTTGTGTCTTCTCAACATCCTAAAATTTGGCCATAAACTTTTCATTTTTTTAAAGAAAAGTCCACCTTTCAAAAATGGAAGAAGGATGGGTAAGGAGGGAGTGAGGTAGTACTGCTTTCCTCTTTCACTAACGACCCCCTGCCTTCTGGGGGGCTGTGGCTCACGCTTTCTCTGAGAGAGGAGATTTGATCCTAGGAGTATGCCATGACTACAGTACCATAGGATATTCTGGGATAACGTTTCTTTTTTTCCGCAAGCTTTAGCAACATAATCTTAGGCATTGAGTGAACTGAGGTGCCTGCAGGGCTTTGCAAACATCAGAATCGTTGAAATGTTGGACTTAAAATCAATGAGGTGCATTGTCTCCCATGTTCTTACTTTTAAATTTTTCACACTGTGAGTATACAAGAAAATATGAAGTTACATATGTACAAATTGCTATTAGTTTAAAAAAATGCATTTTTTTTACACTGTTCCATTTTGGTGTTTTTATATTTTAAAAGATTTGGTGTAGTAACCTTAAGCTGTAGATTTTAGAACCCTAGCATTCAAACTAATTTTTCAGATTTGTATATACTTTTAATGGACATCCACCATTACAAATGCTATGTTTGAGTCAACTCACATGTCATCTCTTCAGAGAGCTAGTTATAGGTCAAAAACTGAAGCTTGAAAAACTCTTAACAGATTTGTGCCAAATTCTCAGTTCATGCAAATTGGCCTGCTATCACTGAAATTAATGGAGCTCTACTGATTCATACAAGCTGTAGATTTGGTTTATTGCTTCCAGATATATTGGGGATGATGTTCACTGTGTCCAAAAATGCTCACTTTCTCTTGTCCAAATTGCTGATGCAGTAGGTAGTGCTCTTTGAACTATATTCCTGAATATGAATTTCCTCTTTAATTCTCTGAATGTTCTTTTTAAATTACATTTGCAGTCAGAAAGTCACAGGTGAAATACCGTAAGTTATACATACTGTTGAGATCCCCACTAGCTAGAAAGGGTTAGTGCTGCCTCTGATTAGAGCAAAAGAGATCCTTTTGTCCTCTCTATTCAAGAAAAAGTTCTGTCTGAAAAGCCTTTCCTTCATTTTCTTTCTCTTGTGTTAACCAGGAGTTACCTGAAAGAGGTGATCATATTAAATATCATGCAAAAAAACCCCCCATCTGAATATTCCTAATCTTTAAAGAAGTTGTCCTGTAGTTTCCTTTAAACTTTTTTTTAACTTTATCTTTCTCTGTTAGGAATAAGAACCTTTTCATAATGAATGTAACACACTGGGGGGAAAAAAAGAAATTTAAAAATATAATAGTTTAAATATAAACATAATATTTTAAAATAACATAAGGGGTTTTATTTTAGGTATAGCTTGTTTTAGATACACTTGTGTTGAAGTAGCTAAAGGAAATGACTGGGAAATGAGAAATTCCAACAGGTTTTGTCTTTAGGGTATTAATCAATACTTGAAAATGTCTACTCCATTCACTTGGTATATTTTCAGATGATGGAGAAAATACACTTAAGAATGATATATTATCTTACTTTTATTCTGGTTGAAAACTGCCTAAGTTTTGTATTTAAATATTGTATTTACTGAGAAAAATTAATTGCTTTTTTTATTCACATACTTAGAAAAGCATTGTGGACCTTTGAAAATGTGTAATATGTTGTAATATGGTAATGACGTATATCATTAATAAAATTCATTGAAATAGTTCTTTAATTTGTAGGCCACTTAAAAAAAAAGCCACATTAGAATTGTATGGTCCCTGACAGAAGTTTTTTTTAATCTGTAATCTAACTAAAATGTGTATGGTTACATGGGGTTAAATAGTCTTGAGTAATGTATAAAATATGGTTAGAAATTCTTAGAGAAATCAGCTTTTTTTCCTGGAAATTTTAAAATAATGCTTCTGGAAGAGTATTTTTTACTCAAGAAATATATTGTGACAAAGAACTAAATGTTGCTGTGTTTAATTATTCAGCATACATGTAACAGGTAAAAGCTGAATTTCAGATAAACATTTTTATATCCTGTGAAATCATTTTGAATTTCAGGATCCTTGTTACCACAGCCTTGGATAAATCCTGGTATTGTAATCTCTGCCAAGAACCTATTTTGACATATGCAAAGCAACTGCTACTTATTTACAGAGAAGAAAAGGACTGTGCGAAGGCTGCGTGGGGTACGATGCTGGGTAGAGGGCATGTGTAATTTGACGAAAGCTAGTACAGAATTGTTGGAGAATGATGGAGCCTTAACTGGCCTCTGTGGCTGTGAGTCTCTGTTGCAGTACAGGACGATGTAATGCTTCTAGAAGCTAGAATTTATAATATATACCTGTACTGTAACAGCTTTGATGGGTTTAGGTCCAGTCTTTACCCAGCTGTTAACATTAGAAATTACCTTGCATCTATTCCATAAAATTATAATAGCAAAACCAAACTTTCCAAAAAAATCCATGTGCTAAGTTGTTTCAGTTGAACGCCTTTAATTTTCCAAGAATAAGGTAAGTTGTGGTTTAATAATTTGTAGTGCAAGTTACCAACCCCGTCATCTTTGATGTCGGTGCACATTGTGTAAGATGTTTGCAGTTACGTAGTTGGTAACATTTGAGACTGGCCAGCCCATCTGCTGGTTGGGCTTCTGGTTTGGGTAGAACATACTGTGAGATTGAGCAGAACATAAGCATGTGTGGGAACAATTAGATTTTCCAAAGTTGTACAGAACCCTTTCAATCCCCCCCTCCCCCCCAACTTTTTCCAAGTGTTTTAATGATTGAACCCCCACTCCCCCAATAGTTTTTCAAGTATTTCAATGATTGAATGTGTTTTCTTTTGCTTCGGATGGCCTCATTTAATGGAGTAGCTCCATTTCTAGATAATCTATTTCTACCTTTCCTTTGAAAATCTGTGTATGAGCATTATCTTTCTTTTTAGGGCATTTATACTGTATCTCTATGTTTGTGTGGATTTTCCCCTTGTTGAATTTAACAGATCATAATGAGTTGTATTCCACTGAATCAGTATGTTTCATTTCATGCATTATTATTGAAGTACTGAAGTGTGATGGTTGTCTCTGGGCTGTTAAGTTTATCAGGATAATCTAGCTACTTAAGAAATATTAAAATGACATACCAAAATCTTGTGAAATCTTCACTGGAGAAAATTAGTGTGGGTTCTACCTTGGTAAATAAAATAGCATTTTTAATAGTTCATTTTTAATACCCAAAGGCAATAATCCACGTTATGGATTTAATGGCCTGTGAAAAATTCTGGGAGGCATAACAAAGACTTTGAAAAGAGTAACTTCAGGATTTTTTTTGTTTGTTCTTAAATTAAATGAGCATAAAAATCATTCTAATTCCTCTCCTTCAAACTTTAATTTGCTATAGCTCTCCAAGATTAAGGTTTTGAAAAATATGCCAAACATCAGCCTGAAGATAATTGTTGCGTCCGAAACATGGAAAATAAAATGGGAAAATGATATTGACTGATGACTAAAATATCTGAAATAATTAAAGCTGGGGGATTGGGTTTTTTAAAAAAATATTCTGTATTAAGCAATAAACAGTTTATTTGAGGAGGTAGTCTAATATTAGAAGATCTTTCAATTTCTCCTTTTTACTCTCCTTTAAATAATTTTTATTTTTAAAATAAAAGCTACACTTTTTAAACTTTGTTTAGGTTTTGTATATTTAAATGAAATCTTTGTAACATTTCATAGTGCTACACTTGATGTGTAGCACATGAACACTTCTTACATACGGAGTTGTCATGTGGCTGAATTAAAGTTGCTTGGTTTATTTCAAGGGGGGAAAAAAGCGGTATTTTAGAGGATGTGGTGGGTGTGTGGGTCAGATGTCTCATGGTAGTATTCAACTCAACTAGTATTGCCCATATACTTTGGTATTTCTCATGTGATTGAGATCTCTTACATGGAAACCAGACAGTTTAGTAAGCTTGGTTTTTAATTGGTTCTGTCCTTGTATACAATCAAATTAAAATTATTAAAGTATAAGAAACATTGATTGCTTGCATAATAAAATGAATACAATGCGAGTTCAATAGTCTTATGCAAAACTACAAACCTTATTAGCAAGCTAATTTGTTACCATACTTGCAGTATCTTTGGTTTTATGAAAGCAAGTACAGAAACCAGTAACAGATCACATTTCAAAAAAGCAGTTCACTCTCCAACTGAATCACTATATAGATTGCTTTTGCACCCCTATACCATGTAATTTACATGCATATATAAATTATACCTAGTGATTGCATGAACAGTGAAATAACTTAGCATACTTACTGTACCCATTAAATGCTGGTTAACATCATTTCTATACTGTGGTACCTGTAAAGTTTTAGCATGTTAAAAATTAAATTTGCAGATGCAGAAAAGGACACTGCTTGAATTTTTTATAGCGTAAACTGCTGCTAAAGCATAATTACCCTTAGTTTGAAAACATTCCAAATCTAATATTTAACTTACCACAAAAGTAATTGCTCTTTTTACTGCAGTAAGAGGCCTGTATGCTATTCCTTAAATTAAACTGCTAGATAATTATCTTAATTTTATATGCAGTGTAGAAATACTTTTTCTGCTGTAGACAAAATAACATTGTAATTAGGCTTCTTGAAGCCCTACATGGTTTTGTTTTATTTATCTCCCTAGACATTAGCACTTAAAAGTCTTTATGCTAACAACAAATACTTTAATGCACTCATAGCATTGAAACTATGATTTTCTAAGAATAAAAGCTTTACAGGTTTTGTAAGGAGGCGGTAATGTCCTAGACTAATTGCAATAACTGGAAAATAGACCTTCTTTTAAGCATGTGAGCCTCTTTAAATCTGAAATAGCAGGAGAGGTCTTGAAGTGCAACTGTAAATTGTTACAAGTTTAACCTGTTTAGTGAGCTGCATCATCTGAAAGAAAAAATAGTGGTATCTGTGGAGCAGGAGTGGAGTAAGGAGAAAGGATGTTATCCAGAGAAGAGCCACAGAGTCATTAAGTCCTTTCAGGCACGGAGATAGTGATGAATATGAAGCATTGTGTTAGGGATGAGTGAGAATTATAAGGCATCAGGATCCTAATGTTCTCTGTTGTGGTTTTTAGCATCCTTTGGAGTTTATGTTTTAGCTCTTGGGATCATCTGGGTTTTCTGAGTGCCTCTCAGGGTCAGAACTGAGAGGTTTAGAAGACTCAGTGAAAGATTTGACAGATATCTCTAGAGCGGTGTGTTTATTTAGTAAAGGGTCTGAGATTGCTGAGCTGGGCATTGTGAGAGTACGGTACACAGTGAATGTTAGTGGTGTCTGAGGGCTTACTGTATTTTATAGCTTTCTTGGGGTGTTTCAAGAAGCACCTGGTTTTATAATGATGGATATGATAGTTTGCACGTTTTTTATGTATAGTAGTTCATAGGTTTTCTTTTTTATGTTGAGTACAGTGGCTAAGAAATTGATACTGCTGTTAGGTGCATTTGAGATTCACTCTGATGGAGAAGTAGTGGTTATTGAATCTTGTCATAGAAATTTGAGGGAGTCCAGAGGATAGGAATGTTATCTGTGTATTTTATGTGAATAATAAAATGGTGCTACATTTAGTGTCTCATTTGTAACTTGGCATGCTGTGGATCAGTCAGTGTTGGCATGTAAAGTAGTTGTGGATGAGAATGGAGTCAATTTATGTTTAGGCAAGAAATATGAGTGTTGGCCTTGTTCTTACTGAAGATAGACCATGATTTGCTTTTGTGGGATTGGCCAAGATGATGTTGTTTTTAATTTTTTGTTGTTGTTTGCATGTCGAAGAAATCTGTTGTGTTTCCCAGAAAACTAAACTATTGAGCAGTAGGGAGGCTTGATGATGGTTTCTGTGAATTCTACTGATTCTTCAGTGAGAGTATTCTCTTGCATGTAATACAAATGTGGTAGGATTTTCTTCCTTGTGGTTTTTAAATATGATGGGTCTGTGAGTGACAGTGCAGGTTCTACAGTTTTTCTAGGAGCTGGTAAAGATGGGAATTGATGTCATTGTCAATAACGTGAAGCAGGAAGCAGTCTCTGCTAAGACCTGGTAGCAGGTGGGGTCAATCAGTTGTTGCTGTAGTTTTTAATTATATTATTTCATATTTCTGTTTACTTCAGCAGAAGAATGAGTGATGAAGTCATGAGCAAAACTAGCCATCACCACAACTTTTCTCCCTCTGAAGAAAATCTATGAAGTCCTTGGATGTGGTTATTAAATCAGCAGACAAAAGATGAGCTTAGGAGAAGAGGGATCAGATATGAAGATGGACTTGCGTATCTGAAAGATTAGCTGTTGAGGTCTTCACATTATAAGACTTCAACTGAGAGGGAAAGAAACTATGAGACATGAGTAAAATAATTCCTGGGATTGATTTTATTTTCTTTCCTCATGCCTCTTACTTTCTGGTAACAAGAATAACTTCTGAAGTACGTTTCAGACAATTATAGTGGAAACTTTAACAAGCTGCAGTACTTTAAATGAAAAGTATATGAAATGAAAGAGCAAAATTGGGTAGTGACTACAGAATGAGAATAATAAGTGTACTTGAGAAAGAGCTGATATTAAACATCCCTCTACTTGGTCACTTTTTACTGAAATAACTCCACTCTGCGGAGCCTGTACCTCAGTATCCCTGTTAGGGCAGTGCTGGAGACCTAAGAGAGCCAGCCATAGCAGCAAGACTTCAGATGCCACTTTCCAGAGGTCTACTGGGAAAGCAGCCAGCAGCCAATACCCACCACAACTGGTCCTCTGTAAAGACTTTCAATATCTGTGCTCTTAACAACTCTGATTGGTATTGACTCTCAGTAGTTCAACAAGCCTAGAGCTAATAAACTGCTAGCCAATACTAGGACAACAGTCAAAAGAACCAAGAACGCATGGGGAAGGTTTAGCAGAATTTTATGTTTGAGGTATCTTTTTAGCTGTGTTTTGATTGAGACTAGGTTGCATGTGTTTCTTTTCCAGTAGAAATCCTTGTCATTTTTCAGCAGAAACATACTTCTTTTTGCATGTGCAGAACCAGGCAATGCTTACAGAAATTCAGAGAAGAGAGTTTTACAAGATCCATGATGAGTGGGTCTTTAAAACTTCTGCACTGATTTCTGCAGTGACAAATGGAATTTTTTCGTGAGGGACAGCAATGGCATTTGGAGAGCTGAATCATTCCCCTTTCCTTTTCTGACCTATGAAATCTGTTACTCCATTTTTCTGATAGAAAAGAACAGTTTAATGCAAGGTAGCGGAAAGGAAATGTTTCTCTGGAAGACTTGAGTGTAGGAAGAGGTGGCGGGTAAGTAGGTTGAGTGCTGCTGAGGAATGCGTGTCTCCTGACAATTGCTTGCTATGTTTTGCAAAACTTGGGATAGAAAATGATAGTTACAGGCATGAAGAGAAGGTTTCAATCTCAGAAGAACCGGAGGATAGGATTCTAATAAAAGTTACAGTTACTCAGGGGAACAGAACAAAGTTATGCATTACACTCATTTTAATGCCAAGGTCAAGTCAAAACAAAGACTTTTGTTGTGGTTCTTATCTACTCTTATGGTTTACACCTGAGTGAAGGTCTGTGAGCATGTGATGATGGTTTGATTTGTATGTGTATTCAATATTAGGAATGACAGCACTTTGGTTTTTTAAGACTCTGCAGTATTTACCGTGAAGTAGGTAGCTTCCTAAATACCAACTAGGTGGAAATGTTTTAGGAGGCAAAAAACAGATGATGTTTTACCTACAAAACATATCTCTACCTCAATTTGAAAAAAACCCCCAAGCAGTAGGAAATCAGTGGAATGAAACCTATGAAAATGCTGTTCCCATATAATTGAAATAAATAATTGATATAAATAAATGAACTGTAGCCATTGCATCTAACAGACGCTTGTATGTGCTTCTTCATGTCACATCTGTGCATGCTTCTTTGCCATCCAGATAAACTAATTCAAGGTTCTGATTTATAAAATCATATCAATTCACAAAGTGTAATTACCTAGTAATCAATTATAAGTAAAATGACAGAGATATCAGAATGCCCTGCAAAATGATACTGAAATCCTAATTGGGTGTGATCGTGTTCACTGCAAGGTGACATTGAATCCGAATGACCTTGGAGCAGGCAGGTGTTCCTGGTAGTCAGCAGAGCTGTAGGGGATGCTGACAGAAGGGTTTGACGAGCACAAAACATTCGCTGCTGGCTGGGAATATATTCCTCACTGTGTCGTGGTTAAACAAATCTGATACCAAATCCTCCCTTTCCTTGCCCCCCAAACCCTGTTTCATAGTGGTTTTCTACATTCAAAGGCTAGATGATACATAAACCCCCATTTTGTTTATGGATACAAGTCTCGGTCTGAAAAAGACGAAGTGTCTAGGGGTACAACTGTACCGTAGCCACTCCTAGATAAGTACTTGGATTAGGCATAGTAATGAATCAGTCATGTTGCTTAACAAAATTGCATGTTTGCAAAATAATCAACCGAGTAGCAAGTCCCATCAGCAAATAGGTCATGTCAAAATGTTTAGAATCACAATGGGAAAAAAACCCACTTTACAATGCTGTCAATGAGTAAAAATAAAACTTTTTGATCATAGCAATATTTTTTAACCCTGAAATTTTCACACTTCTAAAATTAGATCTTCATAACTGAGTAAATGTTTTGTTGTATTTTTAGTAAGTTTTATTTCTTTTCTGTAGCTTTTGCTGTGTTTTCTTTGGAAAGTGAACATTGTATTTGCAGTATTTGCTTCAGAAACATTTTGATAGTTTTGTTATTTGGGTACCTCATTTTACATCTAGGAAACGAGAGGGTATTAAAGCCAAGATTATGCAAAGCATTTACTATCTTTGTATCCAGATGTTAGTTAAAGAAAAGTATTGAATGGTAAAGAATTTTATCATTTCTTTTCTTGATGGCTTTTTCCTAAAACTTGATATTAAACCTGCCCTATGTACTGATAAAGTTTCTTGTTCAAATTGAGGTGCTTTTTAGACTGTGCTTTTTTCTTCTTAAACTCTGATGAGTGACACAAGAAGTTGTATGCATCATAAACCCCTTATATTAACAAGACGATTTGCATTTGTTTCAACAAAATAATTATGAGCAATATTTACTTTACTGAGAACTTCAAAACCTGCTTTTGTTCCCTGTGCCAATAATTTGCTCTTATTTCTGTCTAAAACTGTTTTAAAAGGAAATATCTACATGCATTTTTTGCACTGTAGGTTATGTTTTCCCACAGGCAAAATGCCTGGTATGTTTTATATATATATATATATAAAATTCCAAGCCATTCATGTACATTACTGCCATGCAAATATTATTTAATGCATAAAATACTTCTAAAGCAAAATTCAATAAATGCAGAATTCTCTATGGAGAAGCAGTTGGAAAACTCATAAATTTAGATTACACAGTCATGTCAGTGAATTCAAATTAATGAAATGGCATCCCACACAAGCACTACAGTAATTTACATATTAATTTCCGCTAACGTTTTTTTATGGCTGTAACAGACTTGTACTAGTCATATTCGATAAAATACAACAGATTGTGAAACAACAAACAGTGAGCAGTTGGGTATGATTTATCTGTTGTTCCATTGGATCCTCATTTTCCCAGGAAAATGCTCTGTCTACATTATTAATGTCTGACAATTTTCTTGTATTCATGCCCTGAAGCAGAATATGTCTGTTAATTTTGTGTAGCGGCTGCTTTCCTAACAAATGGTATTTATTTTTCATATTATGACAATACCAATAAATAGAAAGTAAAGCTAGCTTTGTGGAGTTGGACACTAATGCGAAACACACTTTTCTGTGTGTACAAGATGTACTTGTTTTAGCTTACAGAGACATAAATATAATTTTCACTGGATTTTTTTCATCTTTCATTCTAGACCATAGTCCCTACTTTGATACTGAATGTTTCCTTTTTTTTTTTTTTTAATGGGACCTACAAATGAGGGCAAAGAACATGCTGAGGCAGGATGTGCTAGCAAGCTGCTTGCCTTCAGAAGATAGCCTGCGTCCACGCAGTTGTAGTAACCTCCTCCAGAACTCAGGTCTCATTATCAAAAGACTTATATTAGTTGTCATAGCTTCCCCTCTAACTAAGCGGCAGCGTAGAACAATACAGCGTGGGTGGAGGGAATACTGTTTTTGGAAGCTCAAGCCCTGCACTAAGTAGTGGGTAAAGTCACATACGAGGTCCCTAGAAAATCTCAAAAAACTTCTTATAGGTTACAAAACTAATGCATGCTGTTAATTTAAATGCTACCTAAATATCAGATAACTTTGAAATCAGTATTTATTTCTTTCTTACTTAATGGGAGTATTGGCATTGCATGACTAGTCAAATACTTACTGACATGTAATCCTAGTTCCTAGGAGGGAAATGTCCCGCTCATATAGAGTTGTGAGCCTACGTGGGAGAAACGTTCCATAAAATATCTACTGTTGACAGGGGAAGTAGGGATAGTGACAATGTGTTTAGCATTGATGCTTTCAAGGAAGAAGCTACAATGTCTGTATCTGTACACTTGTATACAAAATTTCATGCCTGTTTTTTTTTTCTTTCCTTTAATTCTGGCAATAAACTTATCTCCCTGGAATCTCAGAAGACTTAATTTCTCATTTCTTTTTACTACATATCATTTGCATCATTCTCTGCTGTATTTTATTATTGACTTTGACTTCAGAACTTCAAAGAAGAAATATCGGATAATTTTCATGTCTAGGTTGAAATAAAAATAAATGAAAAGCTAAATGTTTTTGAAAGTTTTTAGGCAAGGGAGTACATTACCCAAACTTCAGTGTGACTATTTAATAATACTGTAAAACTGATAAGAAGCAAAGTGCTTTAACAAAGTTCCTAACTGTAATGCAGCAGGGTGTGTTTTGGAAGCAAAGAGTATCTACTGCCTACTCCAGCCCCTACCCATGCTAATTGCTTACATTCCTGGCTGCCCAGAAGGCACGGTCTCAGCTTCATGTAGTTGTTTACAGTGCCAACCTGTATATATTCGAGCGGGATGGTTATTAGACTTTCACTATCTGTAATTGCCTACACTTCTAAACATTTTTAGCTATTTCCAAGCTAAACAAAATCTTGGTTCAGTGCCACATGTGCATCAAGATGTAAATCAGACAAATTGTAGGTAAGAAAGTGATTCCAGGTTAGATTTCTTTTTGTTTCTGCATGGGTAGAATGAAACAATGAGATGGCTTTTTCCACATTTTTCTGACCTCTCTGTTTTCATGGTAATAAATTCCTGTTCTGGTTTTGTAGCTCAGCCTGCGCTCAGCCTTGTGCTTTGCGGGTCTTCAGACCTGTCCCACGGCAGGTAAAATACATCTCTAAATACTGCTGCATCCTCGTCAGCACAGCATGCAGTCATACAACTTCGATCCTCATGTCTTAGTAATAGCTGCATTTTCTTGGTTTTGGAAATGAAGAATCAGAAGCTCACCAAATCTAAAGACACTTTTGTATTTCAGTGTATTTTTCCCAGAGTGGCATGCTTTTAGAGGTAGCTCCTGAATGCTCAGAATGATTTGCTGCTAAGAACAGTGGCAGTGGGAACAGAAAGTGAAATCTTGTGACAATACACCCACAAATGCTTTTCCTTGAGCGTGCCCTTTTCCAGGGGTTGCTAGATTTACAATGTGATGAGGGGCGTAGAGTCCTAATGCAGCTGTAATCTGATAATAGTATTTGAATTATTGCAGCCTTTGTCAAAATCTGTGGCTTATTTAAGAAATATTATGTACAGGATTATTTGAAATGATCTTGAAAATGGCTATAATGACTAGTGAAAGGAAGATAAAATTCAGGCTTCATACTTCTATTTTCCCTTTGTTCTGCACATAGCTTGCATTTTTAGATTTTTTTTTTCTTTCCAAGCATGCTTTCTTTATCATTACTGTATTTTTTCATATATGTATGGAACTGACCTTTTTCAAAAGTGACATTAACTAAGAGTACAGGAATGACTATGCTGGCTCAGACCAAGGTCTGCTTAGCTCAGCACTCCCTTCCCAGAAGTTTTATCCAGTCTTTGTGTTGTAGTCTTTCCTTTATTATAGACAGGGAATATCTTTCTTGTATAAAAATTACATTATATACTTCAGTGGTGAGACACAAACTGTACCAAAATCTCTATTTAGCGCTGTAAAATGATTGTCTTATCCATACTAGTTGATTCTATATCAGCCATTTGGAAACTTCCCCTTCTTTTCCCAGATGACATCAGTATACGTGATCAAATAAAATGAGCAAGATTACTCGTCCACAGAAGGCTGTCTGAATTAATCAAACCTGATAAAAGTTTGTTCATACAGAAGTTTCAAGTGTTTGGAGGAAAAGTTAAGGTCAAATCTAAGTAAAACAGACTAGAAGAAAATAGTTAGAAGTCACAAATGTTTTTGCTCATAAACAGAACAAGTTTTGAAGGACATCATTTTTCCTACTGCATTAAAAGTAGATTTGGAGGAAATTATTTCAGTAATGATATGGTACATTTATAACGCTGTTCTCACCTTAGTCATGCAATTGTGCATTTCCCCATGCAAATATATATTATGCAGCTCTTACGATACCAAATATTATTCTTGCAAGAAAGAGAGAATGCCTTGGGTGGTACGGATGATACGTGTTAGCAATATCATACATATTAAATTAATATTAATTGATAAAATTTTACAGTAGTATTATGGGGCTTCTGGTTAACTGGTGGAGAGAATTGCTAAGTGATCTATCGTTTCTAAAACATTTTTTAGGAATATCACATGAATTGCTATAAAATGGTAAAACATATTTGCTTATCTTGTAAACTGCAATATAGCAAATCTGTATTCAGTGGTAAATTTTCTTAAAAATCAAGGTTTCAATTTGTATTTGGAATAAAACAAGAACCTTACCATGAACTTTGTGAGAGACAATACAATGTTAAAGGAAAGCACTTCTTTGAAGTTACCTCATTTTTGAGATCATCTTAAAAATAATTGTTCTGAAATTGTTGTTTTGGTTGCCTCAAACGACAATTTTCATAACCTGTCCATTCCCATGTTCACTCAACCCATATTGTTGAATAGTGAAAGTGGGTGAGAAATAGGACCTTAGGAGGTCTGTAATGTTGGTCTTCCCTTGCATCCTGTTTCCCAGAAATTGGTTGTTTTATGGGATGTTTAGAAGTCTTTGAACCCTAATGCCAGTTAAGTGTGTGGGTAGTTGTTTTGATTATCAAAGTTAATCTGATGATCTCGATTTGAAATATGAAAATCTTATTTTCTTCAAATATTCTCAGAAAAAAATAAAGTAGAAGTTTTAACCATTACAGGTGTTCGTGCAGCTGTGCAAACAATTCACAATAGATATTTGTGAAAAGTGTCATGGTTTAGCCCCTGCCGGCAGATAAGCCCCACACAGCCGCTCGCTCACCCTCCCTGCCCTGGTGGGATGGGGAGAGAACCAGAAGGGCAGAAGAAAGAAAACTCGTGGGTTGAGATAAGAACAGCTTAATAATTGAAATATAATAATAATAACAACAATAAATTACTGTAATGCAAAGGAAAACAAGAAGGGAGAGAGAGAGAAACGAAACCTAGGAAAAAACCAAGTGATGCAACCGCTTCCTTGACTTGTGCAAGCACTGCTCAGCAACAACTAAACTATCAGTGTGTTATCAGCATTCTTCTAGTATGAAATCCAAAAGACAGCACTATGCCAGCTACTAGGAATAAAATTAATTCTATCTCAGCCAAAACCAGGACATTATATTAAATTTACAGAATTATCAGTAAACAGAGAACATTATTTTTACACAAATGTACTATTTGTATTCGTATTTTTTTTAAATCCTTAATATGTCTTTGAAATGAGTGGTTTCTAGTGTAAACAACTTGCTAACTATTCTGATATGAATATCTCCTGTTTGTTGCTTGCAAATTTTACCTAATAGCTTCTTCCTCGGATGATTAACTAAGCTTTTCAAAGTGGAAAAATTTAAATAGTGCTTATATCTTTCTGACAACTTAATGAAGCAGTTTCATTGTCTGTTTTTTTTTCCTAGAAAAATAGTCAGAGGGAGGCAGGGGGCCGGGAAAGAGGGGAAGGGGTGGAAGGAAGAGAATGAGAGCAGGCGGAAGGACCAGAAATCAAGCAGGCTTTGAAATGTTTCAAACTCTTAAAACTTTACATATTTGGTTTTGGGGTTTTTTGGCTTTTTTTTTTTTCTTTTTTAAAATCTGTACTTTTTTTCACCATGCAGTGTACATAGTACCCCTTAATCAGCATGTGTGTTCATTATCATTTTTTGAGGTTTACTCATTTATGCAGTTCATTCAGCTGAGATGGTTTTGTCCTCTCCGGCCTCCTATGTTGTGATTTGACTTCTTTGTTTTGTCTGCAGAAGAACTGGAACTAGAGTAAAATCTCTCTTTCCTTTCAGTCCAACTCAGATCACCTGGTTTTATACCCTCTAGCTAGCAGAACATTTTTTCACAGGATCCTTCTGTGGCGTCACGCTTGATATTTGTCATGTTGTAGACTAAAATTTTTCCCTTCACTTTATTGCATTTATGAAACTTTTCCTTTTGTCTGTGGAAAAGGTAGAAGAGAGAAGGTAGAGTAATATCTTCTGTTCTCCCCTTATTCTTTGGATAGAACCTGCAGGTAAGGGAGACAGAAATCTCCGAGGAAGTAAAAGCTAAATAAAAAATACGCTATTTCTTCTTGTTCTTTCTTCATCTATAATATGCATTCTGGAGTGGGTTTGGGATTGGATGAATGATGGAAGTGGACAACAGTAAAATTTTTCATAATCCAAAAATGTGCCCAGAACAAATGGGCCCTGACACGATACACTTAAGACCTTCCAGTAATACCCGTGTTCACTAAAAGTTCAAAGTGTGGGTAGGGAGACCAGATATGAGGCAGCAGATTAAGTAATGTTGCTTCGTATGGATCAAGGAAGATGGAGAATTATTGGTATGGAAGCCAGTTCCTGCAAAGGCTATTCTACTGCCTGAGGCAAAATTCTGTTTGAAGCTTTCAAGTTGTATGCATTTTAGAAAGTGGATTTTCCTTTTTAATCTCTTTTTTTTTTCCTCTACATTGCTCTGTTCTTTCTTTTTCATTTCTTTGCACTTCAGTGATTTACTGCTAAACACGACAAAACTCTCAGAAGTGAAGGGAACTTAGGGGAATGTGCTTAACACTTTTATTGGAATAACAGTGGCCATCACATAGCAAGGGGAACTGCGAAGTGCAAAAAAGTTTTTGGAGAAAAGAACTTTTTAATGGGTTCAAATTATATTCTTTCAGATAATTCTTTCTCCTTGAGAGAGGAACCATATTTGACACTCCGTAACTCTTATAAGCTGCTAATAAGGGGGTAGATAGATGTTTAAGATACTGATTGATTACTTTTTCTCAGAGGCTATTGAAGATTCAAGCCTCACTTTTTTTTTTATTTAGTAGAAGCTAATTATTCCCAATTCACAAAAAATGCAACATGGGAAAAGTACATATTCTTGTTTTGGAAGAGTAGGTACAATTTTGGGCAGTTTCAAGTCTGTCAGTATTAATTTTATAAATTGTTTTTCTGATGCTAAAAATTCTTCATCCTCTTCTTAACTAATTTATTCAAAGTGTAATACAAACTCTGACGTGCAATTCAAAGTGTAATACAAACTCTGACGTGCAATTGACGTACAACTTGTAGATTTGGAACAAGGCCAGATGTGTACCAGTAATGTGTCTGGTGGTCTAGTGAGGCGGATGGGGAAAAAAGGCTCTCCACTGTTTATTATGAGCTTGGTTGCTTTGAAGGTAAAATATTTTAATTGAAGCATTAAGTGTAAGTTCCAGTGTACCATGTGATGTTGGTAGCAGGTTTCTTTGATTTTATATACAGTTGGCTAGGGCAACACATGACAAAACTTGAACTTCAGCACAAAAGCACACCTGTGATCAAAAGTCTAATTTTTATTTGGTATCAATGTGCTGTCCCAGATAGCCACAAAGCATTTCTGAAACATTATAAAATGTACTACTCTGAAACTGCAATGTTAAGCGTAAAAACCTTTTACAATTAAAATAGTAGCACCCTCTAGTGTGAATTCAGTTATACTGGTTAAGATCCTTTACATAAGTCTAGGTATTGAAAGGGATGATAAATCCCTGCAGCATAACGAATTTTATACTAGCATAAATGCGTTGAAAGTAGACATTGTAATGTGGCTGAGCTGAGAAAGATGTATAAACACCTGTGTGGGTAGTCACATCTTAAACATATAGAGCTATCTGCACAGTTGGTCCGTGTCTCTGCCCTTCTCTAGATACTAAACACTTAGGTCAGGAAACAAAAAGTGATTGAGTTAAATAATTTTAAAGTTAAGCAATTGCATCAAGATTTAATGCAAAATGACACCATATTATGATAGAATTGAAATGCTTTTTACTTTATTTACAGTGATTGTTTGTCATAAAACCTGATTTATTTTTCAAAAGGTTAAGGAAGGATGATAAATTGGCTTGCACTTTCCTGTGTCATTAAGCTGCACTTTTTAACCAGAAAACATAAGGACATTTATGAGAACTGATGGAGAGCTGAAAGTAGTGGTGACAATTAGTGCTTCAATAAATGCTCATCCAACGGAATCCAGCAGGAAGGGCCATTCATTAAAAAGTATTTTGTGGTATTTAAAGCTTATTCAAAAGCTTTTGAGAAAAAACTCAAACTGCAAAGTTTTAGATTATTTAAATATACTGTTCTCCTACAGATGTGAGATGATACGCAAAGCCTTTTTGGCATCTTTCCAAAAGGTAGAGAAATTGATCTAATTAGTTATGCATATCTTGTATGCTATCATGTTTATTTGCAGATTCTGTAATCCAAGTCTTTGTTCTTTGACTATAGTCATTACAAACAGTAAAGGTACTCCTTCTGACATCTAAACCTCTTTTTTCATTGAGCGTCTTTAGCAAGATCTCTGCTTTGCTTTACTCCTTCTTTGGGTCAAAGAAACTTGAATGGGACTTCATCTTTTCAACCTGTTCCTTTCCCTCGTAAGGGATCGTATTATATTCTTTTTTATGAGCTCCTGTGACCTCGATGAGCTTGGAATTCAATCCTATGATGGTGCCCAAAATGGCCACGATGTCTCTAGGAATAATTGCAACTCTTTTCCTTGCACCCAGTATAACTTTCTGTCTGGTAACTGTGTTAAATTACTTTACATTCATTGTAATTTTAAAAAGTATTCTTTATATGTTCTTGAGCCACAGAATACGTAACCTGGACACTTAGAGTAAGTTCTGATTTTTTTCTCCCCCCTTTCAGGAGGTTAACTATTCTTTCTGTTAACTATACTTTCTTTAGAAGTTTAATATTGATGCTTTTTTTTAAAGAGGTGTTAATTCTGTGATTTTGGTATATACTAGATTAATAGAGGTACATATATTAGGTATATATACACAGTGAATATGATAAGTAGGAAATAATTTATAATATTTTGTTTTAATATTTTCATGCTAAATTTAAGAAAAACTCATAAAGATATCTGGAGTTACCATCTAGGATAATTTGCTGATAGAACTCCTAGAATAAGCTGTTAAATTAACAATGCACCCATTTATCGCCATTTAACTCAAGCGTAATGATCCCAGTTGTGGGATGCTGACTTGCTTTTCAAACTGTATATTTATATAAGAGTGAGGGATTTGTAGGTTGGATATTAGGGAGAAAAAACAACATGTGAGACGACCATTTTTGACAGTAAAGTAGAAACACTGGTTTACATTGCCTAAGGAAGTTGTAGATTTTCTGACTTTGGCGGTGCATAAAAAGAGACCAGAAAGCATCTGTCAAGACTGCTGTAGGTAACGATGTACCTGCTTTGGAGCATAAGGATGAATCTGGAGACCTCATAAAGTCCCTTATTATCTCTGATTCTGTTTAAGAATTGGGCTTTCTCTGGAAGGCAGTTCTATAGTCCCTGCAAAACAATTTGCAGAAATGAAGAATATATGTCTTAATAATACTTTGTCTTATTATTGAAGAACTTCTATTGGCTTTGTAAGTTCTTTTGTGAAATTATAATATGATGTACAGTGTTTATGATGTTCTTTTCTCATGAATACTAAGTAATTTTCTCTTTTTTGTGGGATGATATTGTAAGAAGATTAGTTGGGAGAAATCAGAAGCAGTTCATTCATTCACTCATTCTCCATGCTGGTGATTCATAATACCATTTTCTTTGGTACAGTGGAGGTGATATCAAGAGAGAGAATATTTAAAATTCTTTTCATATGTTCTTTAACAAATCCTTTACATTTCTTCGCAGTTTAACATAAACTTTTCTATTTCCTGCCTCTAGTGTTTAATTTTTCCATGTCTTGGAGTTCAGTTTGGGGAAAAGGGTGTTATTACTAAAGTTTCATTCTCAATAGAATTTATATGCATGAGAAATGAAACACTGAAACTTTAAAATTATTTTTTAGATTTTTTTAAAATTTATTTTTTATCTCAAAGGATGCTCCTTATTGTATGAAAAAAAATAATTGAAACAATTGACTGCTGAAACTTCAGACTGCTTCCAATGAAAAGTGTACCCATCTGAAATTGTACCTTTGAGCCCTGTTATAGCCTTTCAGTTTTGGCCAAATGGGACAAAGTAAGCTCGAAGAACATCGGTTATGAACGACATGAGGAGAGATTTTTCATTTTTACTGCTTTTTCTTTCTTGCCTTTTCTACTGGAATTTTATCTGCTATATAGAGATTCTGCCAGGAGTTCTGGTGTTAAGAATCTGCAGAACTCCAGAATGGTCTGGGCAATGTTCCTGCCAAAACCATAATTAGATTGCAGAAAAATATGTCTTCAAATGGAAAGAGAGTGTAAATATAGAAAAGTTGATAATTGGATACTAAAAGGAATTTACAGAAATTTTGACCTGTAATCCATTTGCTTTGCTTTTTGTCTAAATTTGGAAAAGTATTCTTTTGAATGTAAAACATCAGTCAGGAATTTAGAACCTAAATTTAAGTAGTTTTTCTGGCTCCAGAGAGGACATTGACTGTCCTGTGAGGTATGTTTCAGAATTATTTTATATGATGTTTTGGAATGGCAGCAGTACCATGCTAGATAGTATAAAACATAATACTAAGTGCTTCACGTGTGTGTAAATTGTTCTTGCCGTGAGAAGCAATTTTTTTATGTCATCCTACTTAGACTGTGAACTTAGAAAACAGGTGTCAAGTCTGCATACTGCCCTACACCAATTTACTGATTAAGATGCTGTGATAATTTAAAAAATATTCCTGTAGTCAGTAGCCAGAATTTGTGTTGTCTGGGCATAGGATCCTGAAATTGATTTTTTCTATTACTTAACATTTTTAATTAAAATTTTTAAAAAATGGATATTGAAATTTTTTATTCTGCAAATACAGTAGAAACCTTTCAGACTGACATATTTTATTTCCTTGATGTTTTAAGCTGGAGGAATTTATGCTATTTAGCTTAGTTCTAACATTTTAAAACATTTTTTGCATTTTGACTGTCATAATTTGGAGCTGATCTAAGGATGGATATGCACTTCCTCAATGAAATAAATATAGCTTATTTCTATATGCACTTCTTCTGTAAGGTGTATTTTTTATTGTTGACTCCCTGGCTCCAGGAAAGAAATTTTCCTTCTAGTGAAGCGGGGTCTCTGATTTCACTTGGCATTTTCTTTGATGTTCCTTTAATTTAGAGAGTAGCCAATTTACAGTCAACATTTCCAGTGCATTTTTTGAAGATTTTTTTTTTAATCTGAAAGTTGGCTTTCTTGAAAAGTACTATTTTTATTTTTTAACAATTTAAAATATGAGGTCTTTTTGTTAACTTATCCTGGTGAGATTTAGACTTCAAGTAGTTTTCTCTTCTTTTTCTGCTGTAGAATAGTTAGCAAGAGAGGAAAGAAGAAATTAATAATTCCTGCGTCACTTCAGCCAGTACCTTTCCATTACAAACTATCACACCGTATTTTTTATAACTTTGTTTACCCAATGCTTTAATTGGAAGATTGTTCCAGAATCTCTTCTTATGGGATCAGATACTATCATTTTAGCTTGAATTTTTTGATGATCAGTTGCATACATAGAGTGTATTTAAATTAAGTTTCTGTTTATTTGTTCTGCTGTTACTACTACTGAAGATCTTTCAGTATCTTCTTTCCTAATCTCTTTGAAAAAGTAGTGATATCCTTTTACTCTTCATTTTATGTGAACTAAACAAAGCTTATAAAAGGATTAACATGTAAGACTAATAATGATGTGATATATTTTGACACTTCCATTTACCCAAATATCGTATAAGTCTTAAATCAGTGAACAGTTGTTAGCAGTATAGAAACATCAGTCCAGTTTCTTGGGGTTAATGCCAATCTCAAATTTAGCTGAAGCCTGTAAAAACTAAAAATAAAAGATGTCTTTATCTGCTCACAAATAAGAGGCTGACTTTGTTTGCATTATTTTTAAAAATAGTGGGGAGAAAATTAACAGTATGCATCAATATAATCACCATAAATCTATATAATTACCAGAAATTTAGTTTTAGTCTGCATGTCTAAAATAATACTGATATAAAAATATAATACCTGTTACCTGAACTGTGTTGATAAAGTAATTCAGACTGAAATATCAGAGATTGCTATCTTCAAGTATTCCAAGGGACTTTTTATATGCAGCGTGTGTTTTGCAGAGATATTGAAATACAGAAATGGTCATGCTAATCACGTAGATATCAAAGTAAGAAATGCCCTTGTAAAAGGGGAAACACCTTAAGCTGTCTTTGTGGTGGTTGGGATAAGAAGGATATAATTTACAGTAACTGCTGCCCAATTTCATTGAAGTTGGTAGAAAAGTGCAATGCAGGTATGAAAATGCCTTGAGGGTGGTGGGCAGCCTTTTTCTTTGCTCCCTTTTACAATCTGAAATACAACTTTGTCATTTCAAGAATTTTAATGAGCAGCGAACTGGAATAGCCTCCATATGCTTACAACCTTCATCTCCATGTATGTAGATAACAACATGACACTTTATCTTGTCCGTTTCAAAACATCAAAACCTTTATGCAGATTTAACTTCACTCTTTTATATTAGGTCAATGTTTGAAGATCATTCAAAACCAGGACTGGATGATTCCTTGTTTATTACTTTTATTGATGCTTTTGTATTTGGTACCCTATAATGCTAGTAACTCTTGAAAAAGGGAAGTCTTCTGAGAAAGAAAAATAACATGTACTTTCATTCAGATCTTTCTTTTTAATTTAGAACACAATTAAGTGAAATAGCTGTAATCATTCCTACTGGATTTCTGTGTTCTACAGCCTAAAAAGGTAAAGGCTGTATTTGTTCTGGAGTTGTTTTCTCTTCATTTTTGCAATGAAGTTCCATCTCTTAAGGTCAAGAGCCAAAAGAGAATTTTCTAGGATGATCTGCAGGAGTTCTAGTTTTGTTTTATTTCTTCTTTCTGTGAGAATTGATTGCAATAATGAAATTTTACTTGAAAGATGGTAATTTTTGAGCAATTTAACATCATAAACAATTACACAGCATATTAGATACACAGCTAAGAACTAAGTTCCTTTACTTGTAATTAAAAATGGAAAAGTTCACTTATTTGCTCCCTGATGAGTAGAACTACTTGCTCAACAAGTCCTACTTAAAGTATAACTTCTTTTGCTTATATAATAATTTCTTTATTCTGACAAAGAATATCTACTAAATGGGCACTGATATAACAGTTGACATCACTGTTTTCTCTCTGCAAAGGTCTTTGGTAACTGCTGAAATTAAATTAGAATTAAAAATATTAGAAATATAACTATGACAATGGTAATGTACACTGGACCTGTTCACTGGGAAAGAGTATTAAAAATGGAGGCAAAGGATTATCAGCATCTTGCCCATATTTGCTGTTACAAAAGCCACAGTATTCTGCCATGGAAAAATACAGGAAAGAGAAGGAAGAAAGCATTCTGATTTTCCCAATTCAGAACATACAGGAGGTTCATATTGGTCCAATGCAAGGTTGAGGTATTAGAGAAAAAGCTGCTGAACTGGGTCCAAGAGTAACTCTTTGGAATCATAGAATCATAGAATGGTTTGGGCTGGAAGGGACCTTTAGAGGTCATCTCGTCCAACCTCCCTGCAGTGAGCAGGGACATCTTTAACTAGATCAGGTTGCTCAGAGCCCCATCCAACCTGGCCTTGATCTTGCTCTCATTAGAGCTGTGAGGGAGACAAACCACCACACAGTTATTGTTTGCTTTTTTGATGGAAAGATGTTTCATAAGTTATTCCCTGGCCCTGGAAATTATTCATGCTCTGTATATGAGGTGTCAGGAACAGCTCTTTGAGGACAGAAACAGACACAAATTACTAGAATGCTTACGACGTATAAAATGAGGAAAAGTGATAGAAGTGCCTGTTATGGGTGTTGTTTTTCAAGATTTTTTAAGTAACTAGCATCACAATTTTATGGCAGCTTAATTTCCAGGAGTACACTGTTTATAGCTCATCCACCAAAACCACTCGTAGGATGGAAACAAATTGCTCAAAGGAGAAATATGAGAATGGAGAACGTGACATATATTTGCCTTAACTTCATCAGTCATGCCCCAACCACGTGAGTGGTTTTTCACTTCTAAAAGTGAACAGTAAATATGTTCCATCTTCATCAAATTACTTTCACCAGCTTAACATTTCTCATGCACAATCTTAAGTGAGCTCAGTTCATTTCTCTATGCTCTGAATCAACAAGTTATTTTCAGAAAGGCCCGATCATCACATGCCCCTCCATTCACTAGTGAATACATTCTGCTTTTGCTTCTTGAGGTTAATCTTGCCGTGCACAGTTTCACTTTTACTTAAAATGTCACACCGTGTTACATAACCACAATGTTACTTGCTATGTGAGTGCTATACTTGCTCTGTATTCATAGACTGGGGATGAGAACGTGTCTCAGAAAACTTGGCAGAAGAGATAGGAAAGATTATAAGACAAGTTGCCAAAAAGCATGTTTCTGAGTTCCCAGGGATTTTCTTTATTTTGATTCTCTATTAAAAAAAAAAAAATCCATTAACACTTTGCATCTCATCGTTTTACAGCACATGAATAAAATTTTAAATTTCCTGATTAATTGAACTCTTAAATGCAGCATTGACTGTGGTTCGCCACTGCTGCATTTTAATCATTTATGAAAACAGGAGGAGAAAAAAAGAAGTTAAAACCAACATGTGTATGGCCAAAACAAATGTATAGCTACAAAATGAAGTTACACAAAAAAGCGTTGCAGTCAAGCACAGTATTTTCAAGAACAAGTTTATTTTCAGCAATATTAATGTACAACATTTTAGGAGCACATTATTTTAAAAGATACAAGAATTATAGTTATGAAAAAGTGATTTAGCTTTTGACAACAATGTGAAGTAAACTGTGTCTGCAATAAGATATAGACAGTAACAAAGT